>NC_138145.1:3779441-4009441 GCF_964199315.1 Orbicella franksi | reverse complement strand
GCGTGTTGGTTGATTGTCTTCGTTGTAAATTAGTGTTTCAGAGTATCCGCTGGCTTTCAAAGCAGTTTCGTAGATTGGTTTGGCCTTGTTGAATTCGTGTTCGTTGCATGAGTTGGCGGAAATACGGCGATTGATGGATGCTGGAAGTTGCTTTATTATGTTAGGTGGGTGGTTAGACTTTGTGTTGATGTACTGCGGCTCGTCGTTAGGCTTTCTGTAGGGGCAGTAGGTACCTTTTGTAAGATCGAAGGTGACGTCCAGGTAGTTAACAATTTTCATGTTAGTCTGTATGGTAATGTTAAGTCCATATGTCTTGAAGCGTCTTGTTATGTCCTTCCTTGTACGGTCTGCTTGAGGTCCGGAGATGTTTTTGAAGATGGCAAGTCCGTCGTCTCTGTAAAGCCCGATGTTGTCTATCCCGTATATGTTACACAGGTCGTCGAGAATGAATAAGCCTACGAGCTCGCATACTTCGGCTCCGTCGAAGCTGCCCATAGTAACGTCAAAAGATCTTCGATCTTACAAAAGGTACCTACTGCCCCTACAGAAAGCCTAACGACGAGCCGCAGTACATCAACACAAAGTCTAACCACCCACCTAACATAATAAAGCAACTTCCAGCATCCATCAATCGCCGTATTTCCGCCAACTCATGCAACGAACACGAATTCAACAAGGCCAAACCAATCTACGAAACTGCTTTGAAAGCCAGCGGATACTCTGAAACACTAATTTACAACGAAGACAATCAACCAACACGCCCCCGACGCAACAGACAAAGAAACATTATATGGTACAACCCTCCATTTAGTAAAAACGTAAAGACAAACATCGGTAGAACATTCCTGAAGCTCATATCTAAGCACTTTCCGAACCAACATAAATACCACAGCCTCTTCAACAAAAACAATGTCAAAGTCAGCTACAGTTGCATGGACAACATGAAAACAGTAATCAACAAACACAACATGAAAATAACAAACGCCGACAACAACGCCAACGCAATCACCGGAGAGCAATGCAACTGCCGCAAAAAAGACCAATGCCCGCTAGACAACAAATGCCTGACTTCCAGTGTAATCTACAACGCACAAGTTACAACTAACAACACAACCAAGAACTACATTGGACTGACAGAAGGAACATTCAAACAGAGATTCTCGCAGCACAAATCCACATTTAAGCACAGAAAACACATCAACAGCACCGAGCTTTCTAAATACATCTGGCAACTACACGACAAAAAACAAGACTTCAACATCAAATGGTCAATTATTAGCCGTGCAAGACCCTACAACAACATTTCCAAACGATGCGACCTCTGCCTCACAGAAAAACTAATGATTATCAAACATAGCAACGACAATCTACTAAACAAAAGATCAGAACTTATTTCTAAATGCCGGCACGAGAACAAATTCTACTTGAAGAACGCTTGACACTTTCTTTATATTGTACTGCACCCACGCAGTTTATACTCGTCCCCGTAATTTCTGTCTTCACACCTATTGTTTTCCAGTATAACTATCACTTATTGTAATGCAACTAGTCCAGCAATTAGCCTATTGTTTAATACCGTGTATATATATCTAGTTGATAGGAATGCTTATCATTAAATACTGTCTGATGAGTGCGTAAGCACGAAACTCGGAGTAACAGCAAATCTTGCCTCTTCGTTATTACTCATATATGTATGTATGTATGTATGTATGTATGTATGTATGTATGTATGTATGTATGTATGTATGTATGTATGTATGTATGTATGTATGTATGTATGTATGTATGTATGTATGTATGTATGTATGTATGTATGTATGTATGTATGTATGTATGTATGTATGTATGTATGTATGTATGTATGTATGTATGTATGTATGTATGTATGTATGTATGTATGTATGTATGTATGTATGTATGTAAGCACCCGCATACGATATCCCACCAGCTACACAGCCTATACCAAAAACGGAAGTTGCAATGCTGCACAGAACAGGACATACTGTAACAACATTTTGCTTGTTCAAACTACTGTAAGGTACATGTTCTTTGGTCAACCAGCTTCATCCTTAAAAAATCCATGCCATCAAAGTTCAAGGCCAGGGGGTCATAGTCCTTGGAAGTTGATGTTTTCATAGGTTTAAGATGGCTTCCTAATGTTTTTTTTGTTGTTGTTGTTGTTTTTTTGAGTACAAAACATTTCCATATAATATAATGAAGGGGACTATATATAAGACGACTGACTGTCTTTGAAAGTAGCAGTGGGTACAAACATTGTTTAATATAGCTGTGCCAAGCAGTGTAAGGGTTCTCTTGTACTTATTGATTTGTGTTTTTTTTTTTTTTTTTTCAGCGCTGGTGAGGCATCCTGTGAACTTTCTGGATGCGGCACATAATGAGATGGTTCGAGAAAGACAGGTATGTGGGTACCCCCTTCAACCTTGTTTGCAAAAAATACTTTTGTGAATTTTTTTTCTGCCCATCGTAGTTACTTTATTATATTTTAGCAGGAACATGACTTTCTTTGTTTCAGCTTGTGGAGCAAGCCAAACGGTTGAGTGAAGACATTATGGCAGAGAGAATAAAGGTATGTTTTTTTGTTGGTTAACCTTTGGTACCAAGTATTATTAATAATATGATTTCAGAAATCATGGAGATGTCTTTAATGTAAGGTAGATAGGTTAAGTTTGTGTTGGGCCAAGTGGCCCATACTACTGAAGCTTACCCCAGTTTCTATGTTCATATACAGCATGAAGTGAGTAGTCTGAATAGTTCTACTCCACCTCCCCTGGATGGGATGCTAGTCCATTGCAGGGTTGCCCCCCAGCATTAAGTTTGCCAATACCCATTCATGCATATTGGCAGAGAAGGTACTACATGTAGAGTTGAGTAAAGTGTCTCACCCAACAACAAGATGCATTGGCCCCAGCCAGGGCTGAAATCTGGACGACTCAATCCATGGGCCAGAGCGCTAAAAAATTAGGTGCCCGGTCATTGGTAAAACTCGCTTAGTATTGTTTTATTAAGAAACACAAAGCTTTACCGTCATTTCATGGAATAAACAAAAATGTACAAGTATGCTGTATAATACCAACCCTTTATTAATGTGCTAATAATCATTGATGGTGAAAATTTTGGTTGGTTATCATTTAAGTCTGGCTGTTATTTGCAGATCATTGGAATCTAAGACTTGACATAAGAGTCAGAACTTCATAAATGTACTACAAGTAATTGACATTAGGGAGGAAATGGCTTCTCATGTCCACCTGTCTTGACAGACAACCAGAAAAATATGCACCATTAAATTAGCCAACACAGTATGTTCAGTCTATGTTTAAAAAATATGTTCAAAACACCTGCGTGTTGAGAAAGCCTCAAATATTGTGACTTTGTTTTCAGTGGTACAGACCTAAAGCCTTAACAGTAGAACATCAAGCAGAGAGAGGAGCAAAAAGCACACAGAGACAAATTCAGGTTTGTCACTACAAAATGCATTAACGGGAATTGGTGTCTATGTCACATTTGACGTATTAACTATAGTCTCATTTTCATGGTTTACCTGTGATTACTAAGACTGAAAATTTTCCAGCTGGTGGAAAGGATCAAAAGAGTAGGAGGTAGTGAGAATAATAGAGCCAACAAAAAGGAAAAGAAAAAAGAAGCAAGAGAAAATCTGAAAGGGTCAGCAAAATAAAATGACTTAGAGGCTATTCCTGCATTAATCACATGCATGTATGTGGTTATTGATTGATAATTTGCTTCTGACAGAAAACTAGAGAAGCGAGCATACTTGCAGACATCTTTCTAACCAAGTCAAGGTAAGTTCTGGTTAGGTGGTTTTCTGCTTAAGTTGTAACCATTTTTCATTTCACAAATGTAGCATCCCATGGTTTTATACTGAAGGTGCAAAAAATGTTACATATGACTTCTCTTCTGGATGTATGGTACATTGAGCACTGCAAACCCCCTTAATGAGGAGTAAATAGAAGTTATGTGTATTTAATTATGCATGTTTAAATAGAGAAATTCTTATTACATTTTTTTCACGTATTTCTAAGATAGTGTAGTTCCAGAAAATATCCATACCTCCCCCGTGGAAGCGAGTTTTCTAAGACCCCCCTCTCCCCACCCCTTTGGAAATTCCAATTAAGCTTCATACATTTACCCCTCAGGAAATTTCAATCCCTTCCATGGGAGTAGTATGGATATTTTCTGGAACTGCACATTTCAAAAGTTATTTAGTCCACTTGTCATCTGTTTGTCTTAGATTTGATTGAAGTCGATTGTAGTATTTTGCTTGTTGATATTTTCATTGCTTATTGTTTCAGTTGTTTTGTATAATTACTGTTTTAGTCTTCCAGACAGCCCAGCTGAACCTGACCCAGAGAACCAGAAAGGAAGTCCTGAAGAACCCAGAGTTATCCCACATGATGAGGTACAAAATACTGCTGCCCACTTGACGCAGATAGAAAACATTGACTAACTGATGGACTTACTTTAGAACAGATAGACTGTTTGAATAATTACTCGCTTGCTTGACTGACACTGACTGACTGACTGACTGACTGACTGACTGACTGACTGACTGACAGACTGATTGATTGAATGATTGATTGATTGATGATTGATTGATTGATTGATTGATTGATTGATTGATTGATGGGCCTGACTGACTGACTGATTGATTATTTATTGCTGACTGAACGCTCAATTGTGTACTTGCTTGATTAATATTTGTTAACATTAGTTAAGTGTAGGCTTTTGTGTCATCGCAAATAATAATCTTTTTTATTTATACTTAAATATTACCTGACAAAGCAATTGTCAAAGTTTTATTAATATTCACAAGCCAGGATAATAGGCAAGCCTCTTGCAAGAGGAACCTCAAGTAATCTTTAGAAAGTTACCATCTTTTGTAATTGTAATTTTGCCTAATTATGGCTTAATGTTATTCTGCAGAAAGGAACCACTCATGTTCCAGCGAGGACTCCAGTTGTACCAGCAGTTAGCAGCAGTGGTGTACAGCTGCCACCAGCCTTGATGACCCTCTTGTCTTCAGCAACATCAAATACAGGTGTGCTTTTAGCAGTCTACTTGCAGACCAAACAGAATATGTACAAGATTTATTAAACCACATAATCTTTTTTTCTACCTTTATTACAGCTGGGTCGGCTCCCCAGGGGACTGCTGACAGGCCAGCTTATACTGTTCAGACTCTGCTGGATAAACTCTTGGTAAGAGATCAGAGCAATATTGTTAGTATTGTTACTTAATAAAAGGGTCGTCTTTCTTGCTTCTTTCTCAGCATTCAATAATCTCATCTTTTCTCTCCTTAGTTGTAAAGAAAATAAATAAGACTATTAAATGATAAAAGATAGTCTCATCCTTAGAGGCCAAAAATGCTGAGGTTCCAGGCTGACTTTGGGAGAAGAAGTTGAAGTCCTATCATCTTTTGTTGTTTGCTGTTGTTATTTAATATTGTTGTTATTTAATATTCGATTTAATGGACCTAAATTATGGAATGAACTTGATGAAAGATTCAAGTGTTGTACTTCTAATCAATTTAAAAAAGAACTAACTTCGCATTTCATTAGTCTCTATTAATCTTTACTGATATTTTGATGGTTTATATCTATTTATTTTGTTTTGTTTTGTATATTTACTCTTGTACCAAGTTTGTGATATTTATGTGTACCAATGTATTTGTTGTGCCTCTTTCCTGACTCTTACATTTTTAATTATTATAATTACGGTCACCCAACTAGTTTAGCTTTTTAGTTATTTTGGGTGTCCCACTACTGTATGTACTGTACTGTTTATTTATATATTTATAATTACAATCTTGTAAATTCTTTTAGTTGTTTACAGTAGTAGAAATAAACTGTTGTTGTTGCTTGATTTAAGAGAAAATGCAAGTTTGATTGCTAAATATTAACAAAAAAACACAGTTTTTGAAGAATCTTTAGCAAATTGTTTGTATGATCAATTGATCAATCAATGAATGATGTGGCCACGGCATTACTGCAGAACTCTCCAAGCATCGAAGAGAGGGCTATTGGAGGTGTTCATAGTTTTGTGAAAATTTTGGTTTGGTTTGGTAGTAGTAAACCAGGTATTATTCATTAAATTCATTATTTAAAACTTATTGGTATTGAAATTCATTACACCCGCTTTCAGTGTTAAGTGCATAGGCCACATGTGTTGACATGCCATTTCTCGGCATGCTATGTAACCTGGCCTATATCAAAAATGTAAGCACAATGGACTTCTTTACGGTCGAACTTGAATTGTAGTGATGAAAGATGGATTTATTTAACATCAAGCTAAGGTTAGGAGTACCGGTATCAAGAAGTTATTCCCAGTGAAATAAATCAACTGCTTTGAATGTTTACACCTTGCGAATATTAGAAGCGTCAGCAGCCCATTTCTACCAGAAGTCACTATTAAGAACTGATAAACTACACTAAAATCGCTTGAATTGTCTTGTAAATAGGGAAGCATGTAAATTCCACATTCTTCTCCAGCCAGTTGAGGGCAGTAATTATCATTTGTTTGTCTTTTCTTCTGCGAGTTTCACAGTTAAACTGTCTTTCAGCCATTTACATAACATTTCAAAAGATGGTCGAAAGATGTCGCCCATGCAAGTAACATTGAAAGCAGATGTAACTTTTGTCATTATTTTAGAAGTAGTTTAACTTTAGCTTGCAGTTGACTGGACCACTTGTGCTCTTCTGCTTTATATGATCATGTATAAGAATGTTTTTTATTTAGACAACTTTTCATTCATGAAATGCTCTTTTTATTTCAGAAGCCTTCTCAGCAGCCTGGTACACCCTCAATGGGACCAAATTCTCAGCCTCCACTTCAGAATGAGCCAGGGAGTTCGTCCTTACCCAGTGCCCTCCAAAATATCTTGGAACCTCTACAGCAAAATAAAATGGGCCCTCCAAGAATGCAAGGGCCTGGATCTGGACATGGCATGGGTCAAGGACCAGGATTGCTTGGGGCTGGTAAGTGCTTAAGTTTAAGGAACAGCTAGTTTGCGCAGTAGCAGTCAAATTTAAGTTGTCAGTCTTGACTCAAATTTGATATCCTACCCTGGATGCTTTCGACAATGGAGAATCAAGTTTAAAGGTTTGAATTTCACGTCTTGAGATCTATCACCCAATTATTTTTGAGGAAGTGGTTTATTTCTTGGATACATAGCAGTAGCAGCGAAGAATGGATAAGTAGATTAGTTATTTGTTTCTTTGTTTTCTTGACTTGAAACTCAATACCCAAAGTTTTTGAGGATTGACAATTGAGTCGAGTTATTTGTCAGTTTCAAATGCCAACTTTCATTTGATCTGAGGAACTGTACATCATCAGTAAGATAATCGGCTGTCTGATATTGTATATAATGAGCACTAACTAGTCAGTTGGGATTTTGTTCTCCTGCAGTGGCAAAACGTTTTGTTGTCACCTGACAAGCAACACAGACCACTAGCAACTCTTAGCACTCCCACCTTGCTATTAAAACACATACTAAAAAAGGTCGCCACACCTTGGTTGGGTTTTTATAGTTCCATTCAACCTGTGCAGCAGGCTCGATTTCCGCCACTCACTAGACTTCAGTCTACCTTCCTTCCCGAGAAGAATTCGGGGGAGGAATGCGTGCTCCTTTCCCGGTCAGCAGCTGGTAATGGAGCCTAGTGTGCGGGTAGCAAGAGAAATTAAAGGTTGATCACAGGATTCTGGAAAATGCGCATATATTATTTAAATGATTTATGTTCATCTGTTCTTGTCCTAGCTCCTGGTGATCCAATGGGGAGCCTAAATGTGTTCAGGCCACCTGGTCCTATGGGTCCAAGGGGCGTGCAGGGCCCGCATCTAAGACATGATATGCCTATGCATTTCCAGGGTCCAGGAGGGCCTAGGCAAGGACCTCCTATTGGACCTCTCTTCCCAGGTCCCGAGGGCCCAATGATGGGTCCACGTATGAGGGGACATATGCCACTGCGAATGCAGGGTGGGCCAGGCGTTGGAAGAGGTATGCCAACAGGTCCTCGACCTCTTCTTCCAGAGATGGTAAGCTTTGTCTGCATTCAGTTTTTCCATCGATTTTTTTTACTGTAAAGCGGTTTTTCTCTTGCGTTTCCATCGTAACAGAAGAAATGAAGCTTTTGACCTGTAGAGCAGTTTTCATTTGAGTGTTCAAATTAATTCGCATTTCATTGGGTATTGCGTTACAACGCTACGTGATTGGCTTAAAAACCTCACGTCACTATGTCATTTAATCGCAAATTTAATTATTGTTTCATATTTTATAGATTCGTATTACGCCTTATACGTTTTCACTTTTTAAAGGGGCAGTCTCACCAAGATTTGGCGCTACTTGAAAATCCAATGAAGTTGTTGGTATAAATTGTAAATTCACTAGTAGTTGCCTAACCTTGCTAAAGTGCACCGTACTGGCCACGAAAGTTTTTTTATAGCTGTTGTGGCTACGGATGAGTAGGAAAGAAGTGGTGTAAAACTTGAAAACGTCGGGCCGACGTTTTCAAGTTTGACAATGTTACTTGGAGGAAAATCACTAAAAATCATTGATCTCTTCGAGATTGAATTTAAATGCCTTTTTGTCGTTTAAAGGTTATTTTGTTGATCATTGAGTGCACCTTTATCATTCTAGCATAGTTTGCACAAAAACTTAGAAGACCACTCGTGATACTGCCCCTTTAACTTGATAATGGCGTAACGTAGCGCCGAAACGTCGTTCGCTTTTTTGTATGTGTTTTAAAAATCTTTTAGCGTTTAACTTCTTGATCAATTCAAATTATACTTTATCAGGGAAGAGTAAATTTTAAAAAGTGATGCCTGTGGGAACCATGATTGACCAAAGTGAATATCACGATACTCAATTGAAAACCGCTCTTCCCTTAACAAGACTCTTTGAAATTATCCACATGCTCCTAAGTAGAAACATGAACTAAAAACCAAATGAGTAGGTGTTAGGAAATCACTCATACTTACTTTCCTGTTCCTAGGCCCAACGAGACGACTTCCTCGCAGATCAATTCGACGACGGAGGGGAGTATGGGGACGAAGATGAAGAGGGTGAACTGGGAGACAATATGAACATGCGCGGCAGAGGTCGAGGAATGCCGCGCGGTCGAGCGCGTGGAAGGGCCCGGGGCAGAGGAGCTCCCATATGTCGGCACTTTGTTTCAAAACGAGGCTGTCTCAGAGGAAGCACGTGTCATTTTTTACATCCAGGAATAAATGGACCCCCAGTTTGAGAATAAATTCTAGAACGTTTGAAGACAGTGGCAGTAAATTCCAGGAATGCGTGTTTTCGCTGTTATCGTATTTAGTATCGCCGAAGTCACGTTTTCCAATCGTCAAATTATCATCTGCGCAAATCACTTGATTATATTTACTGGAATTTACCGCTGTCTTTGTCTTCAAGCAACTATATTTTGCAACCAAATATTATAAGAAGGAAAAAATAGTATAAATAAATCAAGGGCAAGGAGGATATTTCGTGGAAGTCAAGAAAGAGGAGTTTCCCGCAGTAACATTGGCAAGTTTCGAAACAGTTCGACTTATAGTTCATCTCTCATGTACTGAGTGACCAACTATCCTATCACGCCTAAACACACTTTGACTCCATAACTAATTCTCTTTAGCAAATTTAACTAGGGCACCACTTCTCTTAGGAATCTTTTATTGTCGGCAGTTCTGCAGTGGTCAGAATTTTAGTGCAATCCCGATATAACCAACATTTATAGGCCAACAACAACAAAAGATTATGGGCAATAGATGCGAGCTCGTCGTATTCGAGCTTTTCCATTTTCAGAAAATTAGGTTACACTATGTTGTTCATTCGAATTTTTAGAACCACCTCAGTGAGGAGGTTAAGAGAAACATGTGCCTAGTGATCTCAATCGTCTCTTTTTTTCCTCGGAGTAAATCTTAATTCTACTTTTGGGAACGAAACGTAACTGTTTGCGTTATAAGCAGTGACTCGGCTTAATTCGTCGTAAAGTCGTGGTATTTTCCAGTTTTTGTTCCTCTACAGTTGTTCGTTATATCGGGATGAGCGCTGTCAATGGAGTTGATATGATGTTGCTGGCTCAGTCTCCATTTATACTGGTTCACTTGGTCTCAGTATCGGCAGCTAAATTCCTCTCATCACTTTAAACACAATGTCTACACCTGCTTGGGAGAAATAGAAATTTGGACGGACTTAATTTACCGCGCACACTGGCCACTTCATTCCTCTCCTCGTCGTTGTCATTTCTGTTAGGTACGGTACGAACCCGCGACATATTTTATCTAAAGCGTTCCTTACTCGATTTACCTTTGTACAAATTGTATAAAATTTGGAATACATGTATGTAAAATACTAGGTAGAAACGATTTTAATATTTGAAAATATTTTTGGACAAAACTAAAGAATAAATGCTCCTTATTTTAGTCAGCCTGCAGACTTCTATACGCGTAGTCTGTTGTGGACCTAACGTTTTCTCTTTTACGATGAACAATTTAATTCCTCGAACATTGATGTGCACGGTAAGGGAATCAGCAATACATTAGTTGTCCACTTGGTTGGCGTTTGCTTTCTAGCCTAGATTTCTTTCGTCGCACGATGAACTTTTCAGGTTCCATTTGATTACTCCAAATTCGTTCCCCTCTCAAAAATGCCTTGTCTTTTCCACTGAAGCTACTTCATTGAGAAACGAGAAAGGTACCTTTAGGAAATTTATGAATGGTGTTAGAAAGCAATAGGAAACGGAGGTCTAAACAACAACAACGACGACGACCATTTTATTTTGCTTAATACGTAGAATATCATAACAAAAAAGTAAATTAAAACAAGCATATACCCAGCAGGTATGCTGCATATACCCACAGATGTGGCTTGCTGCATAGCTTTGTGTTCAAGGCATCTTTAGTCTTGACAGCAATTTGATCCAGTTGTTTGATTGAAAATCTTGACATTGCAAGTTTTAGACTGTCTTCACATGGATGTTATTAACTACAGAAAACACCCGCATATAAGAACCTGCTATTTAGTTTCTTAAACACGGTCTTATTTTCTCACGAAAAAAGTATTTTTTTGCTGGTAGAAGAGTGCTACCGACAATTGTTTTGATAAATTGTGCCAATAATCATGTCTAAATGACTGCAATGTAAACAAATTTAAGAAATACAAAACCTAATTTAAGTTATTTGATTTACAAATTTTAACTTTTCAGTGAGTTATAAGGTAAAAACCTGTTTAAAATTTCAGGCTCAAACAGGTTCTTACGTGAAGGGGACCTAAATGGAAATCTTAGACTAACAGGTTCTTCAAAATTAGGTTCATTAACGCGGGTTTTTTTACTGTACGGCAGTATGTCATCAGAGAGAGCTCCCTTAATTGATGTATTGGAAACTTTCCATGATCTTCGCGGTAATGATATTAAATTGTAATGGAAAGGGAACAAGCCGTCATTGGAAACTGAGCAGGATGTGACGAAACTTTACACAAGGGACACGATAAAATTGGCCAATAATAATTTACCAATATAAAGTTCCAATATGGTATATAAGTACGTATTGTTACCATGAAATGTTGAACCAAGTGTGCAAGGCATTTTGGGGCTGTGTTATTGCCCGCTGTGCTGAATAAGCACCGATGCCGTCTCGTGGTGTAACACTGATCCATCACTCCGCATTCTTGTCAGCATACTTGTTCAATTTATTATAGTTGTGAATTCGTTTCACTTTTCACGAGTGTTGCCTTAACAGGTTATAGAAACTGACGTTTTGTAAAGTATGTCGCATTATTTCATTTCATTATGTGAAAGGTCATGCATATTCACTGTAAAAAGGAAATTATTGAAGTAACTGGTGTGCAAAAATTATATTTAATATCAAGCATATGATTTGATGCAAGCTTTTCATTAAAACTGATTTGATTGAGTGGTTATTATTGTGCTGTTTTCTCTGCTTTCACTTTAGTTAACTCTTCCTCGTTAAGTTTCCATTCTCTTTTGATAATCTTTATCGACAGGCTATCGATCTCCACAGAACCGGAAAATCGTTCAGTAATTCGTATTCTTCAGTTACTGGTTTATTTGAGAAAAAGATCGCTATCCTTTGTTGCTAAGGACGTTCGCGCTAATTGTTCTACGCATCCTTACGGCGCACGCAAATTCACACGTCACGTGCACGCGAAGTAATAAAAGGAACAATGATAGGGCAGATGGCCATTGCTATGGCTTTGTCCGGATTCAACGATCTTGGACGTTCGGTGACCCCTATTTTTCTTATGATGGATCATTTTCTCTACCGATTTTCTACGTTCAAAGAAAAAATGAAAATCTATCGATTAGAAGTGTGAATTTTTTTGCAAAATGCACCATCGAATTCTGTTCTTTTTAGCTCTTCGTTTATCTGTGCGGTGGTTTCAAATGTCTCTTGAAGGGTTAAGTTTTGTGAAAACGTTGGCAACACGTGGAATTATTTACGCAACAGACTCACTGCTCCAAAATATGACTAAGATCGTTTGCCTCCATTGACTCACCTTCGATATGTTTAACTATAAACCCCTGTAGACCATGCTGAACTACGTGCGCCAATTTTTTAAATTCAGAGTAGTTTTCCACAGGCTTTATCTCTGAAACGAAGTCTGTGACCCCCTTTTTTTTTCTGCATTTCGGACACAAGTAACTCGTGACTGAAGTAAAAATTTTAAAAAAATCTATCGACTGGAACATTTTCGCGCGAACGTCGTTAAGTAACGTTCTGATAGGAATTCTTTTCCAAGTGCCCAGTTCAACAAGTGACACTGTAATTTAACTACTTATTCCAAGGCTAATTATGGTATTTGGTCATATCATTAAGGGAAAGATATTGTTGTCATGAACGGTGTTTACACGCGCCGTTGCAGTGACTTAAATTTTCATCAACCCTGCTTGAGACTTATTAGTAACACAATGCTTCGCTCTGACGAAGGGCTAACACTCGATCGAAACGTCAGCCTCGCAAATTGGTTGCGGCGGTTAATTTACCTTCATCAACTGCAAGTGGGAATGATAGCTAAGTGTTGCACCTGTCGGCAAACATAGCCCAAATGAATTCCTGCCTTTAGAAATCAACAGCTTTTCAGTGTTACCCAGCTTTACTAATGCTTGTTTAGTATGTCTCAGACGCGTTCTGATATTGACAGAGCTAACTATTACAGAAGTAGCCTAATGCAGTATTAAATGCCAAACGTAATATTAGAACAAGCCTTCTCCGCCTCGACTATTCTCTCGGCTTTCTAGTCATTTTTTTGGCTGCGTTTACTTGTCCACTAGCTAGCTAGGTAAATATCATCTATGAAAACTCGAATTCATTACGCATTGATCCAATTCGTAGCCCGAGTCACCAACTATATATTAGTCTATGTGCCCTCCCTATGTTTTATGTTTAGTTGTTGCTAGGGTAACCTTGAAATGAGAATGGGGATACTTGCTGCTCAGTTAATTTCAACCGGTCTTCTGATATTAGAGCCAGAGAAGTTTCCAGATTGACCACGCATTCTCGATCACTAAGCCATGCACGCTGTCGTGCATGAGGTATCCACATTCTCTTATCTAAACTACTTTGATTACCCCAATGTAAAGATTTCACAAATATCTCTTATCAATTCAATTTGATGGAATGTGAGTCATTAGAAAATTCTTCTTGTAGCTTCTTTACCAAAACTGAATAGACTGTCAAATCTCACAACAACATCTGCTAAACTCCATGTCAATAAAAGTTAGGATCGATGGATGTCTGACAAAGGTAGTTGTTCAAAACTAAGTATAAGCAGGTCTTTATTTTCATACCACTAGTGAAAAATAACTGTTTATCGGTACGTATGTAGGCTGTCGTGAGGTATCCACGTTCTCTTACTTAAACTACTTCGATTAATCTCACAATCTCACAAATATCTCAAATTAATTCAATTTAACACTCTACATTCTCCACTCACCACTCTCCACTCTTCACTCTCCACTCTCCACTCTCCACTCTCCACTCTCCACTCTCCACTCTCCACTCTCCACTCTCCACTCTCCACTCTCCACTCTTCACTCGCCACTCTCCACTCTCCACTCTCCACTCTGCACTATGCACTCTCCACTCTCCAATCTGCACTCTGCACTGTGCACTGTGCACTCTCCACTCTCTACTCACCACTCTCCCCTCTGCAATCTCCACTCTCCACTCTCCACCCAACACTCTACACTCTCCACTCACCACTCACCACTCTCCACTCTTCACTCTCCACTCTCCACTCTGCACTCTCCACTCTCCACTCTGCACTCTCCACTCTCCACTCTCCACTCTGCATTCTCCACTCTCCACTATCCACTCTGCACTCTGCACTCTCCACTCTCCACTATCCACACACCACTCTCCCCTCTGTACTCTCCACTCTCCACTCTCCCCTCTGCGCTCTGCGCTCTGCACTCTGCACTCTGCACTCTGCACTTTGCACTCTGCACTCTGCACTCTGCACTCTGCACTCTGCACTCTACACTCTGCACTCTGCACTCTCCACTCTCTACTCTACACTCACCACTCACCACTCTCCACTCTCCACTCTCCACTCTCCACTCTCCCTCTCCACTCACCACTCACCACTCTCCACTCTCCACTCTCCACTCTCCACTCTCCACTCTCCACTCTCCACTGTCCGCTCACCACTCTCCACTCTCCACTCGCCACTCTCCACTCTCCACTCTCCACTATCCACTATCCACTCTCCACTCTCCACTCAACACTCGCCACTTGCCACTCTCCACTCTTCACTCTCCCCTCTCCCCTCTCCCCTCTGCAGTCTCCACTCTCCACTCTCCATTCACCACTCTCCACTCTCCACTCTCCACTCGCCACTCACCACTCTCCACTCTCCACTCTCCAACCACCACTCACCACTCACCACTCACCACTCTCCACTCTCTGCTTTCCACTCTCCACTCTCTGCTTACCACTCTTCACTCTCCACTCTCCACTCTCCACTCTTCACTCACCACCCTCCACTCACCACCCTCCACTCTCCACTCTCCACTCTCCACTCTCCACTCTCCACTCTCCACTCTCCACTCTCCACTCTCCGCTCTCCACTCGCCATTCTCCACTCTCTACTCTCCACTCTATACTCTCCACTCTCCACTCTTCCCTCCGCACTCTCCCCTCTGCACTCTCCACTCTCCACTCGCCACTCGCCACTCTCCACTCTCCACTCACAACTCACAACTCACCACTCTCCATTCTCCAATCTCCACTCACCACTCTCCACTTTCCACTCTCCACTCTGCACTCTACACTCTGCACTCTGCCTTCTCCACCCGCCACTCTCCACTCTCCACTCTTTACTCTCCACTAGCTACTCTCCACTCTCCACTCTCCACTCTCCACTCTGCACTCTGCACTCAGCACTCTGCACTCTGCACTCTGCACTCTGCACTCTCCACTATCCACACACCACTCTCCCCTCTGTACTCTCCACTCTCCACTCTCCCCTCTGCGCTCTGCGTTCTGCACTCTGCACTCTGCACTCTGCACTCTGCACTCTGCACTCTGCACTCTGCACTCTGCAATCTGCACTCTGCACTCTGCACTCTGCGCTCTGCACTCTCCATTCTGCACTCTCCACTTCTCCACCTCGCCACTCGCCACGCTACCTCACCACCCCGCCACTCTCCATTCTGCACTCTCCACTTCTCCACCTCGCCACTCGCCACGCTACCTCGCCACCCCGCCACCTTGCCACCTCGCCACCTCGCCACCTCGCCACCTCGCCACCTCGCCACCTCGCCACCTCGCCACCTCGCCACTTCGCCACCTCGCCACTTCGCCACCTCGCCACCTCGCCACCTCGCCACCTCGCCACCTCGCCACCTCGCCATCTCGCCACCGTATGGCACGAAGTTTTTGCAGATTCTGATATTTGCAATTTTTACGGATTTTCCACGATCCGCAAAAAAGTTCGCGCAAAAAAATGTCTCCGTAAAAATTTAATCCACTGGCGAAATTATACATACAAACCTCAGATGCAGAATCTTGTTGATGCCATTTATTAAAAACGTCTCTTTAAATAAAACGATGAAATTAGAACGTATGATTAACGAAAGGAAATATGAAGTCATGGTGTTCAAATTGTGTTTAGTTACAATCCGTCATTTGTGTTTTGAACTACAAAACAGGAGGTTGATGCGGCGTGAGAATCAGAATGTACCTGTTATGATATCTGTGGGAGGCGATTTGACCTATGGTAGTATTTGCGCTGAGCTCCGGATCGTGTGGTCTAGGTTCAAGCCCTGGCCGAGTTCACTGTGTTCTGTTCTAGGGCAACAAACTTTGTTCTCACGGTGCGTCTCTAAACCCAGGTGTATAAATGGATATCGGAGAATAGACTACCATCCCATCAAACGGGGTGGGGGGGGGGGGGAAGGAGTAGAAATACTTCTCACACTTCTTATCGCTCAGTTCTAGCTATGCAAACTGGACGTGGATTTTTGATGACATCATTTAAAGGGATAAGTACCAGTGTCATATTAAATTTAACGTTTCTTATTTAATAATTCGACCACATTTTTGTGTTCCGTCGGCGGTCAGATCAGTGGTATTTTAGTGCAGGATATCCTCAGTCCCCATTCAACACAATGAACAGCATTCAGGAATAACTTTGAATTCTTTTATTTTAGAATCTGATTATTCTGTACACAGTAATGAGAGCAAGAAATCAAGGCTGCCTTCTTGCTTTAATGAATATTATTTACACCTTATATCAATATAATTTATTATACAACTAGGAGGTCAATGTCGCTTAAATTATGAGAATAGAAGATTTATTCTGCAGTAAACCTCCATCTTAACAGCTTTCCCTTTCACACGGTTTAATTTAATATGAACCCATGTCTTGTTCAAGACTAGGGTTCCTTTCGCCCCTATGATAAGAACTCTTTGAGAATGAGATGTAAATAAATATAAAGTACATTATTAACACATCAAAGATTTTTGACCTCATTAATTCTACATTCCAAGTTTTAAGTTTCAGTCGCGAAAAAATGCAACAAACACTCCTAACAGTGACAAACATCGAAATTCTCTGAACGATATAGAAACATTGTTAAGCAAACAGTTGATGAAAATACAAAAATTCATCAACTTGTTGATGAACCACCAAATTCTTACAACAAACATTAAAAGAAATGTATTGTGGCCAGATAGGAGAATTGATATATCGATCACGGTACAGAAAAGGTTTAAGACTGATGCTAGGGTCTGCAAACTGCTATAAATACACGTTGTACCAATGTGTTGCGGCATCGTCAGAATCTGTAACAAAATAATTTTTTGATATTAGGCTGATGTTTTTGAGCAGACCTCTGTTTTATTACTGAGCTAAATAAAGAACAACTTTGAATAAGTAAAAAAGGCAAAAAAATGCTCCTCGATGTGGGACATCTGACTGTATCACAAGCAAAGAAACATAAGCTGCGTCAGAAAAAGCAGAAAAAAGGCCAGGCCGAGAAAGGAAATCATTACAAAACCATGTGTTTCGCTTCATGCGAAATTTAATATGGAATATAAAATTACAACTCTATACCTGAGACATGTGGTGCGCTAGCAGTATTTATACCTGCGAAAAACTAGGGTAGCACTCAATGAATTATGCTAATTATTTGTTACCATAACTGTCGAACGGAGTTGAAATATAGTATAAGCTAGTATATTTATATCAAATCTTGCATCAAACAAAACTTGTTGCAATGTTTTCATTAATTTCATGGCCTCGCCAAACCTTTTTTCCCCACTTTCCTCTAAATTATCAGAAGGAACTCGATTTCAAACTATGTCGAAAGATTAAAAAAAGATTGTATTTCTATTTGCCTTCGGACTGTTGAGCTCGTTGAATTGTGTTGCTTTTCCTTCAGTCATTTCTCTCGTCGATAACGATCGGGTAACGATGCAACCCAACTGGCGACTATCAAGCTCTAAAACAAGATTCAACAATTTTGCTTCCATAAATTGAAGTAATAAACAAGAGGCCTGCTCTTAAAGGGGCATTGTTATAAGCTTACAAACACATACCCAGGAATGAAAACCCTACTGTAACCAGTACAGTTTTTGACTTATGACAGTTTCTAACTAACACCTTTTTCATTTGATTCTTATGGCATTTTGTTTCAGCAAGAAAGCCGTCTGACATGTAAAACTTCAAGTCATATATTTGAAATGCTAAAAAAACTCTTAACTTGATGAAGTAATAAGTATGGAAAAAATCCAATAAAAGAACAGGGCGTGTGCCAAATACAAAAATGTGGTTGTTAGAAAAAAACTAACCTTGTCCTAGGTATCTTACAAAATCAGAAAATTCTTCAAAGGCTACGCAAAAGCAGTTTTCTTTTTTTTCTTCTTCTTCTTTGTCTTCTTTTCTGATTCAATGTGGAGTCCGTAGAAACGAAACTTGAAATGGAAACCAACTGAACGCGACACTCACCAGACCGCTAACGTTCATTAACTTTTTCGTTTGTTTTTCGACATCTTTATGTTGATTTATGACACCTAGTCACGTAAAGGTACAGGAACAGGTATATAATTTCTCTACAGGAGAGTTTTAATTGAGGACTGTCAACAGAGTACGCTTTAGAAACGAGGTCAGCATTCGATACTATCCACGAGAATCAGCCCCTTTCCCTGTAGACGATGTGAATAACCGCAAGTAAGCCAGAGTGAAAGCTAACGGCAACCAATCCGGATTGAAAGCCGTATGTTTTGATAAAGTATTCAAAACGTTTCTCGTTAGTATAATAGACAGTTTTCGCGTCTTGTTATCGAGTTTGACGTGTCTAGATGACATTTAGACTGCTCAGAATGCGGTGAAACGGGTTTGATGTTGGTACGCTCGTTTCGGAAAGCATATTTCTGCTATTCAAGCTTAATCCGTGTCAAGTATCTCCACTGTGGAGAGCATCTGCGGTGAAAATGATTAGCTGTTTTTCATCATTTGTGTGCAACGAATATGTGAATGAAAAAGAGAAAAAAAAGGCTTGGAAAACTATGATTAACAAAAAGTTGACAACAGAAATTCATTATATTAGACGCTTGTTTTAAGAATTTAATCACAGTGTTTGCCATACTACAAACATCGAAGAGGTTGACGCATCAAAAGGTCTTACAGAGCTGTATAAAAGCACAATGATTAACTTACGGGCAAAGTTACAAAAAAAAATTCTGAATGCAGAGAAGAGCTCGTGCTAAATTTCTCTTTCTCCTTTCATTCTCTCTGCACTAGCCACGTTTAGTCTTTAACTCTGAATTTCTCTCTTTTAAGTTAGTATCAAGAATTTACGATGCCGGGTCATGAACGATCTCATATGATGATATTCACCTACCTAGCACCCTTAACAATGTAAAATGTATTATGGTGGAAATTGGGAATTGGAAAATTTTCCGTGTTATCTGATGCAGACCAAGTCTGCAGATAAATTTAAGCAGCCTTAGTGATTCGACTGGCAATAAAGTCTTTGATTATATTTCTGACCGAGCTTTAGTTTCTTGCTTTTAAGTCATTTTGTGACAACTTTGCCCATAGGTTGTTCAAGACGTGATGATGTGTTTAATGTTAAATAACAGCTTTTGTGTGTAAACAGAACGAGGCATAAAATAAGTTTTTCCAAAAAAAAAACAGAAGCGTACACAGCCGGTTTTTTAACACCATTTGCTGGGAATGTATTAAAAACTAGCATCAGCAAAAATAAATAACAACGAAATGAATCCCATATTCTAGCTTTTTGCGAATAGCAACATCGATAATAATCTAATATATTGTCTGCGACGAGAAAACATTGTACAAGATACTTTTTATGTCTTAATTATAATAAATTAAAATGAATTTATCATGTCATGCATAAGTTCTAAGTGATTCTGACCATTGTGACTTGTAACGGTGGGGTATCCGCCCATATCCCCCGGGTTAAACTGCTGTTGTCGCATCAAACATTCATCGATGGCTTGTATTCCGTGTTCCATAGGCATTTCACCCGAGTCCATGTGATTAAGCGGTCCTTGGTACGGAGGTTGAAACTGGGGCGGCCCCATCATTGGTCCCATATGATTTTGTAAATGTTGGTATTGAGGTGGAAGCATTCCGTAAGGAGGGGGTTGAGATCCTGGAAGCTGTGGGGGAGGGGAGAGTGACGGAGGCAGATCTAAGCTGTCTCTGTCAGCCCGCCGTTTATCTCTCGGACTTGAAGCTAAACCAAAGAAAAAAGATCTCGTCACGTGATTGACTTTTGATTGAATCGCTCATTCATTAGAAACTCTGGGTTCACAAAGTGGGAAACGTACAAAGATGTACTGCAGGTGGTCCCGAGGGGGCTTAGGTTTAGGCTTAGGGGTTAAGGTATCACAAGGAACATCGCCATTCACATTAAAAGCACGATTTCGGCACGATTTCAAAAACGTGAAACAGGTCTCTTTACCACAAGACCATGTAAAAATATGAGTGATTTGATTTCATAGAACAGTATTCGATATCCGAAGGTGAGACTCAAGACCCCGCTTGAAGGAAAGGATCATTAACCCTGTTGAGCAGGAAAACAGATCTAAATACGGAGAATTTTAGAAAAAAGTCAGAGAAAATGTTTGATTCGGATTCCATGAAAGTTTAGAAATGACATGTAGTTATTATCAAGTTAGAGTTAATAAAAACTGAAGAATTTTGCCCCACGGATAAACGAAACATTTGTTGGTTCTACCGGATTATTGCATCGTAAGGAAAGTAGGAAGCATACTTACATTTTCCGTCTTTACTTTTCTTAAGACTTCTTTGTCGATTACTAACTCTACAACTTGCAGCCCCATCGGATTCAGGATTATTCCTTCTAGCGAGTTTTTTTATCTGTCCAGAAATATAACAATTCAATTATTGAACGCTTGATTTACTTATACAACCATTCGCGCAGTAACACATTATCTGATGAACTAAGCCAATGGCTCTGATCCCGAATGTACACAAATATTCCTTGAATGACTTCGGCAAAAACACCTCTTGGCAAACAAATAGTTACCTTAGCTCTCTGATTTTGAAACCAGACTTGAACAACACGAACGCTAAGACCTGTTTCTCTTGAAAGTTCTTCTCTAACCTTTTAGTGAGAGCAAAAAGACACAATAAAGCCATGTTAATGATGACAATATCTGGAATGGATGGAAAGAGAAAGAATATTTATGCTTTTTTTCTATCACCCACTCCTCTTCTTGCTCCATGGTGTTTTGTTCTAATGTTTCAGGATGACCTCCTCTCAGAAAATTTGCTACGCCGCTCCGTGGAGAATTTGCTACCCATCTCTGTATGACATGTTAGTCCACCACAAGCTAGCTAGCTAAACTATATTTTGACAGGTAGGCCCCAGAATTCACTAACTTCATCAACAGCTATGTATGGGGGTCTATACCCTTGGGTGGGGAGAAGGACTGTGAAAGTGAAGTGTCCTTTCCAAAGACACAACACTTTGATCCAGTCAAGGGTTCCAATTCCCGGGCTCTGGATCTCGTGCCAAAAAGGGACAAGTCTGAGTAGTTGGGAAGTCACTAGTATTATTATCATAAATCAGCATGCCTACCCTCTCTGTGTCCACAAAGCTTTACAACTGAGATTTCCCACCAACAAAATGCTTACAATTATTCCATTGGCCCAGGTTGAAGATATTATATTCACCCCGTATCCAACAAGGGCGAATGAAATAATTGTTGTATAAAATTTTTCAAGCGACTGGACGATGTGGACATTTCAGCTTGATCTAAATGAAGCGATGGTTAAAAAAGGCAGGAAAATTTGTCGCGCGGTGTTGAAGCATGTCACGAGAGCGAGCGAGGCAGTTGTTTTCTTCCGAAATTTTCTTCGCATACTCTGTAATCACCTCCAAAGTTGTCTACGCTCTGGAAAATTTTGATAAGTTACAAAAAGTTTACGAGAGGACTCGGAAAAAATGGCATTGCTGAAAATGATACGCCTTGTTTAAGTCCAATGACGCAAGAGTTAATTTGTTTACACGGCTGACTGCGGATTGTGTTGCTCAGAATCGATCGAGTTCACTGAAGTATAGATTGACAAGACCTAATTGCTTTCACTAACTGAACTGTAACGAGGTGTCTGTTTTTCCTCTTCATTCTTTCGCTTTTCCTTGCCTTTTAACTCACATTTACCCAAGCCCTTTAGATTAAATGTTTCGTATCAAATTTTAGGTAGTTGAGCTAATCATGACATGTCGAAATGACATTTCGGAATGTCATTGCCTATTATTTCCAGTATTTTCGTGATAGAAAGCTTACCGATTGTGCTGCTTTCAGCCATTTTTTCCGCCGGACAGAGCTTTTCTTCACCCCACCGGCGAAAACCTTTAAGTTAAGCGACACTTGCCGCATTCATTTTCCATATTCGGTCGAACAGAGGTACAATGGCTGGTAACCGAGATTCAGTGAACCAATCAGTACGCTAGAAATGCATTATCCGGGGTTTAGAATTCAGTAAAATCAGTTATCTAGCTAAGCACTATACCTTTCTACAGGGTTTAGAACTAATTTCAAAGGCAGACTTGAATATTTTTCTTTGTTGACTTGTGAGTATTGTTCGTGGTCTTTTCGGACCTTTCTTGTCGTCGTTTTCATCATCACCTATAACTGATGAATCGTCAGAATCTGAATTATCTCCTTTTTCCGTTTTGGTTTCTTTTTCAGTTTTGAAACTGTTATTAATAACGTCTGCAAAGCAAGCAAAAAGAAAAAGAAACTCGATGTTAGTAAGCCTGGACGAGCTTGTAGGGGAATAAGCCCTGAAAGGGGCAAGGCAATATAACGGCACGTTTAGAGACTAGCCTCTTCTATGCGTTCGATGTTCGGTGCTCCACAGCTCACAAACCTTTCAATAAGGCTTTTTCCGAATTAATTTTAGCCCTTTCTCAAAGCGAGTCTTGGTGTCCATCCCTTCATTTGAAAATGAGATTTCATTCACACGCAAATTAAACTCATTTTCATATGAATGGTTGTGTACCAGGCCTCGCTTTCATAGAGGGGCTTAAGGCAACTCAGAAATGGGCTATTGTGCAGAGCCACTGCACATCTTACACGAATAAACAACCAACAACAAACATATATAGAAGCATGACGTTCAAAAACGTTGACTTACTTTCCTGTTGTTGCTTGTGAGGCGGGCTGCTCGACGAGCCTTTACTTGGAAGTTTTCCATAGTCGTCTTTACAATATAATTTGTTATCTTTTAAAGCAAATTCTTGCCCTTTTTCGAGACGGTGTCCACACATTGTGCAAACGAAGCATTGTATATGATAGACGTTGCCTAATGCGCGCATCACAAACTCGTTGGCTGGAATAGTTGTCTTGCAGCCACTGCATTTTGTTCCATACATCCTGAGTGACAAAAAGAAACAAAACCAATCATTACTTTGAGAAAAAGGAATGAGTAAAAGATTTGCAGCAGGTATCTGCTGTACCACCAAGAAAAGCAGGCAACTCGGTCGGTTATTAGCAAAATTGAATAGCTGCTTAGTAGATATTCTCCACTGCTATCCACGTTTGTTTGTTTGTTTTAATTTTGCCATTCATAAAGGGCAAAAAATAACGTTGTGGTTCTGAAAAAAGCCTTGGAAAGCTTTCTGTTGCGTTTGAAGGTAATTATAATTAGTTTTGCTCGTGAAAATTTAATCCTTTTTATATTTTAACGGTATACAAACAACTTTTAAGACCCAGTGGGTGTTCGAGGGAACGTTCTTTCTTTTCCTTTATTCATTTTTGCCGTATGTGTCCACAGGGTAGGGACATTTGATCACCTAGTGCGACCCTAAGGTGGGCCATTCGAACATCAGTTTTGGCCAGGGGATGAGCAATTGACCAACTGAAGGTTCAAAATGTTCATTCCCGTGCAGTGTGGGGGAGGGATGTTGAAGTTTCGCATTGACTGATGTTGTTGTTGTTGCATGTTTATAGTGGTCAATGCGCTCAGCTACATCTAGCTGGTTCTCAGGCATGCCACTTCAACTGAAAGAAAAAAATATTTCAAATAGACATAAAAAGCTTAACATTCTCAACTGGCGGGAGGGAGACCAGTCGGCTATTTTTAAGCATGATTGAGGAGTTGAACTACGGTCCACGGAGAATCAACTTCAGCTTAGTAGTTAGAGCGGGACTCGCACCAGTGACCTCCGGATTTGAACTCCGGCGCCCTAACCACTCGGCCACGCTTTCTCCACATTACTCCACATTACTCCACATACATCACTCTCTGTACCTCTCTCCACCCTGGGAGGTAACCCTGCGATGGGCTAGCACCTCATTCAGGGGGGAGTGATTCTAGGCCACTGAAACCAGAAACACGAGGCTGAAATTCACACCTCACCTTACGAGAACGGTATGCAAAGATCCATAAAAAAAATATAATAAGGGTTTGATTTTCTGTAGATAAATTGCTTATTTTGTATGCGAAATTAAAACTCTGACACCACTTGTTGAACGGTTTTTTTCCGGACCATATTCTAACCACACAGGTTGATTTAGTGTTCAGTACTAACGTAAAAAGCATTGAAGAAAATACACTTCATGCTCACCAGAAAAACGGTTTGAAAAGAAACAAACAAGTGCGCTCTGAGTCATTAGAATTAAAGTTGGTTTGAAGGCATAAGGAAAGTGGACCTTTCTCTCTTCAGCTATTTTTTTCTACCTATAAGTTTTCCATCTAAGCTTTCTTTATGAACCCTCCAACGAGCGTAGCTCTAATTCGTCACTGTACAAATTATCGATTCCTTGCATGTAAATAATATGGCTCCGTTTAACGTCTCACTTAAAACAAACCTGTCTCCGACCACGTTTCGGTAAACTTAGATAATGAGTAATATTTAAGCCATGCTCAGCTGCTTAAACAAACTCTTATGATATCATATCAACTGCCAGCTTAGTCTATTTGCGTTTAAATATCTCATTTTCCTGGTATTTACAGACCTGCCATGAAGAGCAAACAACATAAATGTTACTCGAGAGAGAAAATATACCATTCTACCTAAGTTGTGCCAGTTTTGTGCTAGTTTGAGAGTTTTATTCTCTTACGATATTTTCCTTAACTTGTGAGGGATTTAGCCTGTAAGTCTTGTTTTGTCCTAATTTGTCACTAGATGTGACCGCGTGCGAGTTGCAAGGACCAGCAATTGAGTAAACAAGCGACCCATATCACCTTTTCGATCCTTTGTTTTTTGTCAACATATTGACTCTTAAATAAACTGATATAAATTAATGTTTTTCCACCATGGGTTTATGGATGCTAATAATGTTACACGTTCTGTTTCCTGTTAACCTTATAAGCAGAGCCACCATAAGATAAAATCAAAAGAAACGTCTTCTAAATAATTTTAGACATGGTTTGTCAGCTGATAAAAGCGACTACTCCGTTGATTAATTTTAATTGCAAACATTGTATTTCTAATGTTTTCTCTTCTTCATGAATAAAAGCAAAAGGTCTACAAAGTTGCTACTCGCCTCCTCTTAACTCAATTCAAAACATAAGGCAAGGCTAAAGAAAACTGTTACCAAATTTTCCACCTACAGTCAGTGAAATGTTCCGTGATTTTATGTAAACTGTTGTAAAATATTCATGATTTTTTTAAATGCCACAATTTGGTTGAACTGTTTGAAACCAAGAGCTTTAATGAGTTTCATTTTTAACACCGAACGTTTCCGTGAGAATTTTATATCATTTTTAATGTACAAGGGGGCTGGAGAAAGGAACAAAAACCTCCATTAGTCACGCCTAAGAATCAAAACATTCCAAGGACAAGTTCCATCAGAATTGCAAATCAATGGAACACCAACATGTCGGACATCTGAGCTAAGACTAAGCATCTAAGATTTTGAACTGCAGAATTGACCTTAGATCTGTAGACGAGCGAAACACCGGAGAACAAATTAATAAGGTTCCAGTTGTTCGTTTCAAGAATCATCTGATACCTTAAACTCTGGGCTAGCAATTGATTCATCAGTTACCTCGGTGATTTTTTACGTACTTGGTCATTACTTTGGCACTGAACTGACTCAGCTGCCACACCAACCTGTGATATAGGGTTTTGCAGAAAAGATAAAAATTCCTACAAAGAAATAAAGTACACGTCTCGGTCGATAGCTTGGTGACCGACACCTTTCATATAATTCAAAATTTACTTTGGCTTCCTAAGTTCTATTTAGAAGTGAATGCTCAAATTTTGAGGAAAAATTAAACCGCGACATGTCAGATCTTCTTTTTCTGCACTCAAAGCGATGAGCCGCAATATTCACGAGTGTGCCTTGTACAAGAAATCATTTTACTCTAAATAAACCCCACTGATTTAGCCTCCTGAAAATTTTAGTGGTGAGCTCGCTGTGGTTTTATGAAGAAGTTCGATGTTTCAGGGAAATAGAGAAAAGATGCTCTTTAAATTGTGTGCTGATTACACATTCGAAATGAATTCACATCTGAAGACTGCCACACGTAAAACATCAAACTTGCTTTAGTTAAGCAGTGTCACTAAATACTTAACGTTTGTGTCCAGCCGGTTTTATTTAATCTTTCCCCGGCATTACGAAAACAATTGGCACTGGTGTTTTCGTGTCAGGCCTTCCTGTCGGAAATTGCTCCATATAAAACTCTTTCTAGATTTTACTTAAACAGATGAAAGCTCTTAGATAAGTCCCTGCGTAAACATGGAAAGGTCGGCTTGGATAGTTGCTGAACATCAGGGAAGCTATTATTAGTCAAGTGCCGAACAAATTGGAGAATAGTTGAAACAATAAATAATACGCTCTTTCTCAAGTGAAAAAGCTTATTTAGAGGAACAACGATTAATAGAATGCTCCTTTAAAGATCACTTTTCCGCTATCAGCATTGAGTTGTTCACGGTCACATTTTTGGTTTGCTTGTCGCCACAATTTCGCTACCTTGTCGGATATCTAAACATTATTGTTAGCATTATACTCAGGAGGTGAAAATCATTGCACGTTTAACTCCCACAGACATTAGCAGATAAGCAATGTTTTTTGTCCGATTCATTCAAAGGTCTTCAGATGCAGTTTGCGCGAAAGAGAGATTCGATTTCAAAACATTGGTATATTTGGGCAGGATGTCGAGTGCTGAAAACAACTTATCGATTCTTCTATGCATTCCATTAAAATCCTATCAGTATCGAAGACAAAATATCGCATTTTAAGACTAAACAAAAGGTTGCTGCTATCTCTTGGTTGTATATCACTAGACAATTCTTTGAAGGCCAAGTACCTTGGGTTATTTAACTTCCAAGGTGTGTTTTATCTATAAACCAAAACAAATGGATGCGAAAAACTTGTCAATTCACGGAAACCAAACTCCATTTTCAAGCACGTATACTTAAATCACTATATTTAGGCCGTCAGTTTTATATTCCACCCACTCAGGAATACGGCAATCTTTCAAAAACTACGCATCTAATTGTAAAATCTCTTTCCAACTCTTTAACGACGTCATGGCTCGACTCCATTACACGTGAAGTCTTTATATCTATACTTTGTCTAGTATGTAACATAGATTCTCAATTTTACAAAACTGAGAGCTATCTTTAGCGTTAAAAACAGCGTGCGATAACCTTGCTCTATCATAGGGTCACTGTAACTCACACCCAAGAAGGTTGAATATCTCAGCTGCCAAGATAACCTAAGAAAACTGGAGCAGTTTTAAATTTCTGGCCACCGGGCAAGGCATTGTTGTGTTCGAGCCGTGTCTGTATTCCGAAGCGGTTTGGAAGATAAATGTCTACATGAAACTCGAAGAAAGGGCAACAAAAACGTTCTGTGTCAAATATCATAGACACGGCTCTATAAAGTTAGGTGCAGACCTCAGCGATAAATCGGTCTTTGCAGTCAATCGCTTTACTAATCGGTTACTCAGTGAAAACAACTTTGTCGTGGAATCTTGCGATGTTTGTCTAGCAGACTTCAAAAAAAGGATAGAAGCCCTGACTCACGCGACACAAATTTACTAACTTCAAAGTCAGCAGTTGATAATGAAACGTTCTCTTAACTGACATCCTGCGGGTGAAATATTTCCTTTCCGCAAAGTTTCTCTGTTCAGTAAACAACAACTTTCCTGAGTAGAAAATTCGCAACCGCTTTAATAGGCAACGGACCAAATTCAATTCTAGTCGTCGTCTTTTCCAATTTAGAAAACCCAAGCTGATTTTTTTAGTTAGATTTTGATAGAGGCAATCTCCAGCGACAAAATTGTCGGGATAAACTATTCGGCTTCAAGAGGGAACCAATAGAAATTTTAGCATGGCTGTCAAACAACCATTGACTTGACTTGTAACACAACTCGCACCTAAACTGAGGCACGTTTTAAAAGTGAAGAAAAATCACTAATTTACATTATAAGACCGTTTGCGATGAAGAACCGAAAGATAAATAGCCCTGTACTATGAAGAGCGAAAACAAAGTTTTCGAAAATAAGACAATCCTTTTAAGCGCTAATTCAGCTTCGCCTTTTATGGCTCTGAAAGAGTCTGCCAACGAGAAATTTCCTTATCACTGAGTAAACCTTTTTTTTAGGGACAACTGTCAAATTCAAGTACTTAAAGCTGACTAAATCTAAGAAGGGCTTTTTCGGTCGTAAGCTGATTAGCTGTTTCCATTTCTCACTGAGAATTTAGGTCGTTTGAAAATTATTTTTAGCTGCTTTCGAGTGTTTCAAAATTGTCAAAAATCTGTCATTGTGTAGATTGAGTTTGTCGCTCAAACAAAATTTAACCTTCCTATTCACATTCAAACGAAACATTTTTTGTCCTGTCCACAAAAAAAGACTGAACATTTATCGCGAGCAAAAAGAAAAAATTCATTGAATTTAGAGACGAAAATAACAAAAGAATAACCTATAAACTGCTAGGTGTGTTTGCAAAGGCCGTGTAAGGTCTAATGAATTATTCACATTTTCTTTGATCAGATTTTGTGGCGTCCGTGAATTTCAAACTTTATTCCACCCTTAACTAGGAGGATTTCACTTTGGATCTCCGTTGTTCCTCGGTACCTCTTTGTCGCGTACATCGAAGTTTAACAACATAATTTGCTTATACATCGGATAAAATAAAACAGCACTGTTTCAAGCGCTTCAAAGAAATCGCCGATGTTTATGCCAAAGCTTTTTTGAACTGACCAACAAGATTTTCGAAAAGCAAGTGAACACATGTAGCCGTGTTTGCCGTAGCTTATGGTCGATAATTATACTAGTTTTTTTCGATTCTATATTTCCGGAGGATTCAACACCTACTTCAAGGACAAAACGTGTAGAAAGGTTGGCAAGGCAGATAACTTCAATACATCCGACGGTGTTTTCATTTGCTCATTATATATGGCCGCTTTGATGTTGAATACTCGATGCACACAAGCCAGACAAGTGTTTCATTGACAAGTATGATTTCTCTTTTGCGCGCGACAATTCCCGTCGTTTGCGGCTCCTTGAAAGTTTATATTCACACGCGTATTCGTAAAGAATATATCCTTCATTGCAATCGATAAAAAAGAGAAATCCACGTTCTGATTTTCTCGCTTGAGGTAAATCAGTAGCTAACACATTCTAAACAAATACTTCATAAGGCGGTTCCGTTTTAAGTTTTCAATATCCACGGCAACATCGTTTTATTTTAAAGAACGCAGCCGAAAAGAAAAAACCGGTCTTTGAAAGCATAGCCAGTAATATTATGCTGAGATAAATAGAAGAGCGAACAACGGCCTGGAACGAACCACTTCGCCCTAGAACACTTAATGGTTTGTGTGATTGACAATGGTAATAGATCCGTCCTTACGCAAACATTCAATTACAAAAATAGAAACTTCGCCGCTAACCGATTTTTGGAACAAATCTTCCGGACAAATGGACCAGAAACCTTTCAGACAAATGAAAAATGTCTTTATACTGATAAGTTGTACTCTTTTCAAGTAATGATAAGTAATCGTTTTTCAGGCTACTAATATAACAGTAGAGTAATACACGGTGAGCTGATTTAAATGTAGCATTCAGGCATCGTTCTAAGTAACCAAAAGCGACCCAAATTGAAATCTTTCTTAGTAATTTGTCTCAACTTTACTGTCCTATGAAAAGAGCCTTAATTGTGCTCTAAGAGGCAAATTTCCGCTCAGGCAATCTTGCTTTCATTCGGAATTTTATTTTCTGAGAATAAAGTAACACGGATTATATCAAAAGACTCGGCAAAATATTGAAAACAACTTAAGAAGAAGATATATTTTTTTGTTCTCCGTGTCCATTTCCACTTGTCTCGTTAGCGTTTAAAGTCGCTACGTCCGAGCACACTGAGCTTTGACAATAAATTGACTGGTAAAAGAATCATCACGGAAAAGTTCTGAAGACCTGGCTACAGCTCAAGTGAAACTCGCGAGCGCGCGAAAAAAAGAAAAACCCAGACCTCCACAAAATCAACTGTTGAAAACCCAGACGCACATTGAAATATTTAAAACATAAATGATGCCAAAAGCAGACGTATGCGTACTACAAGAATAACGGAAGACATCTATCATTTCAAGATCCAAGTTTGATTAACACATTCAAAAGAACTTCCTGTAGGCATACATTTGCTTGTAGTGACTTCGCACGTTACTACACGAGAGCGCGAAAATTAGGAGCTAAAAGTATCCGAGTTGCGTTCTGTGCTTTTCAACACGTTAATCAAATTAAAAGGCGAAATAAGTCAGAAAACGCAATAATTATTCATATTTTCCAAGATCGGCAGGCGGCCTTACGCTTTAGATGTTCAAAGGAACCGATGCATAGTTAACATGTATATGTTTAGAGCTGTGATGTAAATATAATTTCGGGATGATCGCCATGGCGGACAACTGGTGAACGAACGCCGCAACTTGTTGAGAAGCATTTCAGAAAATTTGATACCTCGATATATTTAACTGGGACGTTTAGAAAAATTATTATCACCACATTAAAAGAAATTTATCGAGAAGCATCGCCTGTAGCGACTTGAATACGCGACTAGCGCCCGCGTCAAATCTTTTGGGTCGAAGACAGATGAGGAAGCTTTGTTGATTTCATAAATTACAAGTAGCTTGAAATCAACAACAGTCCTTTTGCTCGGTAATGTATTAGGTACTTGGAGAAAAATTGCTAATTATAAAAATATTTAATGAGAACAGGGGGATGGAGAGGTCGTCATCTAACGCGACAATATTCACAACCGCCAAGTGAGGCTTGAAGAGTTACTTACTTTTCGTAGTCTGTCCTGCAGTAGAGCTTCCTATCTTTGCTGAAGCATGATCGTGATAACGTGTTTCTACATATACAGCACTGCAAACAGCTTTCATGCCATGGTTCGTCCATTACTTTCATCACAAATCGGTCCTCGATCGGTTCCTGGCAGCCCGTGCACACGCTCATTCTCCTAGTCTGACCACCATTTTGCCCACAGCTCGCTTTCCCTGTTAACAGATCGCAAAGCAACTTTGTAAAATCAAACTCTTAGCAGCAACCATCTTATAAAATTGATTCGTTTCCTCTACTATGGAACTAACCGATTATTTTGGGGCGCTTCCGGTGGCAGCTATCTTCCATAGTCATCGGGATGATATGCGCGTTCAAGTCACTGCGACTCGACCGAGTCTTTGCGGAGGTTACCTTGCACTCGTATTTCGAGATGTTTTATCACAGAATTTCTAAGCCTAGTGAGGCTGGTCAATAGTTGCAAACTCGCCACAATATTGCTGTTTGTGTAATTGTTTCTGTGATACGATTGACTTCTCTGCTTTTGTAGTTTACTATCTACAATCTGTACGAGGGGCTCCCTTCATTCCACCTGTTTGGTCGATCGGAACACAAGCTTAATTTCCTCAAGGCAGCCGAATTCCACACTGCTCGAGCGTGGTAAACATTTCGCGCGCGAACCTGAATTATCAGAAATTCAGTCGTGTTGTCTGGCAGGCCGCTCCGTTTGAAAGCAGGCCTTGCTCTATCGATTTGACACCTCAACAACTAAGCTATTGGTAGAAAGGGCGGCCAAGCGTCTTTTTTTATTGTCTTGTCCGTAATGACATGTGACAGTTTGATTGATTGTTCTGTGACCAACCGGGACCGAACAATCTGCAGTGTACACGTGCATTAAAAGGCAAATAGCACCATCGCAACGACAATTTGAAAGGGTGACTTCGTAGATCAACCTTCTATGCCGTAACTAGCTCGCTCTGGAGATCACAGATTCCAGATTTGAAAGCAGAGGTTACCTAATCGGTCTAGGAATCGAAATAATTGGTTTACAATGGCCTATTATAATACCTCCCTCAATGGCGAAGCGAAGGCACAAATATTCTCAGTGATTCAAGCTTTGCCGGAAAAATGTTAAATGTCCAATCACAACCGGGGAGAGGAAGTTTCTACTGAACCACTGTGCTCAGAACGCACGTGCAATAACCGAATGACATCCGCGCACGCCACCTGCAGATATCACGAATTGTTCACCATGGAAAAAATACCAAAAATTGGAAAACGCGTCGAAGACGATAGAAACAACAACTTGGTCACACGCAGAGAGTTTTTACAATCCTTTCTTTGAATAGTTCAGGTAAGCTGCCATTAAAAGCGCACCTAACAACGAAGATTAATTTTAAGTGGAAAATTATTCGTGTTGATTGGAGTTGCGTTATTTCTTAAGTTCGGGTGTCACGGCTGTGATTATATTGACGGCATGTTGACAGGTAGAGCTGTCGCTCACAAGTGGTTTCGCGACAGAAAGAACGCCTTTGAAATTCGATACCGCCAATTGCAGATACTTTGGCGGCTTCGAGACAATGTGAAATCTCATGGGCAATTGGCTTTGCTTTCAGGCTATTCTTTCTACAAGTCGGACAATTGAACCGCAGAAGATACGGCGGAGACCTCTACAAAACTCAAAGCTTTAGGTCAATCGAGGCACAAATTTCAATTTCATCGGTTAATTACACGGATTGGTTCCTATCCATACACTTGCAAAACCAGGGACGGGGATAAGGACAAGGCCTGGGTGTGCAGGCTTTATCTATTTGAGTACGCAGTGGCATTTATTCCATAAAATGATCATTTTGCTTCGACACGGATCAATGTTGTCGGTTTCTTTGATTTTAGCTCGTTGTTTTCTACTCTCGTGTGGCTTTCTTTTCGGCGTGGAAGGCGCGCCTTCAACGCGCCAAAAGTTTGTCCGTTTGCTGCCTATAGACGAGATCAAATTCCCTTATTCAGCTTAACAAACCCTTTTTTTGGCTTAAACGCAATTTTTTGTTTAAGCAAGAATCACATTGTAAGTCACATGTGATTGCCGGGTCTTTGTAAACGTTTCCTTTTCTGTTCGTTCGCTTGCCATATAAGTTGTATAAACGCTTTCAAAAGCGAGATCGTTGCACACTATTAATATTGAAATATAAAAACAACAAGCTCTTTGTGAATCACGCAGTGGTTTTATATTTTGACTCTGACTAAACAGACCTCTCGGTCGTTGCTTGACGGTCAAGTGAATGGCTCTAATTAAGTGGCTTCTCGTAATATTCATCGCTATAATTACAAGCCATTCATTTCTAAAGTGGTTAATACTATGGCTGGGTATGTATTATTGACAACACACGAACCATCCTTAAATGTTCTGAGCGCGACACCGATGCGTTTTCGTCTCGTATTCTGATACATTCCAGTCATAGATCGCCACGTAACTTTAATCTTATAATACTCAAGAGGTTAACCAACGATCAGTGTTCAACCCTATTGTCTCCCTTCCGTTGCTGATAACTATTTTATCGGTGTTCGCGTTGTACGGTATAGTGTTGCACTCATCCAAAGCCTCGCCGTTTATTTTCCAAAAAGGCATGCAAATATTCCCTAAATGAGATTCTTTTACCTTCAAATAGAGTATACATGTATATCTCCTTGAGAGAACAAATCATTGCGGTTAAATACACACTTATACACTCACGCCTTTAATAACAAGAGGTGTGATCCTGGCGGCAGATCTTTCATCTCTGTTTTCTGAGTTGTGACTAAGTGGGTCGCCGCCAAACAGTGTGGGTAGATGTTTGTGGGAGTAATGCGTTATAGCTTTTCTACACCTCATTCTTCACGTTGATTCTCAGAGTCAATCTAATTTCTTAGCAAAAATGCTCTCTCATTGTAAAGCAGTAATATTTCTTGAATAAATAAAATAACTATTAACCTATTCTAATCGCATTTGTTTGCACACTGCTTCAGGCAATATGTGTAAGTGATACCTGTGTTTAGTGTCGGAAGATACGGCTTGTCGTGACTTGCCTTTCACTCGTCTTGTTATTATTGAAAATCGGTTTTGTAGCTAAGTCAGAGGCTGGAAAGAAAGGAATGAAAGATAGCACGGCTAGAATTAGCAACAGCGAAAGCTGCGCGGCGTCCAAGAAATTTTATTCAAGAAATGTATTGTGTGCTTTTGGAAGATTATCGCCCGCCTGCCGAAAAAAAAACTGGATCGCTAAAAATGTGCGCCGCTGACTGTAGTGAACTACATAAACAGTTGCTGCTGTAAAATAAATAGATTTTAGGAAAAAATAGTCGCGCAGAAGTTACACGATCCTGAAAGTCTCAGAAACCCACAAAGAAGTGTTGAAGGCTGTTTTCTGTGATGTCGGAAGTCAACAAGCTCAAAGGGTAATGTTATGCTAAAATTTTTCAAAAGGTTCCTTTCGTTTGCAGCTGCTTGTCGCTGCTCGTGTGGCTGTGAAGGATGAGGCAAAGTTGCTCATTTTCAAAAGTCTGTCGTCGCATTGAAACAGCGTGTATTTTTCTAGTTTAAGCGAGTACTTATGAGTGAGCGTGACATAGTTGTTTTGTAGCGACCTTAGTGGAGAAAAAAATAGCCTATTTTGCGTCAAAACAATTTTGTAAAACTTTGGTTGTGAAATACATGTAACATGTGCTCCGATTCCGATGTTTTATTCCAAGGAAATTAACAATTTTTTTTTAAAGAGCATCGCAGCTACACTATCCTACAGAAGTACAGCTAACCTGAGGGAGTCGCAGGAAAGACTTGGTAGTATTGAGTTTCAACGCTTCCTCTTGTAATACAGTTTTATTTACACATCACATATTAAGTGTTCCCAGGGAAAGCTAGTATATTCCTTTCGTTAGCTGTTGTTTCTGGCATTCAGTCCCCTGGTATTTCTTTGCCATTCTTTCCTCGCTTTCAGCTATAGAAAAATACGGTGCTGTGAAGTATTTCTAATGACATATACCCAACGAATTGTTTGCACGAACGCCTCAGAGCAAGTTTTCCGCTGAATACGGTAGGTAAACATGCAGAGAGTTCCGTTTAATTTCAGTCTCTGAGATTTAAAACATCTGGTCCATCTTAGTGTCGCATATTCAACTTAATTCTCGTCTTCCCCAGTTCAAGTCAAATTGTACTTGGTTTTCTCACTGACAGAAGTTTTCAACGTACTTCTCGTCCGAATTAGTCTTTCGTGCCATGTTGTGGTTTCCTACACTTACTCGGGAAAGGTAAAGATCATCAGTTCAAACTTTGGTATATGCCGTGAGGTCAAAGGGAGCAACGAAAATGCTATTTAAAACACGTTTTGCGTTCAGCGAACTTATCTTCAGGATAATTCTAAAATTGCATGTGGGCATGCAGTCTAATTTTATTCTTGTCTTGTGGTTCGACTAATTCATAAAGGGTCCGAAAACGAAACCTTAAGCAATGGAAAAAGTCAACCCAAGGCTTCGTAATTTTTGTAGAGTTATAATAAAGACTTTATGCAGGTAAAATTAGGATTTCTGGAATATTCTCTACTTGAAGTCTTACTAAATGCACAGTTAGCCTAAATCACAGGTGTTCTGAGGTCAACTAACAGTAATCTAAGGTTGTTTTCAAATAAAATACGTATGCAAGCATTTTTCCCTACAAGCTGATCTTGTCTGGGTTATCCTGATTCCCATAAGCTGTAAAGCCTGTAAATGAATGTGTTCCGCATGTACAAACATATTCCCTCGGGAAACTTGAGGTTTAAATCAATTTACTGCGCGCAAATCTGTTTACGTGCCCTAAGGCTGCTAATATGGCATCTTCCTTTTCTTTCAATACAGACAAATTCTTCCTTCAGCCACAAATATGCGGCTTGAAAGTCATTCTTTCTTCGAAATTTAAAGAGATTAATTCTAGTATTTTTATGTATCTTCAATCTTTTCTGCCAACAGCAAGTATCTAGATGTTAATCTAGAGAGTGCGCTTCTGAAGTAGTCTTCTTTCAAACGAATCGGTAGCCCCTTTGGGGCGGCGCTGTAAACCGTTGATACCCATCACCAAAGAGATGAAATAAAAAAGCTTCCTTTGTCCTTAAGTATTCGCAACTTCGTGTATTGACAGAAAACCACATTCGAAGTTTTTCTTTTCTTTTAACTGCAAAGTAGTTTTCATGTATGAAATATTTTTATCTGACCCCCACACAGAGGTAACTGTGCGCCATCCTGGCTGTGTCAATCAAAACAGGTTATTGCAACGATTTCTCAGCCCTTTCATAACTTTCTCTTACGTTTTGAGGAAATTTTGAAAAGGAAGAAAATATCGCCAGGTGTATATGGGTTCAACTCCACAAACTTAAGCCGTCTCCTCAAACAGATTTCGCCACTGTTATAAATTGTTTACTTTTGAGCTGCAATCTGCTCGATTGACTCTATAGAGCGGGCAAATTTCGCGCCGGATTTTCCATTTTACGTGAAACAAGCTACATACGTTCCTTATTCGAATATTGTATCAACACAGTTTTTGAAATAAACAAAGAGAAAGAGTTTTCATAGAATTGACAGCTATGGCCGATGGATGACTTGTAAATGAATAAAAACTGGGGGACATCTGCAGACTGTTGTGATAAAACAACAGCGAGTGGAATTTTCTCAGAGGGAACTAGATCGAAATAGACTTTTGTCTATTTCTGCATGGCCTTGTAAGAGTTGGTTTTCCCATCGATTTTTCGGTTCTTAGTGAGATCCAATAGTCGGTGAACCTTCCTAGCGAAGTAACCTGACCACTAGAGCGCAGCAGTTTAGCATTTGTTTTCGGTTTAACGACATAAACTAATTACTATCTTGTTATAAAGGGGTATGGGAATAAAAGGTTAAGTCGATCTCTTTATAAATGTACGGTCAGTTCTTGTACAGTCGAATGGAAGGTGGCAAAATATGCTGATCAACAATGCGCGGAAACAGTGCTCTGAAATCATACTGACAAATTGGACTCATTAAGTTGGCGTATTGTGCCAATTCCACGTCTTGCCCTGACATCTTCGGTGGTAAATTTGTCTGAGTTCCGATCCACTGGTTGTCAACACCACTCGTAAGCCTGAAATATTTTCCTTTCAGAATGTAAGTTTACGCTTGGTAAAAGAAAGTTCTTAACGCCAACAATTTAGGTATTAGTAACCACTTCTGTTTGAAATGACTCGCTTTCGCATATAAGGAACCGGCAAAACTCTGGTAGGTTAGATATAAACCCAAACATAGAACCAAACCTCTTGGATCACAAATTATTTAAACGATGATATTGCGTAGCGTTTTCCTATGGGGAAGATCGTTGATTTAAATTCTCCTGGTCACGTAAACGGCGGCAAGAATAAATCCATCCCGAACTCATCTTTGTATTAAACCATAAACATCGTAAACACAGAGAATAATTTTAGCTTTACGTACAAATGGCAACAAAGTGGAGAACACTGTACCTAATACAGGGGACGCCGCCGTGTTCATGTCTTGCGGTCAGGCCAGATTTTCCGGAGTGCTAAAAGATTTGTGTACTGAACACAGCTTCTAGTTTTGAGCGTATTGAGTCAATAGAGTCACCGGATCTTCGCTTCCAGTTCCCTGAAGCTCAGCCATTCATGTCCTTATGAGGCGGGCCCAAAATCTGCCAACATCCACTATTGTGTCGCTTGAATATTCATCACCCAATTTGGTTTTCTTTGTCGGGTTTCGACACTTCGGTGCATGTTCCTCGTTGCGTATCTACCTCGAGTTATTAAATGCCCTGGAGTTATTAAACTGTAAAACCAAGAAGGGCAAGCAGGGCAAGCATTTCTTGTATCTTTCCCAGCTATTAAATAATTCACAGCAAGCAGTAAATTCGAACATTGCACGAGCATGCATAACGGTCATATGTTAATAAATCGTACGGGTGGGTGTATTTGCCGAGCTACATGGTGCCGCAGCAATAACCACTAGAAAAAGCGACCGATGGTTTATTGAAAACTTGTATTTTTAAATCCGAAACACGAGACTAAAGAAAACGAAACTTATAGGTTATGGTTTCTTTGTGACAATATTTTTGTTGAGGTTACCAACTACGGTTGAAGAGTGCTCAAATATTTTTTACGAATACGGTAGTATTAGGTAGTCTTCGATGTGAAAATCGTTCCATCGCGTTTTGCAGAAAAACTCTAAATCGACGGCATTTCTCTCACTATGGTAAGTGGGTTTTTTTTAGGGGGGTGTACAGCCTGTTTCAACACAGTTGATTCAAACCAGCTTCATTCATAACATTACTCTGTCTGTGGTATATTTAATCGGGGCTCAAACAGCGGAATTTTTGCAAAAGTTCAAACTTAATGGCAAGTTGGTCCAACAAACATTATCTCCTATAAACAACAACCCCTACATGTAATATTCTATAGCTTGAGAGAGTCTGGCCAATTTGCGTATTCAGAAACATTATGACAAAAAACTAGTTGAAATTCGTGATTTCTCCCGAAAGGCGGAGCCATACTAAACAATCAATGAAATTGAGTTCAAAGAAAAACGTAGTTAAATTCGCTCTTACTTCAAAAAGCAATAGAATATTTGCGCGATGAAGCGTTATCCACGCGCCGCTAGCCATAAAACTCGTTTGTTGTAGTAACTTGGCAATTAGCATTAAACACACGCTCAGCTCTGTAAATACGCCATGTCAGGCGGCAAGCACAAGGTAGGTTTTGACAGGGCGGGACGACACGAGTGTGGGCGAAACTGACAACCAGTCAAACTTGTCAACATTTCAAAGAGAACCGAAAAAGTAAACTCTGAATGTAAATTTTTCTGTGTGTGAAAAGAACTTTCGGATGTTTGCATTGCCGGATAATCACCACACACCAAGTGACAGCTTGGGCCTTTATATGGATTAAATTATTCTAGCTCAGCAGTTGTACAAAGTAAACAGTACATAAATTGCAAGGAAGCGCCGTGCACTTTTCACAAGTTACCGGAAAGTTTGTTTACAGGGGCAGCTATTTTAGTCGCCGCTTAGGCGAATATTTTAATAGTTAAGTAGGTTGGTGGTACAACTTGTCAAGAACTAGGAGAGCAACCTTAAATAATAATTTGACGTTCCTCATTTTAATTCTCGTTCATATCTGCTTGGCCGCAATGCTGTCAATTATGTGGCTAGCAGAAGACAATTTTAGCCCACAAAAACGCCCCGTTTTGCCCCTTTTTCCAGTAAAGATTGATCTGATTGTCTCCTTTCAGCGAAAGAAACCGTCTTCTTCAGTTGATCGCTAAACAATAAACTGAATTAACAATTTCCCTCAAAGTTCTAAAGTACCTGAACTATTTCCCCTTCCAAACAGTTGTGTTTGAAAAAAGGCGTGAAGGTGTGAAAGCTGGATCTTAAGTGACTCCACGATAAATGGAAAAATTTCCGCTATTTTCATTACTTTTTTTAGGTGGTATCGCGCAATCAACGCACTCAGTCAGCTTTGATATCAGCTCAACCCGGTGATAAACGTTCGTCAGCTTTCCGTGAGATCGCGCGGAAACAGTTTTGACGCCGAACCGTTACGTGTTAACTAGACAAGACAATTCGCAAACATTGCGAGTTTCCTTTCTTTTCAAAAAGGGTTTTGGTTACCACGTCAAACGCGAGTGACATTTACTTCTCATATTCATTCGACTTATTCAAATTAGCGAAGCAAACATTACTAAGTTGAGAAGCAGGCCACTGAAAACATTAAAGTTTGGATATGAATTTTCCTTTCGTATTGGTAGAGATGTTGATTAACATAAGGGACGAAAACCTTGCTATAATTGACATTCAAACTTTCCATGAAGCCCCAAAAGATGTGTTAATGGAAGACTGATCGTATTCACTAGAAGATGAAATATTGATCCTTACAGGTAGGTTGATTTTGCTTAAGAAGCTCTTCCGCACCACGTGCTGAAAACAGTATCTTGCTCAAGACATTTTAAAAGCGAGCTCTCAAATAGTACACAGCCAACCCTGCTCAAGTCGCGTTTCAAAACATTTAAGAAACATCGGGAACATTTGCCTTTGATTTCCTGTCAGTGTTTTCGCAATGCGTTTTTGCGACGTACCTTGGAAACCGTGGAATTATTGCTAAGTTCATTTTGCTTACCCAAGATTTTCAGGTCTTATTAGGAGTCGCGACTGCTTTAGATGGCGTTTTTTTTTTTTTTTGTCACTGATTATTTGACTTGCTACAGTCGCGACAGTTTCTTGCATACATTGCGGAACTCATTCGTCGTTCTTTTCTCAAGTATGGAAGAAAGCATTTTATAAATTGAAAGCACTTGGAAAGCTTGAGACTAGAACGGTCATATTATTCGTGTTTAAACGATAGGCGAGATCAAGTTCGACTGCCACTTTTTATGGACGATAAATCCACCATCTTTGCTTACTACCAACTAGTCTTTGAGCCGGAGAGATTTCACAACGTGAGCAGTAACTGTAAACCAGGTATTACTTGTCTGTAACTAAACAGAAACTAGCTAACTAAACTGAATCTTTTGTATGAACTTCTTCCGAGTGCCTCGATTGAACTTGAATTCTCAAGAATTGTAAACATCAATAGCTATTGAGTCGCTCCAAGCCAGTTTCACTTGGTAACACCAGGTGTATGACTTAAGTGTTAAATACATACTTACAACGATCAGTAGCACGATGTCCTGTGATTGTCGCACGAAGAATGTAAAACAACTCTTTTAGGCTATGAATAATAGCCGTTTCAGTCAAAGATACTCGCCTCTCAGAGTCTTGTATTGAATTTCAACTGAATAATTCAGGTAATAAAAATACCTTTAAAACCAAGGGTACTCCTGCCATGCCTGCCATGTACTCGTAGAATGTATCAAGCATATCACACCCTTCTTCGATGCTCAGTTCATCTTTTAAAAGTAGGGATGCCTCTGAAATCACGATACAAACTTCTTTAAATCGTCCACTCGGATCATACTTAGGGCTCGCAAACTCGTGTTGAACACATTCGAGAAGAATAACATCACATAACGTAACAACGGTTGTAAGTCGCGAGCAGGATTTTTATACCAATGTCGCTTAAACGACTGCTTGCCTTACAGTTGGAGGTGCCGTGGAGTTACTGAAGTATAATGCATTCAGAAAGAACTTCAAGAAGAAGTTCTATTTTCTAGAAAGGCTTGAAGAGGGTAGCAGGGTAAGGCAAAGGGAAAACAATGTTGGTACTAACAATGACAAGTCAGGTCAGAAAAGGCTTTCGTTGATTGTACTTTGTGTCATATATGAAGGACTTCCAAGGGTATATCAAGAAAACATGAACTGAAATCAGTTATCTTTCTTTAAAGGTTAAGTCGTAATTTTTAAAAATGGAGGCCAACTATTAAGAGAAGAATTAATGTATGTGATTTCTAAACCTTAAATCCCATCTGAGTGGATAATAACAACCTCTTTGGTATCAGATACGCCCTACGATTTCACTAGCCTTCAAATATTTTTGCGAAGTGACTCCGGCATAAAAGAACCTGCAATGTTACGATGAAACAAAGAGCCGCTGCAATGCAGAAACGGTTTGCAGTTTAAAGTCTGAAACTGAAATTAGCGAGATAACTTTCCTTTGTCTTGGTGTGAGTCTTACAACATTTGGGAGTTTTTATGAAGGGGCCACAAATACTACAAATAAACCTAATGATGTGTTAAATTTGCTGGACTACTTAACTTGGGAGAGAATTCGATATAATTCAATATATTTTTTAAAACAACGCAATTCAAAGCAAGTTTTGCTTTGGTGATCGTTAATTTTAACAAGATACCCTGGCTTGTTCTTCGCTCGAATGCTTTGCAGCGTCTCGAAATTATGTCATCTGACATACGTCTTGCTTCGTCAAAATGTGAACGACCTTCAGTCTGTCATCCCGGGCTTCAAATACAGTTGATAGCAAAACGTTTTTGTTGCACATCCGAGGTAAATATACGAGAAACCTTCGCTTGGAAGCTATTGTTCATTTGCAATTGCGAAAGCAACTATTTTAACGAGGGAAATTTGTATTTTCCGGAATAAGAGAGTAGAGTGGTAAGGTTTTCTATTGCTTTGATGATCTCGTTAACTTATACAAGAAGTTATTGCCACCTTTTGCTACCGAGAAGACAATAAAATTGATTGGTATACGAAGAAAGTGTGAAAAGCGAAATATGTGAAGTACAGGTGTCTGAACTTGGCATATATTTTTGTTTGAAAAGGGATTCTGTCTTTAAATTTTTAGTTGCGACGTCCATAATAAAATGTAACTTTAATTCGACGGACTTTATTTTTAACCACTGTTGTTCTCTATGCCGTTTATTCCTCGATTTGACTTGCTTAGTTTGATAGGAAATCTATTTTGGGATCAAACCAGCCTTTTCACACCTTAAACTTCATTAATAATTTATGCTTTACAACGTGTTGTGTCTTCAAACGAAACTTTGGAAGCAGGCCAGCCTTCAATGTTACTTTAAAACATATCTTTCAGTGTGAATCGAAGAAAGGCTACAGGAAAATCACTCATATTGCTTGATCCATTTTGTATATGTGATTCACGTTTTAACTTGTTTTCGAACCCGGATTTTCCCAGAAACTTTAAACGAAAAGGCTTTTCCTTACTTGGTTTTTGCTCATAACAATAAAGCTTTAGTTGATTGAAAAGGCAACAATAATCCAGAACGAAAAGGTTGATAATCATCTCTAGTTTGAAACGAAGATTTGAAGCCTCTAACCCGAATTATTTAGGAGAATTTTAGTGCAGGTAGAAAAGCTATAAGTCCTTCGTTGGTGAGAAGGTAGGAGGGGGAAACTTTGTTAGGTGGTATCTTCTAGCATTACGTGCCCAAGGGTACGAAGAGGATTGAGTGAGTGTCGACTCCCAGTAATTTTATGTTTGCAGAAATTTAAAAGTCGTGTGTTCTGCACTCTTCAGTGAGGTGTCCGGCGGCAGGTGGAATTTGGAAAAAACTACTATATATGAGTTTTAGTCGCTTCTATATTCGGCTCTTACAGAGAAAAACTAAGTTAGTCATTAAGATTTTTTCTATCATAATGTTACCTCACAAAAATATTAATTCAACGTAACGATAATTTCACCAGTTCAAATTTTTAATTTTCAAGCAGAAAGAAGATGAAACTTGATGAACTGGCATATCCTATGAGTCTGAATTAGAATTATGTTGTTGTGTCTTTTAAAAATTCAATGACAGCCAACTTAGACAATTAACCTTGGAATAAGAAATAAAAGCTTAAAAGCACGAATCTTACATCGATAAGTGCTGCTACCCAATAATCTGTCACTATTCAACAACGATCTGTCACTGGTATAGCAATGAAGCTTAATACTTTCAAAATCATGAACCACTCTTGAAAGGCTTCCTGCGTGTTAATAATAGCGTATCCGTATAACCAACGCTTAACAACACAACAAGAACACGGTCTAGGGAAATGTTGCTTAGGTTGACCATTTTTTGAACCTTAAAGCTGTTGTTTGATTTGCAAGAAATTAAAGAATACAGTTCAAACGTATGTCAGCCTTACCAGTTTAAGATCCAGCTATGATGACAGACAAAGAAAGATGTTCAATTTTGATTTAAGCTAAACCAGTCTCTTTTGTTTAGAAAAACTGAAAATACATGGTAGCATTTTTGTCGCATGTGCGGAGAAAGCAAGGTTTTTTAATTTTCGTAAGAATGCTTTTGCCTTAGATACACGGGATTTTTTTTTGTTTCGTTTGTTTAGCTGAAGGACATTTGTCTTTAGCTGGAAGAAACTATAGCACTTTTTTTTCCCGTTAATAACTTTTCTCCTCCACTCATTACAGGTGATCTTGGAGCCTGCCTTTATTGGAGATATCACCATCCTTCTCACTACAGATGCAAGGTCGACTGACAGAATTTTTCTTTTTCGAATTAGCTGTCTTTAAAATGGTCCCACATAATTTGCATCTTTGGTTTATTTAGCATTTTGGTTATAATTTTCAATATATCGCAACCGCAGTTCCAATTTTGTTTCAATATTTGACAATACAGGTCTTCCAACGTGATTGACAGAGGCTTAGGACAAGTCACCTTGGCGCACCTGTTGGCAATAGCGCCTTGCAGTGGCACAATAGCGGACTGAAGTTTACAAATTATTGCAATTCTATTTTACTAACCAAAAAGGAGCACTGTTTTGTTTCATGAGTCCACTCCTTTGTATAGAGATTGATGAAACATTTTGGGCAAAACGTATCATTAAAAAACGCCCGTCTCCATTCATTGCGGTAATATCAGATATTAATACGACTGCAGCTGATAGACAGTTGAGCGTGCAAAGATCCAGCTTTGCTTATGTTCAGATCGCTCTTAAGTCAAATTAATAACTCGTTTATCAAACACGAAAACGATAGTTTCCTATGGATAAGAGGCTTTTGGAACCCTACATGAGGCCGTTGGTAGCAAAACTGAAAAAAGAACATTTGTTTCAGAAAACTCATCCCTATAATAAGAATAAACAGTACATGCAAAACGAGATTAATTTTCCACAAAGTTTAAATCGCTAGACTGCACCACCAACAAACAGTAGTCGTCGTAGCCAGCTCAACTGCCTTTTTTAAAATGAAAGAAGTACACCAGTTTTCCTCAGTTTCAACTTTCGCCATGTAGCCTTTATTTCGCATTCAGACTAGGTGCCAAAGCTCTAGACTACTATGTTTTCCAAAGCTCCGGCAACTGTATCACAATTTCAAATTTTATTTTGACTCCAGTATCCACAGGAAACTATTCAGGGCTCCAAGGTGCAACCTCATTACATTCGGCGACAATTTCTACTTGTTGAACAGGAACTGTGCATCTCATTACCTGCAACGCCTGGATGCATGAGTAACCTGGCTTAGTAATCAAGGACGTTTGACGAAAATTTTAGAAACATTTGAAAAGAAAGTTCCGTAGACATGGTGTAGAGATGCTATAATGGCATTTCCATTCCATATATCGTGAAATCTTATACACTCAAATACTTAGAACAAATTGAAACTCCAATGATGCATACTACCAAGAGCCTACCAAAGTGTGCCACATATGAACGAAGAATAATCGACCAATTGTTTAAAAAAGATATTTATTCCTATTTGTGTCTTAATTCGTCTTATTTACTCTTATAATTCGAAAACTTAAAAATACGTCAAATACGTTTTTGTGTTTTTTTCTTGTTTTTTTTTTTCGCCATTGTCAACCCTTTAGTATTTTTTTATTTATTTTTCTTTTTTTTTGCCTTAGTAAATAGACCTTTTTCGCTTGGGCGTTTTGTTGTCCCATTACAGACCACGTAATATTGTCTAGAGAATAGCTCTTTTATCCGTCTAAAAATTACTCATTCATATGCACACGACTACTTGAAAATTTGAAGGGAGGAATCCTCAAGAGAATCATCACATGGTCTGAAATGGGGCAACAAACCGCCCAGTGCAAAAGGTCTTTTCCCACTTTTAGGTTTCCCTTGATTTGAATGTAATTATTTACTTAACAAACATTACTCAATAAATCTTGAAATAGCCTTCTTAATTAAATGATGAATAACACATCATTCCTAGAATAAACTTCAGCATTATTCTGCTCCAGTCTCGCGTAGCCTTCGTGTAGTAATCACTACATTTTCTGCAAGTCACTCTAATTGATAAAAGCTAATTTATTACATTGCGCAAGAAAACGTGGGGGAGTAATGGGGATTTTAATAATATATTTTCTAATACAACATTAACGAAATTAAGTTATTTTTTGTAATATATGTGATACAAATAAACAACTCAGTGAAACAGACAAAAACATTCATTAAATGATATGAACAAATCAGTTGAAATAAATGTGCTCAAAAAGAGCAATCGATTTTCAAAGCGATGTTCATTTTCTGATATTTACAAGGGCATAAGGTACACCGCTTAGAGCCTCTCATGCTCAAAAATTGTTAATATTTAAACTAGTTAATTTATTTATGTATTATTTTAATTAATTAATTAATTATATAAATAATTAAGAGAACTGAACGTGTTTTTCTAAGACAATTATCCGAAGCAGGTTGTATTGTTGTCAATTCATCTTAATTCTTCAACTATCTGTGATCTATACAATACTGCATCTGCATCAGCCTGTGTTATTTTTTGGGAAACGAGAAACTGCAAGGGACCGCATACGATAAACGCTGCCAACGTAAGGACGAAACAGCTGTCCACTGTTGCGATCCTGCTTTATCGGTTCTTGTCATGTTGGTGTCTCGAAACGTCTTTCACGTAGTATCAGCCTTGCAGTTTATTGTTTGTCTTTATTTTTTGGGACTGATAGTCCTCTGTTCCCAAGATAACCAATAACTTAATTATGATAATTAATTTTAAAAGCATTCGGCGAAGTTTTCAAAAGATTTACAATTGATTATGAAGTTCGGCCGGCACAATAACTTATTATGCTTTGTTGATAGGAAAATTGGATTATAAGTTCTTGAACTAAAGGTAAACACGCATTTTATGCTGTTATTTTGAGTGCAATGAAAACTATCATAAACTCTGCTATTTCGTCAAACGTCAAGTGTTACGAATACAATTCAAATCATTGTTTACAAGCGTGTTTAAAAAATTCAATAACTCAGTAATTGCATAAGCGAGCAAGCCTCGTGTTTTATGCCATTTGTATCGTCACGTGACCATACGAAAAAATGCTAGTCTATTTTGTAGGGGAACAAATATCAAAATTACAACATTTACAGACGGTCTGTTTCTGAGTCTCAAGCCACCCAGAATTACAGAAGTTATCGACTCTCAAGTCGTTATGTTCAAGTTGCTTTTCAAATTCAATGACATTTTCGATGGGTTATTGTTATCATTAAGTCAAAACAACCTGGCCCAGCTCAAAAGAAACCCTCAGAGCCGACTTCGCCACGGCTGATGGTCAAAGAAAGCAATTATCTTGATCGCTGCTCGTCGTTTGATGCTATTGTTGCGATTGTTTGAAATTTCACATTGCCAGGGGGCACGGAGCGGTAAAAGAAAGACACCCGAAAGAATAGCAGCGCGGCAGATACAAAAAAAAAAATGGTAAATTATTTGTGGAGTAATCGAAAGGGCTTTTCTAAACATTGCAAAGAACATGTAGAGGAGTTGAACGAGACGCAGTCGTCAAATTTCTTGTTGATAACTGAGATTTCTTAGTTTTCTCAATGTGAAAAATATTGATGTGGTTTCACTTCCTCGTCGATGGACAGATTAAAATGATGTAAATCAACTATTTAAAGCAATTTCTTACGCGGCGGTAAAATCAAAAGAAATACACAGTTACTTTCAATGAAACTGCGTCCTATTTATCTTTCTGTTTCGTGCTGTCATCGATTAAGACAAGAAATAACGACTTTGTAATGTTTAACTTCACACGATTAGTCGTAATATTTGTCATGGCAAGCTGGGATAAAGGAAAATGTTTACCTAACTTCACAAGAACACGAATTTTTTGTTTGCGATTCAAATTTAATCAAAGACCTCGGTAATGTGATGAAGAAAGTTATGCCAGAGTTGTTTTGACGCCACAGTTGTAGTACTGGAGGGCGCACCTCGCCCAGAGCATTCACTGCTTGTAAAGCTAATCTTAAGAAGCCTATTATCCTCGATAAAATAATTAAAATTCAAGCCATTGATAAGATTTGTTTATATGTTCCGTTCAAAATAAACCTCCTGTCTGCCAAGTGATTGAGACAGACTGTGCCGACAGAGTCGGTATAAGATAGCGGCATGCTTTTAAGCTTCAAGTGGGGTCTGTTAAGAGAGCCCTGCTCTGTTCTAACTACTCCAACATTCCCAGAGAACCATAATGACTCCGTTTCACGAAGTGAAGGCAACACTTTTAGAATTGCAAGAATATTCAGGGACGATTACAACTTGAGGTTAAAGATGACTTTTGGATCCTTTAATTAGATAATTATAGGTTCGTATGATCAAAGGATAGCGGCGTGCGTTGTTCGATCGTCTGTTATTGTTTTTTATTTAATCGTGAGCGGTAGAAATCAGTGGTTGGTTTTGTGGCTGCACACAAAACAAGTCGGTATGGGGCGCTCATTAAGCACCCCTCCACAGATTACCTGCCTTAGCACAGAGGGCGTGTTCTTAAGATAATTTCATCACCTTTACATGACACAAAATGCAAGAATTCTTGCCAGCTGATCGCGAAGCTCCCAAGGGCCTCAAACTTCTATCGATTATGGCTAAACATCTTAAAGACAGAAATTGCCATATCCTAGGTTCGTATTTTAGGTTTATTGTTAGAACCACAGATTGCACTCTCTTCAATTAGGTACTGACTGAGTGGAGGATAGTGAACGATACACTTGTTGTAGGATGTGATTGTTCTCCACGTTGTACAAAGCAAAACAACCTGTCTAGTGAATTTATTCAGTTTTCATCTACTGAAGCACTCAGCCCTGGACTTTTTGCTCCAGAAATGCTTGCTGTTCGCGAAACAATCGTTGGCTGAGCATTTCAAGAAGTTTGATATCTGTCGACAGAAACGAGTCGACCCAAGATTAAGCACAACACTACAGAGGTACAAAACTATGAAATAAATACTGTGAACAGAGGTGCAAAACTTTTGAGTTGACTCAAAACATTTGAAGTTCTTGAATGAAATGCTCCTTGGTTTAGTATGTCGCCGACTGTCTCAGTGTCGTTGAATGTAGCTTGTTCTGTTTTGATTTGTTATGTAGTAGCAATTCAAGTCGTTCTGCATGCTCCTAGATAAGGAAACCAGTTATACTGAATGAACTATAAGTAGCTCAAGGACGTATAAAACTGACCACCTTTGGATGACGAATGTCGGTGAAAAGGCGTGAGATTGATTACTGCGAATTGGACGAGGTTGATTTTCAACTGACAAGTAAGTGATTATGTCTGACCTCTTTGATTTCAGAATCGAACGATTCTAAGGCTGTGTACCATCCAGGCTTGAAAAATACGATAGGATTAGCAAGGTGTGCTCTATTTACGGACAAACTAATCACAAGCAAGTAGCTAAACCAAGAATACAGATTGTCAATTTTTCTTTCTCGTTGGCTTTGACGGTTTGACGACAGACTCGAATGTTCGGATGAGTCCGGAAATTCTCAGTTTTTCATAGTCTCGAGTACTTTAAAAGAATTGTAGCAATCATTTTACTGATTATTGTGACTTTTATTTAATTGTTCCATCTTGGCGGATTTTCGATATATCCTTCTTCGTCCGGAAAAAATTGTTCTCCAAAGTCGGTTATTATCATTTTAAAAGTTGAAGTTTTTAAATTAGTCTTGGAATGTTTTTGGTAACAAACCAGCATAAATAAATCAGAGGATGTGAAGTGTTAAAATAAAGCTATCTCTATCTCTTAAAATGTGTACGTAACGTTAATATTCTACCATATAAGACAATTCCAACGATCGAGTCCGGCTTTGACAAAGATACTGATAATTCAAATGGACAAAATCGTTCAAGGGCAAAGTCTTTCCTCGTGGTGTGACGTCTAAAGTCATTTTTGCTTTCTGCAGATCAATATTTTCCCTTATTATTTAGGCCAAGATCTTTTCATTCCGTTCAATAGTTTTGTCAAAATCCATTTTTCTATAGATAAATAAAAGAATTTATTTGCCAAGGTTTATTGAAGCAAGAAGAACTGGGTGAAAGACAAACAGCGCATAATGAGAACCGAAGGATCAAATTCTAATTTTGTTATAGAATAAAATGTGAAATTAAATTGCCGCTTCAATTCAACCCAACATTAATGTCGAATTAGTTTTGCCAGAGTTAGTGGAGAGCTGGCAAAGACTGTGGCGATTTGGAAACTACATAATTGTATATTGTATGCGGGGGTTGTGTTAAAACGTAACATACATTAGAGCATTCTCATAGCGTCCTGTTAGCACAATGTGACTGCTACAAGAAAGCAAAAGTGTTCTGTATAACGTAGAAACAAATTAGCAGTTGCAACATGCCCTTGACCGGATTGATTCTTGTAAGAGCTGTGTGTGTTAGAAAAATTTGGGCTTCCCTGGGATTTGGCGGAACCAGTAACATGATCACTCATTTCAGGAGAATATGGGATAATTTGAGGATTAATTTGGGGGAACAAGGGATGTCTCTACTGTGAAAGGGAACGCTGAGAAAAACGTTTAGGGAGCAATGGAATTTATTACTAGGGACCAAGGAAAGTGAAATTTTCGAGGGAATAAGGGAACATACAACTTCCCTCCCCCCCACCTCCTCCCCCTGCCTGGGAGGCCCTCATTAGTGATACCAAATGTGGATAGGACACGGTTCAACTCCTAATTAGCCTCAGCTACAAGTTGCTTGGCAACGCTTCGGTAACTTTTACTATTTGGAGCAACTTTGGATTTTTGGGACAACTTGATTAAATTTTTAGGCAACTTATAAGAATTATTTATGCCTTAATTGAGTTTCTTATTCCTTTAGTTATCCAAGGTTTAGAGCATTGCTTCGCTTTGCGGCGTGACTAGCTAGTGCTAGTCTGGCCCGCTTAGACTAGTACTAGCTATCCACGGCCAGTCGAACTGTAAAGTGTAACTGATTAAGAAATAAAATGATTGACTGAAAAATGATTGATTGATTGATTAATTGATTGATTGATTGATTAACATAGTCCTATAATGCTGTTTAAACATTGTTATGTAGCCTTATAAGAAAATCTCAGTTCTTTAGTGTGATAGATAACATTTTACAAGGGGCCAATTCAACCTTATGCCCCACGCCCTTCCCCTCAGTTGGACTACTTGTGGTTTGAGGTCAGCTGTTCGTAAACAAGACCACGTTTTTCAAAATGGCGACAACCATGGAAACTTCAGTAGTTCAGAGGAAGAAATTCCCAACTCTTCCTCGAGTGAAAACGACCCTCAGAGAAGTCAAACAGCTTGGAGCAAATCTAAGTAACACCGAAAACGCTGCGCCAGACAACGGAGGAATACAGCAGGTACAACACGTTGTACGCTATACTCAACGGGTAACGTTTCAGCAAATTTTTATACAAGTCCAGCAACTTCAGGCAACTTTTAAAGACTTTTTGGAGCAACCTGTGGCTGAGGGTACTCATGATCCATACCTGGCCTACAAAACACTACTTTGTAATGACTGTAACGTGTGAGGTGTTTATTTCTCAGAACAGTGTGTACAGCTCTTATACGTAAAACGAATCAAGATAAAATAAGAATCTATTTTGTTCAATGTAAACTTAAGTAAAAATAAAAAAGCTACTCCAAAATGTTACAACTGAGTGGTCAATGTTAGACTGATATAACTGGATCTGGGACAAATCTCTAGAAACAGAAATGTAAAAACGACTGAGAAATTCAGGCTTGACAGCCTTGTCAATCTTTGGTAATGGAAACAATTGCAAAGTTAACACATGCATTACAACGCTAATTATACTATCATTTTTACAGTTCGCCATTGCTTTCAGGCGTGGTTCTGTTGGTTCAAGATAGGGGAGGTGAGGTGGGTTGGTGGGGGGCAGGAGGGGAAGACGAAAGAAGAAATAAAGATGACACTGAAAGACACTTAAAGTGTCATTGTCTGAGAAAGTGTTCCAGAGGTTGGAAATCTGGGTTGACAGATTTTTATAAAACTCTCTCTAGAAGTTGGCTTTAGTGAGATATTCCAAAAACCAAGTTGGTTTTGTTCTCTAACTTGTAGTTCAAAAGTTTCAGGGGGGTCCCATTTGGGGCCTCCGTAACATGAAAAATCCTGCTTCTGAAGGGGTAAGTGCGGACCATCATAAAAACAAACAAATAAAACTAATTGATCGTGTGGTGTGTTTCTGTTGCAAAGGGTCTTTCAGTTCATGTATGCCGATTTGGCATAGAAGGTTCTGGCAGAGTGTAACCTGGCACAAGTTTTGGTCAGATTTTTGAGAGAAAACTACCATCTTTTGATTACAACTTGGCGTTGTTTATAAAACTCCTTGTGTAACTGTTCGCACAGTTATGTCGGTGAAACGAGTAGATCGTTTTTTTACGAGGAAAAAACAAACAGCGGCCAAAAGCTCACAAATCATACATGGTAACACTTCCATCATTGACAAAGCAAATTATCTTATCAGAAAGTTCTTGAACGCTTGGCACACCGTGACAACCCCCAATGCAGACAATAACTCCCGTCCACTCCCAGGACAATACAGCATACTTTTTAGCCCAAAAAAGTTTTGTTCATGTATTTTTTAATTGCATGACATCTAAGTTTTTTTAGCGCCCCTTTCATCATTTCACCCATGGAAGACTGCAGTTAAGATGCAGCTTGAAAGCTTGTTAAAATACATATTGGCCAGAGAACGTTTAAAATTTACTATCATTCAACCTTTCAGTCTCTTTGCATTTCGAGACATTTAGATTAAGAAAGCATTTTCACGGGGAGCGCTTTTAACAAAGGGGACGCTTATTGAAAGGAGGGCGCTAAATTTGGTCATTACGGTCTATCTTTTAGTTGTTAAGTTAGCTTGTAATATAATTTTGCCTACTGGAAAAGTATCTGATTTTTGGACCTCAACTCGGTGGAAATTCTTCCAAGAAAGATATAATCTTCAGTACGACGATCTGTTATAAGTATATTTAAAAATCATAAGTTCTATAACATTGTATATACCTATCGATAAGAATGTGCTATTGATTGTAGTATTCAAACTGATAAAACCGTTTTTGTATTACCTTTGGCGGCGCGGGGTTAAATTCTCACAAAGTATATAATAATGAGTAAAATTCTAATTTTATACAAAAGCAAACAATTGTCAAATACTTGTGAAATGTTCGTGGCTAGTCTGACACGGCGTTTCGTCTCGGCCAAGAGACTCTTCAGAGACCTTTAGAATTCAAAGGCAAACTCGTTGAGCATCACGCCCAAAGTCCCGTTCGCAAATTCTTGATGTTGACAGTCCGGCCCTCTATCGCAGAAGGATTCCCAACCGTAGGTTCACGAGTTAAATTTATACAAAAGCAAACAATTGTCACATACTTGTGAAATGTTCGTGGCTAGTCTGACACGGCGTTTCGTCTCGGCCAAGAGACTCTTCAGAGACCTTTAGAATTCAAAGGCAAACTCGTTGAGCATCACGCCCAAAGTCCCGTTTGCGAACGGGACTTTGGGCGTGATGCTCACATTCGAAGAAAACTTTGGCAACATGAGAGAAGCGAAATATTGGTAATTTTTCACGTACAGATCCTTTCTTCTTTTTTTAAAAAAAAATGGAGAAAATCAGTAAAGAAATTGATCTATGAAAAGAAGAGGGGGTCCTCGACCATTTAAGAGAGTAAATTGAAGGCCGGTGCCAGGTCCTATACTTGCTAATATTTCTTCCTTAGCGTGCGCGCTTGTTGTATGATGTAGCGTGAAGTTGAGATATGAATTACGTGCACAGCAAGGATGCGCAGTAACGACGGGCGCGAAAATTTAGAACTACGTGACGCACCTGTTGTAACAATATTAACATTCCTCACTAACATGACATGTTTCTCTTCTGGCATCTTCAAAGTTATTCTGTTGTTACATCCTGGAAACAAAGCATTCTGGATTCTTCTTGAGCCAAGCATAGCTCACGTACCTGGCACGATTTTAATTATGTCACAGTATAAAGAAGTGTGAAGAGCCACACCTGCGATTTTCGCGTTAGTTGCTGTTATGGTGTGAGACGATCTGAAGGCTTCCTAGATGCGCTGCCTTCAAGTGAGTCCACGTGTTCTGTCTCTTTCAAACTGTTATTCCTCTCTAAGTTTAGTCTTCGTTTTCGAAGTTTCCCTCTGAGCCTTCTTCCGACTTTTGTCCTGTATCGGTTTATCATCCATTCCCTAATTGCAGTTTCTAGGTAGTTATCTCCAACACCAATGAACCCAAAGATATTGCAGTTGAGGATAAGCAGTTAAGTCCGGAGTTACCACACATTTTCCCATGAGTAATTGGAGTGAAGATTCTGTCCGTTGGTGCAATGCTTTACCAATGATTCCATCACCTAGTAACCTTGAGTGTTTCAGCTGTCCATGGTAGCCATTTCATGAGTAATTCATTGAGCGCATGTACACATGCATTCTTAAAACTGCAGGGGAGATATGTGGTGGGAAGTGCTTTTAAGTGTCTTATGTGATCTAGAGTGGTGAGAGTATGCTCAGAGACTTGTCATGTTAACCACTGTCGAACTTGTGTTTCATATCGTTACAGCGTTTATCGTGCGGATCTCTTGTATGAATAACAAGTTACATGGCGGTAATGAAATATATTAGAAATGAAACTTGATTTTGCAGTTTTACGGAAAGCCCGATAAGAGAAATTTCGGCCTGAACCCATGACTTGCAATGCCAGTCTATTCATCCCTCACAACTAACCGTTAACAAAGCAACATTTTTGCATCGCAAGACATTGAGAGCTTTCCATTCGACCGAAAATTCTGAAAATTTCAAAACGGAGACAAATGATACGGACATTTCCTGGGAAAGTTTCCAGAAAATCTGGAAATTATTGAATTTCCGTAAAGCGAACCATTTCACCGGAAACTTCGAAAATTCTAGGAGAAAAGTCAAATGGTACGGTAATTCCAGATAAGAAATTTCCGAAAATTTCGGAACACCTCGCAAGGCTGTCCTCTTTTCCAGAAATTCCGGAAATGCCGTTCCATTTGTCTTTGGAAATTCCCGGAAGTTCATGGAATAGAAAGCGCTCATAAACAAGCTTTCGTAAACAAACATTCTGTCGAGCATTCTGATTGGGCGCTGCAGCTGCCACCGCCGGACTATCAGAACCATGTGAGATAACAAAATTCCCAGCTATGGTTCTGTCATAAAGGAATAACCGTAAGGTATTTTCACAAAATTGGAAACAACCCATAATTCCGGCTACATCGTAGTCTGCAAAAATGCATGAATTAACTGAAGGTGGTGTTTAAACCAGGTGTTAGAACTAGTTTTTTCACGGAGGTTACCAAGCGAAATCATGAGATTTAAAGCGAGAAAGCACAGAAATGTCGTATTTCGAAGGATAAAAGTAAGAGCAATAATGGCAAGGTTTCCTTTATTCAGCTGTTTATTTCTTGCATACTTAGCAACCTATCTACATTCACTACTATATCTTCATCACAATGTATCATGTTTATTGATTTTAAAAGCAATGCAAACTAATGATGAAGTTAAAAGAGGCATTTACCGATATACTCAAATATTGGCTAAAACTCAAATTACAAGTACCTGTCAGGCTCAAGCAAGCAGCCTCCATATAGGCTGCATCCGTTTTACTCTCCCTATTGGCTCCTTTAGATCACCTGGGTTGTTTTAAAGAGTGCAAGCTGCTTGCATCTTTATTAAATCTAAGCAGGTGGAATCAATCACCACTATAAATACCTTAAGTTTTACTGTTTCTCTTCATTCGGTAGGCGTTCTTCAGCAGAAAAAAAGATAAAAATATAGGAAAATATTGATGTCTGGATTTGTGTAAACGGTGTGTCGAGAAGGCGATAAAAAAGTCCTCCACAGTCTTTTCTCCTTTTTCGTACTCTTCTACTTTTTTGTCATCACTTGGAGTGATTCTCAGGGCTTTTGGAGTCATAAAATCAAGGCTCTAGTTCAACGAAGTTTTCATTAACACTGTTTCAATAGATCCTGTCATATATAGAATATATAAAATGTAGCAATGCAAATAAAGAAATGCAAACAAAAAACTTCATGTCACTCAGAAGAAAAGATAAAAACTAAATCAAATTAATTAGGTTACAAAAAGTTAAAAAAGAATGATTTACTTTAATTTACTTTTATATTTTTTAAACCTGTCAATTCTCATGCCCTGAGCCGCCTGTCTCTCTCGGCCGGTGGGGCCCTGGTACCACAGGAAGGTGGCTTAGGAGACACATGAATTGATTGGCTAGCATTGTGTACTACGATTTTAACTAATTCAACACTGGGTGCATAGCCGAAAACATCTACTGGTTGAGATCTAACTAAATGGTTTGACCACTGTACCTACAGAAGTTCAGAAAGTTCACCTAACTTTAGGAAAGAATTTCAGTGACGTCCTCCACGACGAAACATATCAATGCCACTTCCGTCCAGAATATCACTGTTTAGGCCTGCAGGTACTCTAATCAAATGGTTTTGGTTAAGATCTCCAGTGGATGTTTCCGAGAAGAAAACCTGCCCTGAATTAATGAAAATCTTACACCAAGATTCTGATAAATTTGGAAAAACATTTCAGGATGAAAAGTACCAATATTAAAAGATGACATTTCGACGACGACATGTCAACAAAAAGACTCCATTCCAGTGAAACTGTTCATTTAATTATGTACATTCTTTTGTTTTTGTTAATTATGTACATTCTTTTGTTTTTCTCAATCTCACTTTAATCTGACGTAGTTTCACACTTTCCTTTCTTTATATAAGGTTATTGAACATACAATAATTTACATTTGATAACGGTGACATGTCGTCGCCGAAACAGCATGTTTTAATATCGCTACCAAGACTAGCCAATCAAATCACGTGCCTCCAGATCCGTCTTTTTTCGTGCCAAGGCTACCCCGGTTAAGAGAGCACACGCTGCTCTGGAGACAAGTATGACACTTGTCACAATTTTGATGCCTGGCATCAAGCCTGGGCATGTGGGTATTATAAAGCTAATGGAAATAACTCTTTCAGCACCACAAATAATTCCTTATTTCTTAGGCCCCATCCATACTACGCCGGAGATATTTGAAAACGGAGGTTTATTCCTACGGTTAGGCCTTCCGTCCACACTAATCCGTCATCAAAACGGAGCTTATCGAAAACGATCTTCAAACCGGAGGAATTTGAACACACCGTCTTTTCGTTTTCGTGTGGACGGAAACATTTTGAACGCCGACGGCGCTTTTCGAAAACGATGACGTCTCGATAATCATGTGATTTCCCTGCCCGAGTTTTCCTCAAAATGGCCGGTTATGGTTGCGTTTTTAAATTCCTCCGGCGCAGTGTGGACGGAAAACATTTGATGCGCTCTGCAAGTCCCTCCGCTAGCGTGTGGACAGGGCCTAATCAGCTGGTTTTTTTTTTCCTGATCATCGTTACCAGTGCCCTTCGCAGGGCGTCAATTTATAGTCACGAATGAAGAAATCACGAAACGAAATTTCTAATATCGGGTTAGTTATTTTGATCTAAAATCGAAACCATTAATGTCTTCAAAAAAGCCTCAATGTCGGCCGGCAAACATGTTTGGTCTTGACGGAAACACAAGAAAGTAATTGAAACTGAAACTGTCTATATTAAGACTTATAGTTTGAATTCCATAACCGTACATAATGTGTTTTATTGTACAGTAATTGATTGACCAATCCCATCGTTCTTCTAGTGAGAATAATAAGTAAATCGAGCTCCGCGATCAGTCCTGTGTAACTTCCGATTTAAAATTGTTTCCATATATATCTCTAAGAGCTAATTACTTCTTGAAACCTCAATTTCTACACCGTCCAAACCAGTTAAAACATAAAGAACCAAAATGTTACGATTAATCTACCATTTACTCATTTACATTGACAGGTGCCAAAGTGTGGAATTCTTTACAGGATGAATTACGTTCAATGACATTCCTTATGGAATTTATGAATGCTGTAAGAGAGCTAAGTTTGTGATGTACAGTTTTCTACGATTCACTGTAATAATTTTAAGATTTAGGACTGTTTATTGTTTAGTTAATGATATAGTTAGAATGTTAATCATTAATTGATCATGTATGTTTTTTTTGTTGTTGTTGTTGATATTTTTACATTTTTCTCGGCATATTAGCATGACCGTATTGCTAGGGGCCTGATCAGCCTCATCAACCCGAGATGAAATAAAGTTAGTTACTTACTCACTTGCTTACTTACTTAGGTCTTTTCAACCAATAGGAAAAACTGACTGGGATCTTTTTAAGGTCTAAAATATTCCACTTGACATGTACAGCTTTCGATTCTAGAAGCTTTGTGGTGAACAAGGTAATTTATGACAAAATTTCTACCTAAACTAACTTCTCATGATGTATGAAAACTGTAAAACTGTCCGTCTTTTTATGTCTCCATTCCTAACTTTAATTTGGCGACCCATGGGTCACTTTTAAATTCATGAAATTTGTTCAGTTGACAAAGCAAATTCATAGCATACCACTTGAGTAAACATCGAGGTACTCCAAAGGTTTGTGATCATACTATTGTTTCATGGAGGCTTGGCGTTATCTGCTGTTGGGAATAACCAAAATATGCTCTTGCAGAAGCCAGGAGCCTTGACATATCGCCATCTGAAAGACCCAAACAATAACATCCAATATTAGCTCATCGATAACTAACCGAGCTTGACTAACCGTACTTTGTGTATTTTACTTCTCCAATTGGCCAGTAGGACACTGTGTAACCAGTATATCATTTCTTATAGAGCGGTTTTCAATTGAGTGTTTAAAAAAAGAAACAAACCAATTACTTACCGATTAGACTGCTCGCTCAATCTCAAACCGTAATAAAACCAACACCAAAATCAAAACCAAAGTAATTTCCTGATTACTTTCGATACTCAATTGAAAACCGCTCTAGTTTGAAATTGTTACTGACTGATAAGTTTACGTACGCTAATATGCAGCTGTATCGCGAATGGCCAAAGTTCTAGCTAAATAGTAACTGGAAAATGTATCCTGCTGAATTCTGTTTACACCTTGCTGACAATTCCGATAAAAGAACAGGACAGGGAAACAATAATGTTCGAGGGGGGAAGTTCGTTTTAGGGAAGTATTGGTTGTGGTTTTTTTTTTTTTTGTGCAAGCTTATGAACCGAGCAAAAAAAGAACAAGATCAACATTCCCCGTTCAGTAAGTATTTATTAGAATGGTTCTTTTAACACTGCTGATAAATTAATGCGTCTCCGCGATCCATTCTCCGTAAACGCACGCTTAAGGATTCATTTACGTTTTTTAGTGTGCTTTTGTGAAAATTAAATACAACGTGAATTGTTAGCCAAAAAAGAAGGAAAATAGGTTTATAAAACAACAAACGGTTTTCTTTTGTTTACTGTTCTGAAAAAGTAATTCGTTCAAAGTGCAAATATTCAGACCGTTCAGGGAACAACTCAGAATTCTCGAGCTCCTTTTCACCTTAGACCAGTTTGCTGTCTCTCGTCTGATAGTAATGTATGTCTAAAATAAATAGAATGTTTAAGCAAGCAACCGGAACGATGATCCTGCTGGTATACGTTGGATCAATAGTGATCTAATCGGCTTCACACATAAGATGAAGAATACAAATGCAGAAACCGACACAACGTAGGATGATTTTTTGAAGGTGTACTATATTTCGGCTGGCCAAACCAGCCTTCTTCAGGTACAATGAGAATTTTACGTTGGGACGTGTTCGGGGGGGGGGGGGGGGCACTTCCTATAAATGGGCTAATGGGGATGTGCCGCTGGATGGGGTCGCATTTTCACGACTGGACTGACTATAATGGAGTCGCCTTTTCAAGCATTTTTTATAGGGTGACTAGAATGGGGTCACACTTTTCCGAGATTTTGAGAGTAAGAAAATTCTGGCAAGTTGTGATTTATAAACGGAAAGATTCGCCGAAAAAAAATCATGTTACCATATTTATTGCTGTTGTTTAATATTTGACAAACGGCTCCCATCACATTTCTGGACTTGAAATCACAACTTAAACATTAACCAGTTGCACAATTGTACGGAACAAAGTCCACATTCGTGTTACGGTATTTAATTGCTATTCTGCGTCCATCGAAGTTAAGATAACTTGGATCTTCTTTTGCTGTAATAAGCGTTTGATCTCCTTTGCTAGGGACTTGTTTACTTTAAACGTGACATTGACAGGAACATTAATTCCCGGGCATTAATTCCATCTCTAGAAAGACTTAGTTAAAAGGATTTATACGGTAGACGCAAAGACAGAAAGTGACTAAGTTGGGATCGTGAAAATTACATTTACCCAAAAGTGACTAAGATGGGGTCTATAATTGGCCATAGAATATGACTATAATGGGGTAGGGGTTCTGAGAGGCCAGCGGCACATACCCAACAAAGATTGACCCAAGTACCGCCCCCCCCCCCCCCCCTTACGGGAACGTGTTTTATGTAGCATATTTTCGTAATACCGGAAATACGTAAAACTAATTGACAGTTAACAAATAAAGAAGCCTCGACTGTGCTCTGTTCTGTTGTAAAGCACGCAGGAAGCGGTAGAGCACGAAGGAAGTGTAGGAGAAAACACGAGACAAAGTCGAGTGTTTTTCCCCACTTCTTGAGTGCTCTACCGCTTCCTAAGTGCTTTACAACAGAACAGAGCACAGTCGAGGCTTCTTTATTTGTTTTATGATAAAGAATCTAATAATTTCCCCACCCATTTGGCTGAATTTTCAAACCAAACTTTATTTTCCAAACGAACAAAAGTGGCGTCACCCGTGCACTGTTCTCTGATAAAGCACGCTAAAATAAGCCAATCACAATCCTTGTTAGAATTGTTAAAATAATTTGATTGGCTAACGAAGCGACAGCTGTCAATCACGAACTGGACTTCGGCTAAGCTTTCAGTTTCGAGTAGTTTGAGCGGCTTTTGAGAGAAGAACGATGCCTCCGAAGTTCGCTTTTAAGTTGATTTTTAACTATGGATCTAAAGGCAGGTGAAGGTTTATAGTCCAGAGGAATCCGGCCGTATTGTGGCTCATGGAAACGTGCACTTTTCCAGTGGAAATTACGAAACGCGGAGCTCAAAGCTTGTGGATGAAAATGCGAAATGCCGAGTTGAATTTGAAAGGAGCTACAGTTATTTACGGCTTGTAGCCGTATGCAGCAAGATTGTTCGAACTAGGGTAAAAGTTAGAAAGACTAAACGGCTCTACTCCGAGCACAGAAGAGAATATCAGAGCAAGCTTTGAACTGAGCACTCGTCGGTTCACTTCGCTGAGATGACCGGAGAACGAGCGTTACTACACTGCATGTAAGTGTTCTTTGAGCAATTGAGCATTTTTACAAAAATAAAGCTTCTCATCATAAACAGAGACAGTTCAATTGTTGTTTTCTATCGTTGTTTTACTTCTTAAGTATAATTTCTGCCTCCGTAACAAATATAATGTCTTTTATTGAAGCACTGTTTAGGTTGAGAATTTGTTTATTTCGTTACGTGTTTTGACGGCGGGAATCTAGCAAAACTTGTTATTTTCGTACAGTTTTAACACTACTGTTGCTAACAATGGTCTCTGTGAGCCATATTTACTACAGACAAATAGCTCGTTTCCATTGCGTTTGTCTGAATCACAGGGGATGTTTAATTTGGCGCAAATTTGTGGAAATTCCGACGCAAAAATCTGAAAGCCAACTTACCGTCATCAACCCGTGCTCTGTTCTCTGATAAAGCACGCACTTTCAGCCAGTAAGAGCGCGCGTTATATGGAAACTTTGTTATAATGTAAATTAAAGGTCATTACTAGGGTAAAAGAAGAGGCACAGTGATGAGAACGCTGTCCTTCTACCAATGTGGTGCTGATCCGATTCCTTGACCCGGCGTCATATGTGGGTGGACTTTGTTGTTGGTTCCTGTCTTTGCTCTAAAGGTTCTGCCCCCAAACAACATCCCAAGTTCTAATTCAATCTTGTAGGCTGGGTAGAAGCTTGGCACAATAACAAAGTTATTTATTTTATCTGTTGCAAGAAGCGAAGAGTTCTCCGAGAGAGCTTTGAGGAACAGACAATATCCAAGGACAAATATCCCTTCTATTTTTTTCTCAATCATCTGAGCGGGCCGGAATACCAAGTCCTCGAATTTGATTGGCTAATCATACGCACGTGACCGGTCTGTGAGCCGGATTTTTTCCCTACTGCCTAAATTTCACTCCCAAAAGTTAGCGCTAATCGTCAATCTTTTGCCTTTTTTACACATCCATCGACGATTAGTCAACGCAACTTTATCTCTGTTCCCTTTAAAATGGCAAGGAAAGTCACTGTAAGTAAATTCAATTGAGTGTTTTGAAGCTGTAAGAGTTTGCTTGGTTGTTTGTAGCTTGGCGTTGTAATGGCGCGTAATCCTGTCCTTCTCTCGCCGTAAAATTTGAGTCGAGTTTACCTCTGATCGTTACTGTATTTAGGAGAATTTCTGTGGAATACACTTCACAAATTTCCTCGCTTTCTGCTATCCAATTTACGGTGGACAAGCCTGATTTCAAGTGATCTTAAAAGCAGAAATTGCTTTGGTAGTAAAGCTTCAAACTTCGCACGAAACTTCACATCGCGAAAACAAATTTTGGAGAACTTAATTGGTGAAATAAGTGCAACTAACATAAAGTAGTTCGAAAAAAATCTGTTCTTTAATATATCTTTCTTTGTATACTATCTGAGTTACTCCCTCGTTGCAAAGAGTTTTTTTACAAATCGTTAGTAGACGGCGCGGAAGCCGATTCAATGACAAAGTTGCGTAAACAAACTCATTTGTAATCTGTAAAACCAATTTACCGCAGGAAAAAAAAAAAACTGTTATTGGCCGGCTTAAGGTCGGTCCGTATAGTCAAAACTGTGACCTCGGGCTTGAAAATGCTGCCCGAGGCCGGCCTCGGGCAGCATTTTCAAGACCTCGGTCACAGTTTTTCACTATACGGACCTCCCAGCCGGCAAATAACATATATTTATCTTTTTCTCAGCTCGTGAGTGGGCAGGATTCAACAAATCCTGCAATCTGATTGGTTCCGGGAGCGGGCGGAATTTTCTCATCCGGACCGCCACAGCGGGCGGAATCCGTCGAGTTGATCTATTTTCGTGAACGAATTAGCGGTAATCGTCAATTTTTCGCCCTTTTTACACTTCCATGGACGATTAATCAACGCAAGTTTATCTCTATTCACCTTTAAATGGCAAGGAAAGTCCCTGTAAGTAAATTCAATCGAGTTTTTTGAAGTTGTGAGAGTTTGTTTGGCTGTTTGTAGCTCGGCGCTGTAATGGCGCGTAATCCTGCGTGTCTCTCTCTATACAGTTTTAATTAAAAAATGACTCAATTTCAGTCGAGTTTACCTCTCTGATCGTTGCTGTATTTGGGAGAATTTCTTTGGAATACACTTAACGAATTTCCTCGCTATCTGCCACTCAATTTACGGTAGAAAACTCTGATTTCGAGTGATTCGCAACGACTGACACAAATTGTTTTTGTAGTACAACTTCAATCTGTGCACGAAATTTCGCACCGGAAAAACATTTTCGGAGAACTTAATTGGTGAACTAAATGCCACTAACATAAAGTAGTTCGTAATAAATTTGTTCTTTAATACAACTTACCTTGTCTAGTATCTGAGTTACTCGCTCGTTCGCTAGTTAGATTTTTTTAGAATTGGTTTGTGCACGGCGCGTAAGCCAATTCAATGACATAGTTGCGTAAACAAACCCACTTGTAAGCCAATTTACCTCAAGAAAAAAAGATAAACATGTTATTGTCCGGCTTAGGGTCGGTCCGTATAGGGAAAAACTGTGACCTCGGGCTTGAAAATGCGCAATTTCAAGACCTCGGTCACAGTTTTTCCCTATACGGACCTTCCAGCCGGCCAATAACATATATATATTATTATTTAAGCTGAAAAATATTATTATTTTTTAAGCTTTGTAATGTTTAACTTTACACGATTAGCCGTAATATTTGTCATGGCAAGCTGGGATAAAGGAAAATGTTTACCTAACTTCACAAGAACACGAATTTTTGTATGCGATTCAAATTTAATCAAGGACCTCGATAATGTCATGAAGAAAGTTATGCCAGAGTTGTTTTGACGCCACAGTTGTAGTACTGGAGGGTGCATCTCGCCCAGAGCATTCACTGGTTGCAAAGCTAATCTTCAGAAGCCTATTATCCTCGATAAAATAATTAAAATTCAAGCCATTGATAAGATTTGTTTATATGTTCCGTTCAAAATAAACCTCCTGTCTGCCAAGTGATTGAGACAGACTGTGCCAACAGCGTCGGTATAAGATAGCGGCATGCTTTTAAGCTTCAAGTGGGGTCTGTTAAGGGAGCCCTGCTCTGTTCTAACTACTCCAACGTTCCCAGAGAACCATAATGACTCCGTTTCACGAAGTGAAGGCAACACTTTTAGAATTGCAAGAATATTCAGGGATGTTTCCCACGTGAGGTTAAAGATGACTTTTGGATCCTTTAATTAGATAATTATAGGTTCGTATGATCAAAGGATAGCGGCGTGCGTTGTTCGATCGTCTGTTATTGTTTTTTATTTAATCGTGAGCGGTAGAAATCAGTGGTTGGTTTTGTGGCTTCACACATGCAAAACAAGTCGGTATGGGGCGCTCATTAAGCACCCCTCCACAGATTACCTGCCTTAGCACAGAGGGCGTGTTCTTCAGATAATTTCATCATCCATACATAACACAAAATGCAAGAATTCTTGCCAGGTGATCACGAAGCTTCCAAGGGCCTCAAACGTCTATTGATTATGGCTAAACATGTCAAAGACAGAAAATTGTTGTATCCTAGGTCTGTGTTTTAGGCCATTGTTAGAACCACAGATTGCACTCTCTTCAGTTAGGTACTGCCTAAGTGGAGAATAGTGAATTATACACTTGCTCTAGGATGTGATTGTTCCGCCACGTTGTAAAAAGCAAAGCAACCTGTACAGTGAATTTCTTCAGTTTTTATCTGCTGAAGCGCTCAGCCTTTCGTGAACTCTGGACTTTTTGCTCTAGTAATACTTGCTGTTCGCAAAACAATCGTTGGCTGAGCATTTTAAGAAGTTTAATATCTGTCGACAGAAACGAGGTACAAAACTATGAAATAAATATTACGATCAGAGGTGCAAACCTTTTGAGTTGACTCACAATATTTGAAGTTCTTGAATGAAATGCCACCTGGTTTAGTATGTCGCGGACGGCTGTCTCAGTGTCTTTGAAGGTATTTGATTCTGTTCTGATTCGTTATGTCGTAGCAATTCAAGTCGTTCTGCACGCGCCTAGAGAAGGAAATCAGTTATACCGAATCACAATAAGTAGCTCAAGGACGTATAAAACTGACCACCTCTGGCAGAAGAATGTCGTTGAAAAGGCGTGAGATTGATTACTGCAAGTTGGACGAGGGATGATCTTCAACTAACAAGTACGTGATTTATGTCCGACTGTTGATTTCAGAATCGAACGATTCCTCAGTTGTATGGCTTTCAGGCTTGAAAAATACGATAGGATTAGCAAGGTGTGTTCTTTGTACGGAAAAACTAATCTCAACCAAGTAGCGAAACTAGTAAGTAAGCAAGTAACTTTATGTTTTCAGGGAAGCACATTCAGCAGTGGCCTCATGATACAGATTGTCAATTGTTCTTTCTTTTACGGCTTCACAACAAACTCGAATGTTCGGATAAGTCCAAAAATTCTCAGTTTGTCATAGTCTCAAGTACTTTGAAGGAATTGTAACAATCATTTTGCTGATCATTGAGACATTTCTGTACTTGTACCGTCTTTGCTGATTTTCAACGTATCTGTCTTCGTCCCGAAAAATGTTCTCCAGTGTCAGTTATTCAGGTTATTGTCCCTTTCAAAGTTGAAGTTTTAAATCTTGGAATGGTTTTGGTGAAAATCCTGCATAATCGGAGAATGTGAACTGTTAAAATAAAGATTTTTTTATCTCTTAAAATGTGTACCTAACGTAATATTCTACCATCCATCATGTTTGACCGTTCCAAGGAGCCCGGTTTTGACATGGAGATAATTCAAACTCAACAAAATCGTTCAAAGGCAAGATCTTTCTTTGTGGTGTGATGTCTAAAGTCATTTTTGCTTTCCGTAGATCGACATTCCCCGTTATAATTTAGGGCAAGATCTTTTCATTCCGTTAAATAATTTTGTCAAAATCCATTTTTCGGTAAATAAATTAAATGATTTATTTGCTACGGTTTATTGAAGCAAGAAAAACTACATAGGTAAAAGACAAGAAGCACATAACGTAACATACATTAGAACATTCTCATAGCGGCCTCTTTAAAACACAATTTGACTGCTTAAAGAAAGCAAAAGTGTTCCGTATAACGTAGAAATAAATTGGCAATTGTAACATCCCCATGACCGGATTGATCCTTTTAAGACTGAGCGGTGTGGACACCGCGGAAATACGTTTTTTGACGTCACAGTAACTGGTCAGTGGTGATCACCATCAGGCTGTGCTGTGCTGTCCTTCGATCGATCAGTTCTCTGAGATCGGTATTTTCCTTCGCTTTAAGGTCGAAAATATCCTTGATACTTCTCGTTATTGGTGAGTTTGACGTCCTTAAATGGGCTTTTAATACTCAAACAATGTTCGTAATGAACAGCGGTACAGGGGAGTCATTTTGTGTGGAGTAATGTGCAGTTTGCTGACTCGAGCCAGCTCGAGCGGACGAAGCGTGGATCGTGTTGCTTCAGCCGCCCTCACCTCAGAATTGTCAAAAACAACGATGGGTATTCAGCAAAGCAGGAGATTGGTGCTGTATGCAGCTTTTGCGAGGATTTTGAAGACTGGTTGGATTTAAAGTGTAATTTGCATGAAATGGTTAAGGTACATGTAAGTCGGGTCCTTTTTATTCACACTCACTTTGCGCCGACATGTGGTGCTTCTTCATTTATATTTCGCATCGCGTCAAAGAAACTTTTATAAGAATTTGTCTTTAAAGACTGGCTTGTTTGCCGTTTCTATCACCTTTCTGACTTTCTGCGCCTTTTGGAACGGGTGAAATAATTTTTTTGTACCTGCCGTTCAATGTCAGAAGAAAACGTTTGTTCATTTCATTCACACGATATTTCTGTAGCTTCCGTAAGCTGGTCTTTAATATCAACTTTCCAAAAGGGGTACAATAAAACGTACAATTCCAAAGAACCGTGCAAGGCACGTTGAAGAACTGTTTGGTAATACGGTCCAAACTGCAAAAACAAAAACTCGCTGCCTTCCAAAAAACGTCCCACGTGCGACACCCTACGGAAATGTCACGTGACACTACAAACCCGGATGTGACAAACCGGATGTGACAAACGGTAGCCACACCGGCCCCTAAATGGGACTGTAAACAACAGTCTCATTTACATACACAAGAACAAGAGCTACCGTCTATAACTAAGGCAAATACACAATTCATAATAACTGAAATAGCTGTTCGGAACGTTCTCAATTGTTCAAAGTCATCTTCCCACAGTTCAATTTGGTTCTCTAAGTCACAACAAATCATTTGAACTGATTGATTAATCTAGGCTGTTCATTCCATTTCCAGCAAACATAACTTGGTCACTGGGCGCGTAAGTATGGTGGTGCCTTCTTTGCTCACTGGTTCTCCCTTACGCTGTCGTTTGGCGCGCGTCGCCACAGTGCAACTGGTCTTCACTCTTACTGTGCGCACCAATCCATCTCGACTAGGCATAACCTCTACGATTCTTCCAAGTGGCCACTTGCCTCTAGGGAAGGATTCATCTGCTAATAAGACTAAATCACCGACCTCCTTCTCGGTGCGTTCCATTTCTTCCTTTCTAACAAGGTTGGCAGGTATTCACTCGTCCATCTGCGCCAGAACAAATTAGCCAAATATTGGGCCTGCCTCCAAGCGCGTCTGTAGCTGAGGTCATCTTTGTCAAACATTCCTGGTGGTAAACCTGGACAGGGACGGAGATGCAACAAATGGTTATTGGTCAGTGGCTGCTCATCTAGGGGGCTGTCACTGTTACGAGTGAGAGGTCTGGAATTCAGGATGTTTACTGCCTCTGCCATAACAGTCGAGAGTACTTCATCTGAGACTTGCTGCTCCTTTAAAATGGCCTTTAGGATCTGCCGCACAGAACGTATCATCCGCTCCCACGCACCACCCACATGGCTTGCTGAGGGTGGGTTGAAAATCAATTCAATCTTCTTCTGTCCACAGAAGTTGTTAATCTTGTGCTCATTCCACGCTTCCACGGCTTCTTTCAGCTCTTCGTCTGCCTTTGTGAAGTTGCTGCCTCGATCACTTCTTATCTGCTCTGGATACCCACGAACACTAATGAATCTTCTAAGCGCATTTATCATCGAATCTGTGTCCAAGGATTGGGCTATCTCAACGTGCACTGCACGTGTCGTCAAACAGGTGAAGAGGTACCCATACCTCTTTACTCGGGATCTACCTTGCTTTACTTCGAGCGGTCCGAAATAGTCTATGCCAACATACGTGAAAGGTGGCTTGTCAGGAATAAGCCTATCTTCTGGTAAACTTGCCATGAGCTGTTCTCCTGGACATGCTTTCCTCTGCCGTTGACAGTTCATGCACCTTCCTATCAAAGGCCGCACTGCCGACCTCTCTTTCACTATCCAGAATGTCTCTCTTAAAGACGATAAGACAGATTCTTGGCCCATACGGCCCAAGCTTTCATGGCACTGCTTGATAATGAGATCTGTCACCTGATGCTTATAAGGGATGATAACAGGTTGTTTCTTCTCGTAACCAACAGGGGCATTGGCTAGTCCACCTCCGCCTCTCAACAGGCCTTCCTTTAGCTGCGGATTCAACTGACGTATTGACGCTCCTGCCTTTCGAAGAATCGTCTTTGGGTGACCGTTGTCCTCACAACATTCTGTTGCTGAAAGTACATTTAAGACCTCTGGAAAAGCTACTTCCTGAACGCGTCTGAGAATTTCCATTTCAGCCACTTGGAGCTCTGCCACTGTCAAATGGTCGCATTTCATCAATGGCATTTCACTAGACTCGACTGAAGAATCACTTACGATTGCAGCGTTTTTTCTCAATTGGACTTTGAGTCGAAGGTACTGTTTGTAGCGCAGCAACCATGCGATGGCGCATTTCAACTTCCACCAACAGGAGTAGTACGAAATCAAGTCATCCACAACATTACTTTGGAGAGCGGAAACATAAATCTGAGCCTCCTTTCTTACTTCTGGATCTCCATCTTCTAAGACTGGAATTTCAATCATTTTGGGCCAGTGGCTCTCGTTTTCCCACAAGAGCTTGGGACCTTTTAACCAACGATCATTCTTGAACATGGCATCCATCTTCAGTCCCTTTGAATCGTCATCAGCAGGGTTGTCATCTCGGTTTACGTACTCCCACTCAGAGGGTTTAGAGCCATTGTGTATCACTGTCAGACGATTAGACTCGAACGTATGGAATCGCTTTGATTCGTTGTTGATGCACTTCAACACGGATGTCGAGTCAGTCCAGTAGTGAACTTGGTCTATTGTCATGACCAATTCTTCTCGAATAATCTTGGAGAGCTTTACCGAGATAACAGCGGCTGTAAGTTCCAATCTTGGAATTGAAATTTCCCGTACAGAAGCCAACCTTGCCTTCACCATCACAAATGCACAGTGAGTTCGGTCGGTCACATCTTTCAAACGGAGGTATGCAACGGCTGCATATCCTTGACGAGAAGCATCTGAGAAGAGGTGTAACTGTACTTCTTTAACTTCACCGAATTCCTTTGGCTTGAAACAACGGTCTACTTGTATTTCTTGCAGTTTTGGCAGATCGTCTTGCCAGCGCTTTCACTGTCCTTTGTCTGCTTCATCCAGAGGATCATCCCAGCCTAGCCTCTTTCTATTGAGTGTCTGCAAGAGCAACTTTGCCTTCATGACATATGGAGCGATGAATCCCAACGGATCAAAGAGGGAATAAACAGCTGACACTATACCTCTGCGTGTCCTCCTCTGTGTTCCACTTGAGGCCAAGTGCACTCTCTGTAGGAAGTTTTTCAAGCTCTAAATTAACCACTGATTTGGCTCTTTCAGACTCTGGAATCGTCGCGAGCAACTCTCTGTCATTACTGTACCACTTTGTCAAACGGAATCCACCTTTCTCTAGCAATTTGCGCAACTGACTGGCTAAACCGACAGCCTTCTCTGTGGTGCCTGTCGACTTCATCATGTCATCTACATACATGTTGCGCTTCACTGTCTCCACCACTTCTGCATCGAACTCATCCTGATACAACTGGGCTGTCTTCCTCAAGCAGAAATTAGCAACACTCGGTGAAGACGTTGCTCCAAACAAATGTTTCGCCATTCGATACCCTTCCATCTCTTTTGTCAGGTCTCCATTTGGCCACCATAAAAATCTTAGAGTGTCTCAATCCTTTGGGTCCACCAAAACCTGAAGAAACATTGCTTCTATGTCAGCGACCATTCCAACAGTTTCTTGTCTAAACCGACTTAAGACACCCACAAGTTGATTCGTTTGATCCGGGCCCTGCAGCAGCTGATGATTTAAAGATGTCTGTCCGAACTTTGCTGCACAATCATAAACCACTCTCACTTTGTCCGGCTTTAAAGGATGTGTAACAGGATGATGGGGTAGGTACCACACTGGTCTGTCCTTTACTTCCAACTCCTCTTTGGGGACCTTTTCGGCGTGGCCGTTTTCAATGTAATCAGTCATTGTTGTCTTGTACTTCTCAAACAAAGCTTCATCTTTCAGAAGTCGTTTCTTCAGAAGGAATCCTCTTCTTTCCGCTACTATCCTGTTGTTAGGTAAGAAGGGTGGATCATTTCGCCAAGGCAGGGCAACCTGAAAGTGTCCATTGACCATCTTAAGTGTTCTCTCCATAATTTCTAAGGCCCTCTCGTCTTCCAATGATGCACACACTCGTGTCTCAACTTCAGAGCTTTCAAAGTCTGTCTTCCAGAGTCTCTCCAACTGTTGGTTCAGCTCCTCATTTCGAGCTTGACGTTTAGTTTCATCTGTTTGTAACTGGTTCTTGTTTTCACTGGAATCAGGTCCTAGTTCTAGGCCACTTCCTGCGTCTGCAACATGCACCTTGACAGCATCTCCATTGTCTAACATTTCAGAAAATACAACACTGTCTTTGGAACCATCGCAGAGAACAGAATCTTCAGATTCCAATACCCTGGTGCAGACAATAGAGCTGTCTCCCATACGTAAGAAGTTGACTAAGCGTTCAGAATTGCAGCTTTCTCCTCCAACAGGACCTATCACAGTCCACCCAGACTGTACCTTACTACTACTGGTTCACCTTCTCTACCAGCACGGCACTCCAATGGCAAGAAAAAACTTGGATTGTCTTTGAGCCCAACAACTAGCATGACACTTCCAATGTCCAACTGTCGTAACTCAACATCATGCAAATGTGGCCAATGTTCAAGGTCTTCCTTCTTGGCTATACAGCTTTCATTAATTGGCATATGCTTAACTGTCCTGATGCAGAAGTGTCATTGCCTGGCTTTACACTTTTTAGAAGAGATAGATTGGTGAGGAAAGGAGGCGGTGTAGCAGTGTTTGTCAGTGAGTCAATTAATGCTGTGCGCCGATCTGACCTCGAGATTGATGAATCTGTTTGGATTGAGATTTTTCTGCCTAAATCAAAAAGCATACTGTTTGGAACATTTTATCGGCCACCTTCAGAGTCAGATAGCCAGCCTGACGAAGATTATTTGGCTCGCTTTTACAACAGCCTGGACTCTGCCGCGGCTGAGGGAAAAGAAATTATTGTAAACGGGGACTTCAACTGTGATTATTTGCCTAAGAAACCAAGCTCTGAAACCAAAAAGTTGAAAGAGATTTTTAAAACCTTTGGTTTAACACAGTTGATTAATGAACCAACACGGTCTACGTCAACCACCGCTACACTTATTGACCTGTTTGCCACCACAAATCCACGAAACATTTCTCGAGCCGTAGTTGCTGAATCCTGTCTGAGTGATCATGATATGCTAATTTCAGTTCGAAAGATAAATAACTTCAAAGAACAACCTCGTGTGATAAAGTGCAGGAATTATGCTAAATACGATCCAACTAATTTCTGCAGTGATTTGAAGAAAATCCCCTGGGATGATGTGTTGAGTTCGACTAACGTCGAAGAAGCCTGGTCTTTGTGGAAATGCAACTTTACGGCTGAATGTGACAAACATGCTCCACTAATCGACAAAAAAGTTAGAGGACGTAATTGTCCATGGCTTACACTGGAAATCAAACAGATGATGAGAGCTCGGGATGCCAGTCTCAAGAAATATCGTAGATCAAAATTAGACACCGATTTGGCCGCATATCGATTACTCCGAAACAAAGTCAGTGCAAGGATTAAACGTGCTAAGGAAAGCTATAGTAGATCACTACTTGAAGAGAACAGCGGCGATTCTGAATCTTTCTGGAGGTCTGTGAAGAAAATAATGCCGGACACGAAACAGAAATCTATTCCGACCTGTATCAAGGCAGAGGGCAAGATTGTTACTGATAAACAAAGCATTTCAGAATTGTTTAACACTTACTTTACTTCTGTTGTGAACAAGTTATTTGAATCATGCCGGTATGCAAGACCAGTTTTTAATTCTACAACCGAGGAGCTGTTTACAAAGAATCATTTTGAGTTCACAGCAGTGGGTAAACCGTTTGTGCTTAAGCAACTTAAATGCCTAAAACTCAAGAAAGCTACAGGTCTAGATGGTCTACCTGCTAGACTTTTAAAGGACAGCGCAGTTGTGATAGCTGACTGTGTAAAACATTTGATAAATCTTTCTATTGAAACTGGTGCAGTCCCGTCTGAATGGAAGCAAGCAAAGGTTGTACCCTTGTTCAAATCTGGAAACAAAGATGATCTGGACAATTACAGGCCTATATCAATTTTACCGATCTTGTCGAAAATTCTGGAGAAAGCTGTCTTCCATCAGCTACATAGCTACCTATCAGAAAACTCTCTTCTCTCGCCTTATCAATCGGGGTTTCGCGCAAATCATTCAACTCAGTTGGCCGTTACCTTCCTTACAGATAAAATTCGTGGTCATATGGACAAAGGGCTATTGACGGGGGCAGTGTTTATTGACCTGAAAAAGGCTTTCGATACTGTTCCTCATGACGGTCTTTTAAACAAGTTGTACAGATATGGAATTCAAGACCAGCCTCTCTCGTGGTTTGAGAGCTATCTCACTAACAGGACTCAGAGAGTGTCCATTGAAAATCACCTTTCTTCTGCCGCCAACATCAGTAGCGGAGTACCTCAAGGTTCCGTGTTAGGGCCTCTCTTGTTTATTCTTTACATAAACGATCTTCCTTTGGCCGTTGGTCTGTCTAGTGTTATGTTATATGCCGACGACACCGTTATTTTTACTGCTGCTTCAAACATTGACCAACTACAGCTGAACTTAAGCCTTGATCTCAATAACGTCTCTAACTGGTTAACAGCAAACGGTCTTTTCCTCAACCTAAAGAAAACTGAGTATGTTTTATTTGGAACTCGGCAAAGGCTAGTCAGATCTGAATCTCATAGTCCGCTTTGCATGGAAGGAAAGGAAGTCAACCAAGTAAAGTCGTTCAAGTACCTAGGAGTCTTGCTAGACGAGTGTTTATCTTTCAACGATCACATAAGCTATTTAAGGTCAAAAGTTGCTAGCAGACTTGGCCTCCTGTCACGATTACGAGGTTGTTTAACCACGGAAGCAGCAAATAAGATCTATTTGTCCACGGTGCTACCGATATTAAGCTATTGTGATACGTGCTTTTGCCCTCTGGGAAGCACTAACAGAAAGACTCTTGAACGCCTGCAACGACGAGCTGCGAAAATCGTATACGGTTTTAAACCTGACATAGCCACGGAAACAATACTCGAGAACCTACGCTGGCCCTCTCTTACAAAAACCATGGAAAAGCACTGTGCACTGTTAGTTAACAAGTGCTTGGTCGGAGAAGTTCCTCTATACTTTAAAGACTATTTCCTGTTACGCTGCCAGAGCGACAACCAACATGTTTTTAACAGATGCACTAGATCGTCAATCACTGACATTATACTTCCTAAATTTCATTTAGATGTCGCTAAAAAGTCTTTTTATTATCATGGTGCATGCACATTTAATAGCCTTCCAACGAACATAAAGATTTTGCCACCTAAGGAACGTTTCAAGGCTATCTCCGATTTTTTTTCTTAGGTTATTTTTTAGAACATTTTCAATTCTATATCCAATTTTTATGAGAACGCTATTACCTTTTAAGCTTTTAAATTTTTTAAACATTTCAGCGTATCTTTTAAAGTAGTTAGTTTTTTTTATAGATATATATTATTTATACATGCTCTTTTTATTTTACGTTATACAGGGCCCCCGTTGATACCAGTCCTGCGACTGAAGGGGTCACCCTGTTTAAATATTGATTATTATTATTATTATTATTATTATTATTATTATTATCAGTATTATTATTATTATTATTATTATTATTATTATTATATGCTTAACTGTCCTGACCTTCGGGAGCTCCACTATAACTGATTCGTCCATTGACATCACTATCAGGTCTACTTGTTGACTCTCTACCCTGGTTGAGCCTGTTATCCCGGACAAAGTGAAGTCCAACTTGGTGCCGCTTACACCTAGGCTCTCTTTCAAGCTTTCATGGAAAAGAGTAATTTCTGAGCCACTGTCCAACAAGGCATACGTTTCAACGGGTATTGAATTACCACCTTTAGCCAGAACTTTAACTGGAACAACACTGAGACAGACTCGCTCGCCGGCCCAGTTGCAGCAGTCACAGCACTTCTCTCACTAGTCACTCCACTGGTGTCACTGCTGGTATTAGTTCCTGTCACTCTTTCCCATCATTACCGCTTGGAGGGCTTGGATTTTCTGCAGGGGGATGCAGTAGCGTGTTGTGATCCCGGTTGCATCCATCTACTTGGCATTTGAACTGAGTTTTGGGGCAGTCTCTTGCAAAGTGTCCACTCTGTAGACACTTGATACAAAGGTTTTGGTCCGGCACCACCTTCCATTTGTCTTGATGAGGCTGTTTTTGAATTTCTTACACTTTCACAGCCTGTGTCGACCGCGACATACACTGCAAGCCGGCAATTTCTGTTTCTGTTTGCCACCCCTTTTCTGACCTTGAACACCTCCAAATAGTGTAGTCCATTTCTGAGCACCTCGACCTTGTGGATCCTTCCGTTTTGCACTGTCCCTTTCTTTCGAAGGACTGGCAGTTAAACTTCTCCAAACTCATTGTTAACAAGTGCAACCCTGTCCTTTAAGTGTTGCAAGAAGTCTGCAAACTTTGGTCTTGATCCATGTGAAATAATTCTTCCTGCGCGTTCCGCCCACTTTACTCTCATGAACAATGGGAGCTTCTTATTCAGTTCCCTCAATGTATTTGTGTGATTCAAATCACTGACATATTCAGGCCCATGCCTGACAGTGTCCTAATGGCTACATCTAAATGGCGGGCAAATGCAAGTAAACTTGCTCCATCTTTTTGCTTCAGAGGGGATAGGCTCTCCAATTTTCTGATGTGTGCTTTGGCTATGATGTGAGGGAGTCCAAAGTTCTCACGTAAAGTACTCTTGACAACATGATAACCCTCATCTACGGGTAAGTTCACACAGCTTTCGATTGCATCTCTTGCTTTTCCATAGCAGTGCTGAATTAACAGTTGCAGCCTTCTGGAGTTGTCAGGATTATCTTTCTCTAGGCAAGTCTCACAGTTATGCATAAACGAGACATACTTCATCGGGTCTCCATCGAAACGCATGTACTCAACTTTCAGAGTGGAGACAACTTGACGCAGTGCTTGTACCATCTCTAATCTGCCATCAGATGTAAATGATGCTGATTCTTGCATTTGAAATTCACCTGGATATGCACATGGGGTCTGGGACCATTGTACCTGGATTGGCCGCCGTGCTATCTCTTCAGATTTAAACTGTGGCATTAATGGCACCTGCACTTGTTGCAATTCATTCCTTAACACTGGTGGATTAACAAGTGGTGCTCTCAATGTCTTAGTGTCCTTTAAATTGTACGGTTGGTCTGCATATTTACATGTACCAGCCTCATCAACATAAAGTGTGCGTCAGTAGTAATGGTGGCCCATATGAGCGGTAACCAATCAGGAGCCGAGAAAGACAATAGGCTATTGTTTCGAGAACAATGGACGCTATTGTTTGCCAAATCCAAGATGGCGCTATTTATTTTCAGCCAATCAGGAGCCGAATTAAGAATTCAAGATGCCGGCGCCCACGAAAGTCGGTCATGTTGGAAAACAGCCTACCAGCCTCGACGGAGGACTGGGATCGGTCTCACGGATTTCCATGACGACACAAATCACGCCAGATGTCACGCAAAAATTGTCATGCAACTTCAAAATCGATACTTACAGTGTCCTGTGGTCCTAACGACAGAGGTCTGTCCGGCAAGTGGTTAGACTGAGAGACTTGGGTCCAAGGTCTGCCTATAGGGAGGCTATTCCAAAGCATCATGGGACGATGACCTCATTGAGAACCAATCAGAATGAATTAAAGTACTCACAGTAGTTGGCTTCCCCAGTCCCCCTCTCTTAAGGAGAGCACTAAACCAAACACCACACAATGTCAAATGTCACGAACTTTAATAGCAAATCTTTTGCGCTAACATTAAAAGATATGACGTCATTGCCATGTTGATCGAGTAAAAAGACCGGTTTCTATCGTCATCGCACAATGTTTCAAATGAACTTTAATGTCCAAAACGTTTGCGCTAAAATTACAGAAAGCTGGTCATTGTGTCTCAAATAAGATAACACTATGAAAGAAATGCAACCGAAATAATTTGATCTAGCGTAAATGCAATCTTTGACGAGTAGCGAATAATAAGCGAAGACAAAAATTCATAGGTTAAAAGGTGAGAAGAAAAAAATACCATTGAAATGCTTCAAGTGAAAATGAATTGCTAATGGCAGTTCGCAATAAAATCTAAACTCCTTGATCTCGACTGTTTCCTTGAGAAAAGCATCATTCAAAGGAATCTTGAACAAACAAAAGGCATTTTGGGCGACCATTGAAGAATTAACATAATTAGTCAGAGATGAAACATGGAATAAATTAAAACCGAAAAGCACATGTTTAGAAGCTGAAATCATGATAGACTGTATCTTAACCCTTGAGAATAAAATCAAAGGAATTTCAAAGAAACGTTTCGCGCTTGAAGTAAAGATTTAACTTCATTTACAAACACTGCAAATCGCTCCTAATTCAACAATTATAGTTGTCTAAGCGGGTTTCCAATAGCGCCAAAATAAATCACTTACATCAAATATAGTCCTTTCCTTCAAAGCGTCACACAACTAGCAATCGCTCAACTCCATAGCCACGAAGACAGGAAAGAATGTTACGCTTAGAAAAGAAGACGTGTGCTGAACGTTGTCACAAGTGAAATGAATTCTATCAAGACCGATTGACTTATAAACGGGTATTCACAAAACAATAAACAATGTCGCGTGGTTAACAACTAATGAGAGGATGGGGGATAGGGGGTACGCGATATCACGTGGTCAAGAATCAATGAGAAGACGGGGGGGATAAGGGGTTATACCGCACAGTAATGTCATTAAATTGTTATAACCAAAACAGAGTCTAAGTCTTTACAACGTTTATTGAATAATAACTCAAAAGAAAGAATTGATTATAATTTTAACTCTTAAAGTCTTGACCGGTTACAAAGTGTTGGGAACTAAACTCGTTTCCAGTTTCACAGACTCTTGGTCCCTGGCCCCAAAACGCACGATATTCTGTCCTAGTTTTCTTTGCTTGTGGTCATGAAGTCTTTGCCTGATGCGTTCCTTATTCTTGGCATAATAACGTCTCCAATATTCGTTGATCCGTTCCCTGTTGTTTTTACAGTATTGTCTTCGGTAATTTTTAATGTGTTCCTTTTTCTGTTGACAATAGGCTCTCTGTCTACGGGCGAGTCGTTCCTTGTTGTTTTCATACCATCTTTTACGACACCACCGCCACCACCTCATCCACCACCACCACATTTACCACCAACAACAACAACTAAACCACCACCACCACTGCCACCACCACCACATTTACCACCACCACCACATCCACCACCACATCCACCACTACCTACACCACCACCACTACATTAACCACCACCACCACAGCCACATCCATCACCTACACCACCACCACCACTACCACCAACACCACCACCACCACATCCACCACATTCACCACCACAGCCACATCCACCACCTACACCACCACCACCGCAGCCACCACCACCACCTACACCACCACCATCACTACCACCACATCCACCACATTCACCACCACAGCCACATCCACCACCTACACCACCATCACCGCAGCCACCACCACCACATTTACCACCACCACAGCCACATCCACCACCCCCACCACATCCACCACTACCTACACCACCACCACTACATTAACCACCACCACCACAGCCACATCCACCACCTACACCACCACCACCACTACCACCAACACCACCACCACCACATCCACCACATTCACCACCACAGCCACATCCACCACCTACACCACCACCACCACATTTACCACCACCACAGCCACATCCACCACCACCACCACATTCACCACCACCACCGCCACATCCACCACATTCACCACCACAGCCACATCCACCACCTACACCACCACCACCATATTTACCACCACCACCACCACATCCACCACCACCTACACCACCACCACATCCACCATCGCCACCACCACCACCATATGCACCATCACAACCACCACATTCACCACCACCACCTCCTATACCGCCACCACATTCACCACCGCCGCCGCCTCCACCACATTCACCACATCCACCACCTACACCACCACCACCACATCCCACCACCACCACCACCTACACCACCACCACCTACACCACCACCACCACCACCACAACCACATCCACCACCACCTACACCACCACCACATCCACCATCACGGCCACCACATTCACCACCACCACGGCCACATCCACCACATTCATTACCACAGTCACATCCACCAGATTCACCACCACCACCACCTCCTATACCACCACCATATTCACCACCACCGCCGCATCCACCACATTCACCACATTCACCACCACAGCCACATCCACCACCTACACCACCACCACCGCAGCCACCACCACCACAGCCACATCCACCACCACCACATTCACCATCACCATCACCACCACCACCACCACCGCCGCCACCACCTCCACCACACTCGTCAACTCCATCATTAATCATGTATAAAACTAAGGCATTAACTGCCTCAATTCATTTTGAGTCAAACTAGCAAGGAGTCATGTCCCTTTATTGTCGATATTGTCATAGACTATTCTCTCGTGCAGACAGTAGAATTCGTCACGAAAAACATAGTTGTCAAAGCAGTGGATCAGAAAAGACACGAGATGTCCCAAATGTCACATTTCTTACCGAAAAGCACCATGGGATCCCTAGTAGAATAGAAATGGGAGAAGCGTTTCGGTTCAAGACACCCTCCAGTATTTTGATCGTGGGCCCTTCTGGTTGTGGCAAGACTTGTTTTACCGAATCGTTACTCTTGGATCACTTGGCAGAATTGTTTGTAAACCCTCCCACTACGATTCATTATTGCTACGGGGCGTGGCAAGACGGATTTAGAGACATGGTAGACGCTGGTGTGCAATTTCACGAAGGGATTCCAGAGTCAGACCATCTCAAGTCATGGTTTCCGAAGGGTGGATTACTCGTATTAGACGATCTGATGGCAGAGGGAGATGAGGACAAAGCGTTGCTAGACTTATTCACCAAACACTCTCATCATCAAAATATCACCGTGTTGTACTTGTGCCAAGACATGTTTCCACCAGGGAAATAAGCTAAGAGTATTTCCAGGAACGCCCACTACATCGTAGCCTTCAAAAATCCAAGAGATCAATTAGGGATGAAGAATTTACTGCTTCAAGCTTTTCCCACTTGCTGGCAAGACATGATGGACGCGTATCAAAAAGTGACCGAACGACCGTTTGGGTACACGGTCCTGGATTTACATCCCGCCAGTGATGACAGGAAACGCGTGTTTAGTCACCTTATGACGCACGAAGGATACCCGCGCTGCCATCGAAGAAAGAGAGAGGATGTCTGACCCTTGACCGAAATGGTATATTAAACATCAGTTTAATCGACTCGGCTCATTTGAAGCACGTTGTCTTGGGTGAAGGTCGACGAGAATCATGGATGATCGTTCAACAGATATTTTTGGTCCCGTAGAAGATACCAATGATGAAAACGTAGAAGAGGAAGAGGAGGTGGACGAAGAGGAGCCTGAAGAGGAACAGGAAGAAGAGGAGATAGTAACAGCTCCGAAGAGGAAGAGGAAGCGGACGACGATGAACCGGATCCGTGGAGTCCGTTACGTCAAAATGTCGGGGAAGATCTCAAAGAAATCTACCTGAAAGAAGTCCAGCAGTTCCTGGATAAGGGAAAATCCCAAAACTATGCCGAAAATGCTGCTTTTAATGCCCTATTACCTGTAAGTAGAAGAAGGCTACGAAGGACTTACTTAGAGCGTCTAAAATGGACTCACCGTATCAAACTCGACGCAATACACCGTAAAGTCATGAAGACTCTTCGACGCTTTATTGAGGAAGACGACATGGATTTTGACGAAGCAGCCGAGTCGGCAGTGGCGAAACGGAAATTCCTGTTAAACAGACTTATACGAAAGAAATTACTTCCCGACGATGATGACGAAGAGGAAGTAGAAGAAGAGACCTGAATTAGCCATGTGCCTCTTATAAGAGTGTGTGACTCCAGGGTTTTAGTCATTATTTTTAACACACCACACATGCAAGATGACTTGCTCCAATCAATTGTCAGGGAATGACCAGAAGGTCGTCTGTAAAAAGGCCTACCACAAAAAATATTATTCAAGGAACAGAAAGCGAATCCTGGCCCAACAAAAAAATATCGTGCAGAGAACGTCGGAATTCTCAAAACCCGTCGTAAAAGATGGTATGAAAACAACAAAGAACGACTCGCCCGCAGCCAGAGAGCCTATTTTCAACAGAACAAGGAGCACATCAGAAATTACCGAAGACAATACTGTAAAAACAACAGGGAACGGATCAACGAATATTGGAGACGTTATTATGCCAAGAATAAGGAACGGATCAGGCAAAGACTTCATGACCAAAAGCAAAGAAAACTAGGCCAGAATATTGTGCGTTTTGGGGCCATGGACCAAGACTCTGCGAAACTGGAAACGAGTCTAGTTCCCAACACTTTTTTTTTTTTCCACTTGAAGCATTTCAATGGTATTTTTTTTCTTCTCACCTTTTAGCCTATAAATTTTTGTCTTCGCTTATTATTCGTTACTCGTCAAAGATTGCATTCACGCTGGATCAAATTAATTCTGTTCCATTTCTTTTGATAGTGTTATCTTATTTGAGACACAATGACCAGCTTTCTGTAATTTTAGCGCAAACGTTTTGGACATTAAAGTTCATTTGAAACATTGTGCGATGACGATAGAAACTGGTCTTTTTACTCGATCAACATGGCAATGACGTCATATCTTTTAATGTTAGCGCAAAAGATTTGCTATTAAAGTTCGTGACATTTGACATTGTGTGATGTTTGGTTTAGTGCTCTCCTTAAGAGATGGGGACTGGGGAAGCCAACTACTGTGAGTATTCTGATTGGTTCCCGATGAGGTCATCATCCCATGATGCTTTGCCACACCCTATATAGGCTAGACTCGGACCCAAGTCTCTTAGTCTGGCCGCTTGCTAGACGGACTTCTGTCGTTTAGGACCACAGGACACTGTAAGTATCGAGTTTGAAGTTGCATGACATTTTTTTGCGTGACCCTGGCGTGATTTGTGTCGTCATAGAAATCCGTGAGACCGATCCCAGTCCTCCGTCGAGGCTGGTGGGCTGTTTTCCAACATGGCCGACTTTCGTGGGCGCCGCCATCTTGAATTCTTAATTCGGCTCCTGATTGGCTGAAAATAAATAGCGCCATCTTGGATTTGGAGAACAATAGAGCCCATTGTTCTCCTAACAATAGCCTATTGTCTTTCTCGGCTCCTGATTGGTTACTGCCCATATAAGCGTCCATTTCTACTTGCGTCCAGTTGCCAAAAACGCTGGGTTGGGTACAGGAGTACTGACTGTTTCGCAGGCCTTAACACCTGAGATCCTAATTCTGTCATTGTCTCTTAATTTAGGAACTTCATCCAAAGGTGCAGACCTTCGCATTGGTTGCTCAAGTCGGTTTAATTGAGGCTGAGTTGCCGCCCTTGTCTGATGCTGAGTGGGGTGTAAAGGCTCCAAATGCTGCACTGAATACTTATGTGGCTGTATTAACTGAGACTGAGCTGCCTCCCTTGTCTGCTGCTCAATGGGGTGTGAAGGCTCCAAATGCTGCACTGATTGCTCATGTGGCTGCATTAACTGAGATTGAGCTGCCTCCTTTGTCTGCTGCTCAATGGGGTGTAAAGGCTCCTCAGGTATCAACTCTGCTAAACGTTCCTTGTACTGACTATCCCTGCACTGGTCTTCAAGCTCTTTATAAACATTAACACTTGCCATAGCCCGCTCCTCCTCCATCTCGGCCTCCATTTAAGTCCCTTTCATAATGAATTTCATTCATTTTACGCTGCAACTGTTATTCACGCAGAAGCTGTTTGGTTTTCAACTAAGCGAGGGCAAGTTGTTCTTTCCTCTTTGCTAATATCATAGAAGCTGAACTTGAGCCAGAGGACCCACCTTTCGAACTCTTGCTTAACTTCCTTGTAAAGGACTTTATGTCATCATGTCGCCCTTTAGTAGACATAGCTTTTGACTTCCAAGACTCAACTGCAATTTCAAATGCTGCCTTCTGCGCCATCTGCTCCTTGTAGCTATCATTGGCCCTGTCGAGTTCTTCACAACGACTAAGAACATCAAGGCATTCAATGTGCCCTTCATGGGCTTTAACAAACTTCCGCCAAGCATCTTCATATGAATCCTGATTTAATTTTAGATCCTCCAAATTTCCACAGTTGTCCGTTATTTCTTTAATGTTTCCTCTAAGTCTGGTAAGGGTTGCGATGTAACCTGAACGGGAATTTTTTAGTGTGTTTCCCCTTTCTGCCATTCTGCTTTCAAAATTAATGTTACAAGGTACTTTAATGCAGGAACTTTTTCTCAAATAAGTTCCAATGTTAGCTTCGGACGAGGCGTCCCGGGCACTTTGTTCAAATTTGCTACCAACAGGCAGTGATCGAATAGACATTTCTGTTTCAACAGCAATGTACAAATAATGTCAAACACAAACAATGTTTTCCCGGAGAACGAAATAATTGTCAGTTAAACAGGTGAAATCCCAACCAAACACGAAACAATGTTGTCCCTGAGAACAAACAGCCATCGATCAAACAGACACAATTTAATCCAAACACGAAGTAGCGGCGAAATCATCTTATTTAAGCTCAAAGCAGTTACAGTTCTTCCTGAGAACAAATAATTGTGAACAATAATCAGACGAAATCCAATGCAAACACGAAGCAATGTTCTCCCTGAGAACCAAATAGTTGTCAATAATAGCCAGACGAAATCCAATGCAAACACGAAGCAATGTTCTCCCCGAGAACCAAATAGTTGTCGATAATAATCAGACGAAATCCAATGCAAACACGAAGCAATGTTCTCCCCGAGAACCAAATAATTGCCGATAATAATCAGACGAAATCCAATGCAAACTCGAAGCAATGTTCTCCCCGAGAACCAAATAATTGCCGATAATGATCAAACGAAATCCAATGCAAACACGAAGCACTGTTCTCCCCAAGAACCAAATAGTTGTCGATAATAATCAGACGAATTCCAATGCAAACACGAAGCAATGTTCTCCCTGAGAACCAAATAATTGCCTCCTGAGAACCAAATAGTTCCTCAACTGTAACTTCCGTAAGCTGGTCTTTACTATCAACGTACCAAAAACAAAAACTCGCTGCCTTCCAAAAAACGTCCCACGTGCGATATCCTGGGGAAATGTCACTTGACACTACAAACCCGGATGTGACAAACGGTAGCCGCAATTTCTCTATCATTAAGGATTGTTTAAGCCTACATTTACATCATGGTGGCGTTTGCGAAGGGAGTAGAAATCGAAAATACTGTGATTTGTTGGCCGCAGCGAACGCTGGAAATACTGAAAACATTCAAGACCGCTCAATATCTTCGGTTCATTGACAATTTTTCCTTGCTTGTCTTTTTTGTTTACATCGTTTCATTATACATGTTGATAGTAGATGAAAATTTTCAAGACCGTTTCCTTATACATGTATGCACATGTAACTAAATATTTTAAAATGCCCAAACACCTGTATTTGTTTACACGAAACCGCTTCCACTTATGGGATGTGGTCAAGTTTCACTTCTTTTGATGCTGAAAAGACATTCAAAACTTCAGAGAGGTAGTAATCAACTCTTCAAAGAAACCCGCTAGTTTATTTTGTTTACTCTGTCATTTGAAGATTTTCGATTTCTATTTCCCTATCTTACATGTGCATTGTATCAACTTATATAAATAATTGACTGTTGTTGTTGAAGCATACAAGCAAAAGTATGGCTTGGTGACAAGTTCACGAGGCTTGCTCAACACAACAACTTTATTCTCTAAGCATCTTGGGTAATACAACACAACTTCCGGTTACGAATATATTACAGTTGTTTTTCCTTTCAGTTAATTTAATTCAGATGAGCGTTGCTCAATCACTACAAAATAATTTTTACATTGTATGTGCTTAATGAATCATACATGTACATATCACGTGCTTTGAATCAATATGAAATTAATTATGATCCCCTTAGTAATAATATTGTATCATCCTCCCTTTTGTAAGATTCTTACTTAACTTGTAACCACTTTATTACAAGACATTATAGCACCTGATGGCAATAAATTATATATATATATATATATATATATATATATATATATATATATATATATATATATACGGTATATGAAAGAACCCCTGACCCTGTACACCCCAGATAATCATATTTATACCGTATAAATTAATTTAAAAGTAGCCTGTATCCCTTGTGGATCCTCCATTGTCATCCGCTAAGTTGACTTCGGTCGCGTATCATGAATTTGATCCTTAGTTGGATTTCAAACGGAGTTATAGGCTTCCCCTACCTTGTCACCTTGAAAGAAAATTTCCCGGGAGACCACGTTCTATACCACGTAAAATCACATCTTCGATTGCCGTGTTGCCAGCATGGTTGTCCTGATGGTGTAGTGGATATCACACCCGACTAGTAGCGGGGGGACGTGGGTTCAAATCCCACTCAGGGCGAATTTTCTTTCAAACAGTTATTCACTTTATATATATATATATAATTATATGTATTTTTTTTCCTGTGATAAATTGGCTAACAAGTGGGTTTGTTCTTGCCACTGTGTCTCTGAATTGGCTTACTGTCGTCTACAAACCATTCGTAATAAATCTTTGCTACGACTAACTCAGATACTAGACACAAAAGCAGGTATTAAAGAACAGATACATTTCTTACAAATTAATATTTACTGCATTTAGTTAATCACTTAAGTTCTATAACATTGCTTTTCTCCAGTGAGAAATTTTGTGCAAAGCCTGAAGTTGTAGGTTGCAAAAACAAGTTCCGTCAGTAGTTGCCAATCACTTAAAATCAGGTTTAGATACTGTAAACTGAATGGCAGAAAGCGAGGAAATTAGAAATTGTCTCAAATACACAAGTGACAAAAGAGGTAAACTTGACTGAAATCTATAGACTCCTTTTTTTTTAGGTTTAGGGTTAAGGTTAGGCCTAAGGGACAAGGTGGGAGGTGCGGTGGCTTATGAATAGTGCGCTCAGCAATGGATCGAGTGGTCCGTGTTCGCGCCCTGGTCAAGGACATTGTGTTGTGCTTTTGGGCAAGACACTTTTACTCTCACAGTGCCTCTCTCCACAAAGGTGTATAAATGGGTACTGGTGAATTTAATGCTGGGGGTAATCCTGTGATCGACTAGCATCCTATCCAGGGGGTTGTAGAAATACTCCTAGTCGCTTCGTGCTACAGAAACCGAGATAATCGTGGCCTGATGGTGGTTTACAAGGCAAGCTGCTGGGACCGTGATGATTTTTATATAGGAAAAACAAAGCGTCTACTACACGATAGAAAAACTGAACATTTTAAGGCCCTTGCTAAACGCGGTCACACCTCAGCCATTGCGGATCACGTTACCTCCACGGGTCATAATATTAAATGGGACAATTTTGATATCTTAGCAACTGGTAGGTCAGATATACATTGTAAAATTAAGGAAACATTGTTAATTCGTGATTTAAAGCCAGCCTTGAATGAAAACGTTGGCAGTGAAAAACTTTTTCTTTACTAGCATTTTGTATTGTTATTATTATTATGGTGATTTTTTTTTTCTCTCCCGCAGACTCATCTGTTTGTTATTAACTATTAGTCTTGTTACATATTATTAGATACCAGTCTTTTTCTTTTTCTTCGCGTTTAAATTTCGATTGTAATCTAGTTAATGGTCACTTCTGAAGATGTATGTTGTACATACGAAACGTCAAGGAAATTAACTTTGTTTAACATGCGTTTTGGTTCCATGTTTATCACCGCGGTTTGTGTTTTGTTTCTTCTAAAGCTACGATGGCCAAGGAAAAAGAGTTTTTACGATGTGGCCTGATGAGCCACTTGGCTCGTATGCAGAATTTACCTTTTACTTAGGGACAAGGTACTGTATAAAGTGGAGGGAGGGACAGGGGAGTCAGAACCTCCCACTTCCCATACCTCTATCTCTTGACTCCCGCCCTCGTTCGTCCTGCTCCTGTCCCCTGTAAATTAAAGAGACTCAAAACACATCCTAGTCATTTAGCTGCACAATCCTTAGGCACTTCCTTTTTTCTTCGTTTTCAACCTTGCTACTCTTACCCAGGTCTTTCAAGTGAATGACCTATGACATAACCACTGTCAAAGGGTTTCATCTTGAGCCTCATTTTGAGCCCAAGGGTGAATTTTTCTTTCCCCGTCGGCCTAGAAGTCTCTAAAGACACTAAGCGAAAGTTAAATAACATTTTCAGTTCTTGTTTTTGAAAGTATTTGAAGCCTTAATGAATGACAAAAATTAGCATTTTGCATTTCTCTCCGGATTCCTGCCCTCTTAGCACTCCTGCTTCCTGCCCCCTATTCTCCCGGACTCCTGCCGCCTGTCTCTCCCCACCATCAACAGATGGCTGAATGTCCAGGAGAGGAGTTGCCATATGGAGAGCATTGGTCAGTGTTCTCCCAGTTGGTGTTTTTACAGCATTGATGTTGTGGAAATCATCCATGGACAGTATCTAAAAGGACTTTTGCTGAGCCAAAATAGAAAAAATGTACAATAGAAGAAGTTTTCTATTGGGAAATCCAGATAATAGTAAATAAATATGTAAACAAATATTAATTTTAGAAAGTTATACAGAGTCTCAGGCTCTAAGGTAATGTGCTCATAAATTATCTGGGTGGCCTTATAATCAGAAGATTGTTGTGTGAATACAGGGGGGATAGCCTATTTATAACTAAAAGTGAAATTCATATATTGAGTTTCAACTGGAAGTTGTTATTACCCAGATTTTATGGTATTTTTGTTTTCTTACAATAACATATGCATGTATTTTTAATTACCCTTTAAACAGCTTTGTATTCCAGGTCTTCTGTCATCTTAAGATAATCAGATGTCATGTACCTCTTGTGGTTTTTTTTTTTTTTCTCGCTCTCTCAAACTCTAATAGCTATGCAACTAGTTTAAAACAATTTTCACACTTTAGAGAAACTAAAAGCAAAATACAGAACTGCAACAATTCGAAATTATGACAAGAAACAAAGAAACAATAATAAACATGAAAATTTGAAATTTTATTTTCGTCAGTCTCAAGCTTCCTGAAGTACAGTATAATTAAAATTGGAAATTTTATAATAAAACATACCTCAGTGAATTCTTCCTCGAGTTGAGGCCAGATTTTGAACCCTTTTGGGGCTTCAGTCCTACACTTGTTACACCAACGTGTCCAAGATTTATACGAAGCACTGCTTTGGCCAACTTAGTCTATAATTCGGTGATACCAAGTGAGGACAGGATGACCGTGTTTTAATACTTACTCGAGTGCCCCCAATCGAACAAGTAGGGGTGGCGAGTGGTAAATGCGAGACTTTGCGAGATGACGAGATTAGCGTTTTTCTTTGCGAGCCCGACACATTTTGATTTCTTCAACTGCGAAACCGAGACTTCAAAGTGTTTCAAATGCGAACTCAAGACGTTCAGGTTCTAAGATGTTGTGATGTCATTTAACTTTGCTAAAAAAAAATTAACAAATCGGTACTTCGCGACTTTCTGAGCCTTGAAAAAAAATCAAGACTGCGAGACAGCTTTGTGAGAAAAATCGAGACTGCGAGACGCACATAACCGCTAAAAAACAAGACTGCGAGACCCGTGAAATTCGGCGAAAATTTTGCGAGACCCATGGTTTTTGAAAACCATTCACCACCCCTAACAAGTGGACGAACACGAGCATGTCTTCCAGACAAATTTGATCGAGATGCCGTTGACATACCGATTCATACGATTCAAGCCCACCAATTCAACAAACTTGAGAAGTTGATGTCCTCAGAGCACTGCTACAGCCACACAAAGGCTTCCTAGTTTTAGCCCCGGGGGGTACTTTGGGAATTTCTGGGTGGGGGTGTGCCCCTGGGACCCTGGAACCCTTAGCCTATACCAGCGCTAGTTCAGCTGAATTTTGCTACCCTATACTTGAGTAAACTCCCCAAATCCCCCCATCTATTGACACTGTTGAGGCTGATTTGCGTAAATTTAAACTTGCCGATTTCATTTTTTCATATTTTTGAGTGACAATTCCTGATTTCCTTAGTCTAGATAAAATCCTCAACCAACTAATCAGTTTTGTGAAAAATTATACCCTATTCTAGACCCAAACGCTCTAATTTATATACCCTATCCTAGAGTAAACTACTTGAAAACCATACCCTTCGCAGCGGCACATACCTATATAGCCCATATATGGCAGTGCTTCCCCCCCCCCCCGGGGTTTTAGCCTTAGCGCGCATCAGAACGTAAATTGCACTGACTAGCCGCTTGCGAGCATTAACTCTCACAAAACAGCAACAATTTCACACCGTGTGCACGTTCAGTTTCGCTTTGGCACAATATATAATATTAACTGAGAACTATCCAACAAATGAGCGGAGTTTAAAAGCTAAGTTTTCAGTGTGCGCTCTAAGTTTTGTATCTTTTTCACTGACGACAAGACTCGCGGCGAAAACAATGTAAAAGTTGCAGGCAGGAGGGGAGGGAGAGGTGAACACGTCAGATTTGGCTGACCCGATGATCATGGCCATTATGACGTCACGGCGAAAGAAGCGCGCAAATGTACAAAATTTTCGAAAATGGCGTCGTCGCCTCTCGCCGATACAACTTTTTGAGACAGATTTCTCCAGTCATCCCAGCTTCAAATGGCATTGTATTTGGATCTCAAGGAGTAATTATCATTTTTATTTCTTGAGAGATAAGTAGATTTTAATTATAACCGAAAAATCTTGTATAAAGTGTATTTAAAGTGTTACAGTCATCGCTCTCCGGTGGTAATATGTGGGGCAAAATTTTGACTATTCGTCCTGTAAAATTACCTTCTTTACGTGATCGTAACCTAAAGAAACGTGTAACTTGGTCACAGAATAGCTTATATGTATAGGAAAACATTGTAATTAAAGATAATTTTGAAGAATCACCATTAAAAATGATCAGTCCATTTGAGTATGAAATATCTGCAATTTTGTGCTCGGCACATATTCTGCAACAGGCCTAGCAAACAGAAATACCATCCACAATGATTGAAATGAGAACTTTCTCAAACAAGAACTCAAGCTTAGTTATTTAAATAAGACTTAAAGCCTGCCTACTGCACAACGGTGGTTAAAATGCAGACAGAGGATAAAATGCAGACTGCAGACCTTTGAGAAACATATTGTATTCCCATTTCCTTTATTTAACAAATAATGAAGCCTAAGCCGTGTATTACACTGTGATAAAAATGTAGAAAACACGAGCCGCAGTTTTCTACATTTCTTGAGCGTTCTAAAATGTCTGGAGTGTTTTATCACAGTGTAATACATGGCTCAGACTTCTTTATTTACTTCATGATATAGATTTTACACGCGCAAAACAATAAAACATGCTTTTTCTACGTTTTATACTCGGACAAAACATGGGTTTTCGACCAATTAGAGTGCACACAGGATCCTATCTATATTATAAAGTGAGCTAAGTACTCCGGTTGGCCTGAAATATACGGCTCAGGTTAGCTAGTGTATGGTTAGCTCGATCTCTCTATAAATGAAAATGGGAATATGATGTTCTTAAAAGGCCTGCAGTCTACATTTTACCCATGGTTTGCAGTCTAGTCTTGTAAGACTTTTCTCTAAACATGTTGACATACAAGTAAGGCCCTCTTTCCTCTGCATAGGCCTCTTTTGTCCTGCTTTGACCGTAGGCTGGCAGTTCAGAGTACATGTACAGTCGACTCTCGATAACTCAAACCCTCGCTAACTTGAACCTTCCGCTAACTCGAAACAATGTTCATTTCCTTTCAGGCCATTTTCTATATAATTTTACCCTCGATAACTCTAACCATGTCTGTCAATATGTGTCAAGTCAAAACAAACAGTGAACCGCAGTCCTAATTTTTTTTTTTTGAAGCAGCCGTGTGGTTTATACGAAATCAAGAAATGTGTTGTTCCATTTTCACTCGCTTCCATGTACTGTATAATTTAATTTGATTAAAATGTACACTGCATGAATAGAAAAAGGAAATTGCGTGAACTTTGAAAATGTCAAATACATGATGTCACTACATAGATTAAACGAACCACTGTAGTTATGGAGACTTTACTGACCTCAAAACGGACGCCGTAAAACTAAAATAAATGCAAAAATTACTCTAATGACCCGATGCGAATATTTGTCGAACAACGCTACGTAACATACATGAAAATAAAATTGGGAATAAAGTTCAAAAAACAGAAACTTAATAAACTTAGGACAAAAATATACACTTTGTTACCTTGTACAGCCTTAGGACCGCGAAAGGGACAAAAAAGCCACGCTAAACGAGCGTAAATCCACTAAAACTTGGGTCAAAACCTCACGACCACGCTAGTCAAAACCACACTGGTCACGTGACCCTAAACCGCGCGCGGACTGGACTGGCAACAGCCACATGGCTCCCCACAGTGGGAATCTACTGTCCTTATAATGTGAAATGTTCTGACAGCTTTCAAAAAAAAATCCCTAAGATAAAACGGAAACAACAAAAATTAATAAGTTCTGAGTTTCTAAAAGACAGTTCAATGTCCACAATAAACACTCTTGCTGTTCCAGTCAGCAGCGTTCCCTAGGTCAATACTGCTCCTTCAGTCAATGCTTGTCTTGGCTTGGCTCCTCGTCGGGGAATTCTTTCTTGAATGAGAACTAGTTTGTGGACGGGTCGTTCGAGGTACTGCACTTCATTAGTTCTCCGTCCTTGCTTGTCAAGAGCACGAGTTACCATGGCAAGTTTAATCTTCCTTACAATTCCATCGTGGCTCGAGAATGCTTCTTCAACTCTCGCTAGCCTCCATGCATTTCTAGGGACGTTTTCATCTTTTACCATGACGACATCATTCACTACCATATTGCGTTGGGGTTTGATCCACTCCTTGCGAAGTTGAAGTGTATGAAGGAACTCCTTCCTCCACCTATCCCAAAATACGTTCGCTAGATGCTGAACTCTCCTCCATCTTCTGCGAAGGTAGAGATCTTCTCTTACAAAGACGCTTGGAGGTGGCATTAGCACTTTGCTCTTCATGGTCAACAAGTGATTTGGCGTCAGCGGTTCTGGTGAATCTGGGGAAGACATGTCATTCAAAGCCAGTGGTCTTGGAATTCACCACTGCTTGGACTTCCTTCAACAGGGTACGGAAGCTTTCATCGTTCAGCTGGTGGCCGGCTTCTCCTAACAGAGACGCAAGAACGCTTCTCACTGTCCTAATTTGTCTTTCCAAAGAACCTCCCATGTGACTAGCTGATGGGGGATTCATTTTGAATGAAACCCATTCGCAGTTCTCTTCCAGCAAGGTGTTACGTACTTTGTCTTCATCCATCTTACTCAGAGCCTCTTGCAATTCTCTTTGGGCTCCGACAAATTAAATTCGTTCCACGATCTGACCTCAGCTGGCGTATTGGACCACGCTCTGCTTGAAAACGCCTCAACGCGTTGATAAAGGAGTCGGTTTCTAGTGTATTTGCGGTCTTGATATGGATGGCACGGGACGCCATACATATGAACAATACACCGTATCTCTTAGTCTCCTTCCGGCCTTCCTTTAGTAGAAACGGGCCAAAATAGTCGACCGCACTGTACGTGAACGGTGGACCAGGTTCTACGCGATCTTCTGTGAGGTCCGCTAACTTTTGCTGCACAAGCGGTGCACGCAGCTTCCTGCAGACGACACACTTTGAAACAAGATTCGCCACCACTGATGTTCCACCAATTATCCAGTAACCACGTTGTCTGACTTCATTGTGAGTCATTCCGCTACGTTGATGCTTGATTGCTTGGTGACAATATTGCAGAATGAGATTTGTGGTGTGCGACCGTCTTGGTAGGATGACTGGATGCTTGGAAACTTCGGGCATATTGGCTCTACGTAGTCGGCCACCAACACGTAGGATATCATTTGCATCCAAGTATGGGTCTAAGCAATAAAGACTGCTACACTTCTTAAGGTTAAGATTGCGCTGCTTGGCTCTCCTTCTATCAGTAAATTCGTCGTTCGTTTGAAGCGTGGACAGAGCCTTGATTTCTTCTTTGAAATGCTCATGTTGAAGACAGTGAATTATTGCCATCTCAGCGTGACCAATCTCTTCCATGTCTACGGGATGATAACGTGAGGCACTATCCTCCACTGACTTACTGCTTTGAGCTTCTGTAGGTTTCTGGAATCTTCTTTCCTTTAATAGACGTTTAAACCGCAAGCAAACTGCCACTGCTCTTCTCACTTTAAACCAGTTGGAAAACTGATCCAACCTGGCAGTCTCAAGGTGATCAGGAAAGCTCTCTTCACTCTGTGTTGCAAGGGTGGACACCTTGACTTCTGGATCATTCGGATCCAAGGGCTCTGGAGTGTTCTCTACTTCTGCTTGATAAGCACAAGGGTTCCATAGGAAGTGACGGCCTCTTAACCATCGGTAATTATCAGCTAAGAGCTGCTTGGCTGTCAGACCTCGGGAAGCAGCATCTGCTGGGTTGGAGTGTGTGTCAATATACTGCCACTGCTGAGCTTGGGTGTGTTCATGGATCTGTTGTACACGATTAGCTACGAAAACATGAAAGCGTCTGGTTACGTTGTTAATGTACCCCATCACCACCTTACTATCCGTCCAAAAGAATTGAGTAACATCTTGGTAATCAAGCTCATGGCCAAGCCACTGACTCACTCTGACTGACACGACGGCAGCTGTCAACTCTAAGCGTGGGATGGTTACTGACTTTAATGGCGTGACGCGGGACTTTCCCACAACCAAGGAACAATGGGCTTGATCACTTTCGTTCAATAGACGCAGATAGCTGCACTGACCGTAGCCTGCTTGACTCGCATCTGAAAAGTGGTGCAGTTCGACTACCTTAGGGTCTCCAAATTCTTCAGGTTTGTAGCATCTTGGAATCTTGAGATCTTCTAGGAGTCGCAACTCATCTCGCCATTGCTCCCACCGTGGTCTTAGCTGATTACTGATCAGGTCGTCCCAGCCAGCACTTTCCCGACACAGGTCTTGTAATATCTGTTTGCCAAGAAGGATCAAGGAGGCTACAAGCCCAAAGGGATCATAGACTGAAATTGATGTAGATAAGATGCCTCCTCTTGTAAGTGAACGGTCTTGGATAACTATGCGGAATTGGAAGCTGTCAGTCTGTGTGCACCACATTATGCCAAGTGTTCGCTCAATTGGCAAGGGATCTCTCGTCAGGTCTAGCTCCTGAAGTCCTTTTGCGCGATCTTCAGGTGGAACGGCTTGTATAACTTCTTTCTTGTTCCTGCTAAACTTATGCAACCTAAGGCCTGCTTTTGCACACATGGCTTGACAGTTCTTAATGAGGTTGGCGGCCGTGTCAACACATTTTACAGACTTCAGTCCATCATCAACGTCAAAGTCTCTTCTCATGAAGTCTGCAGCTTCTGAATCGAACTCCTCCTCTCCATCATCGGCAGCTCTTTTGAAGGCAAAATTTGCACATCCTGGCCAAGAAGCTGCACCGAACAAGTGTACTTTCATGCGATACTCTTCTGCTTCATTCTTCAAATCACCGTGACTCCAGCAAAAGAATCCGAGGAGGTCTCGGTCTGCCTCGTTGACGAAGAACTGGTGGAACATTCCTTGTACATCACATGTCGGGGCCACAGCCTCCTGACGGAACCGGCAGAGGACACCCATTAGATTATTTGTCAAATCGGGCCCTTGGAGCAAGTTCTTATTCAGGGATGTTCCTTTGTATTGTGCACTACAGTCAAAGACTACTCTTATTTGGCCAGGCTTTCTCCGTGATGTGGAACATAGTTAATCTTGCGATCCCCAATCTTGATACCAGTTTCGTCTTGAGGGGAAGCCCTTTCTGCGCATTCTTTAATCATATCTTCCATGAATTCAACATAGTCTCTGTAGTACTTCGCATCTCTTCTGAATCGTGCTTTCAGTTGAGACAGGCTTCTTAATGCTTGTGATCGACTGTTTGGCAACATAACAACCTGAGAGCGCAAGGGCAATGGCATTTCATAGTGTCCATCTTCTCTTTGGCAGATTCCTTTATCCAGGACAGGGTAGATGGGTTCTTCTGTTCTGCTCTTTCGTGAAAGTCTCTTTCGAACATCTCCATCACATGAGCTGGGCAAATGATTTCCTTTGCTCAGGACTCCACAGCAAACATTGCATCTTCATTGATTACAATCTTGTTGACCAAGCTTTCTGACAGTTCCTCAAAGTCTTCATCTGGGGGAGACTTGCAAACTCTTCCAACAATGCCCCGACCAAGATCGGTCTTAATGCCTTACGGGTCATTCTCCCCCAGGAATCACTTCACGCGGTTTGATAGCCTTTGTGCAGTTAGTTCCAATCAACATTCCGACCTGTACATCTTCTCTATATGGCATAAGTTCTTCAGCAATACAGTTTAGATGGTCCCACTGCATGGCGACTTCTGGCTTTGGAATTTGCTGGGGCTTGTATGGAATAGCTTCTCTTGTGTAGAACCTTGGCAACGGAATGTGTACTGGGCGTTTTATATCTGTAACAACAAGACCTTGAACCTTCTTGCACTCAACTATTTCATTCTCTTGATGCACTATTGACAAGCGAAGGTGACTTGTTACACTGTCAACCTCCAAGGTTTGTTCTAGCTTCTCTGTGATGAAGGTAGCATCGGATTGAGCATCGATGAGAGCGTAAGTCAGGACATCATTTTAAGGATTTTTGGAACTCGACACCCACACTGGGATGATTACGCTTTGATCTTGACCCGACTGCTGCCTTTCGACGGAGCAAACGCTTGTACATTTCACTGCTGCGTCTTCACTACATTACAGATTCTCTGCATCGACAGCATTGGTACAGTTACCTGAGGCTTCGGTTGTAACCTTATCTGCTCCACTTGTAACGTTGGTCCTGGTCCTGCTGTCATGATGTAGACAGGCTGGGTGTTTCTGTTTTCATTTTGCGCAACTTGGTACCTTCTCACACTTCTTCTCCTTAGCCATATGACCATGGGTTAAGCAACGAAAAGAAAGTCCCTTTCTGACTGAATAAACTGAGTTCTCTCGTTGATGGGTTTCTTCACAAAGTCTTGACATGTTTCTATTTCATTTGTTGCATTCCCACACCAGAGGCATGCTCTCTTCTTTCCATTCCTTCCACATTCCCTGTGATTGGGAAGTTTTTCCTTCACTCCTGTTGCTAGGGAATTTGCTTCCTGGTTCCTACGACTTCCATTTCTTCTCCTGAAGCCTCTGTTCTTGTCTTCTCTTGCTGAAAAGCTTGTGTCCAAGTTAGTAAGAACAGGCAGGCATTGCACCTCAGCAATCTCAGTGACAAATTTAACATATTCCACGAATGGGGGAACTTGTTATCTCCATGCTTCGTTTGATAGTCTCTTACTCTGACTCCCCATTTGGGATGGGCCCAGTTTGGCAAGACTTTAAACAACTGCTTGTTGTCGTGTTGCGTATTCAGTGTTTCAAGATCTTCTTCTGATTGCATAGCCAGCTCACAAGTCTTCAGGAAGTCCGCAAATTCCCTTAATGCGAATCCGTCTTTGGGATGTATCTTCGGCCAGTTCTCTAGCCTTTTGCAGAATGCTTCTGCAACCACAGAGGGGTGACCAAATCGTTTTTGAAGGGTTTTCTTTGCTTTTGAGTAAGCGTCAGCTGTTTTGAGAAACTGGTATCCTTCAACAATTCTCTTCGGTGCCCCTGACAAATACTGTGGGAGATACAGGATTTTTTTATTGGAATTCATGGTCCTCTTCTCAGTAACAGTTTCGAAAGACACTTTCCATGTGGGCTAATCTAAAGGATTTCCACTGAATATCATGAGGTGGGGAGTTGGCAACCTTGTAGCTTTCATACCTTCGGCTATTGCCTCGGCAATCCAACGTTGCTGTGTTTCCATAAGGGCAGGACCATAAGGAATTGTTGGTTCCTCAAACGGTGTGCAGTAAGGCTGGCCTAAATAGTTGATGTGCAGCGGGGTTGGTTTGACAGGATCTTGCTTGCTAGGTACGTTGATTAGACTACCGCCTTGTTCTTGGGGAGTTTGGTCTATCTGGGATGACTCTGTTCCCTTAACTCTCTGGGATGAAAAGGTGGGATGTTGAGCTGTGCTGGTTGGGATGAGCGAGTCTGGTAGAGGAATCTGGCTGCTCACAGAATTCAGATCTGGCAGTAAGGATATATAATCACACAAGTTCTTCTTTCGCAGCCTCGTTCAACTGGAATTCCTGAAGGTCCTTTAGATCGGGATTCTTTTCTTCTTCACCTAACCTGGCGACATCATTACCTTCCGTTTTGGCACTTTCGTAGCTCTTTAACCGCTGAAGTTCTTTAATCTCGTGTTTCTTCCTTTCCATTTCCATCTTCTTCTCGGCTTCTATTTTTGCGTATTTCATTTCCACTTCCTTTTTGGCCAGTTCCGTTAGAGCCTTCATTTTTAAAAGGGAGATTTGTGATGAGGTTGATCCCTTTGAGGCGCGAGTATCAGCTGTCTTTTTAGAGTAGGACGATCTTTTACTGTTACGAGAGCGTAGCTCTTCCCTTTCCAACTGAAAGATCCTTTCACCGATTTTCATTCTCAACTCCACTACTTGTTTGGTCAAATAAGTTGCTGCTTCGATCGCATCACGAGACTCTTTCTCCAATAGTAATGATACATATTCTGACTGTACTTTATCCAAGTCTTGTCTATATTCTTCTATATCTGATCTCTTCTTTCGGAGAACGTGAGGGTCAGAAACGTCAATCCACTCCATATCAAGTTCATGTAATTTGTCCTTTAGTTTCCTGAAGGTCCTTTGAAAATCCTTTTCTCTCAAAGAACGCTGATATTCTAAGCCTTTCTCGGTTAGAGTGTCAGGTCGTTTACTATTCAGATAGGTAGGGTCTTTGACATGGTCCAATGTATTGTGTTTTCGGTTCCTTCGAGCTCATCACCACTTTTCTTCGGCATGAACGACGCTGAAGTTGGGTTCTCTTCAATATCTAACCTGGAATCAGGGGTATCTGACGAGGCCATGTGATCCATTCCGAAATCCTATTCCGTTAGTCCCGTTCCGTGTCCAAATTTTTCAAATTCGTCGAATTCACGAGCCAAGAATTTCGCGTCGAAATTCGTGCAGGAAAGTTTAACTGTAATTACATAGATTAAACGAACCACTGTAGTTATGGCTGGTAGACTTTACTGACCTCAAAACGGAAGCCGTAAAACTAAAATAAATGCAAAAATTATACTAATGACCCGATGCGAATGTTTGTCGAACAACGCTACATAACATACATGAAAATAAAATTGGAAATAAAGTTCAAAAAACAGAAACTTAATAAACTTAGGACAAAATATACACTTTGTTACCTTGTCCAGCCTTAGGACGGCGAAAGGGACAAAAAAGACACGCTAAACAAGCGTAAATCCACCAAAACTTGGGTCAAAACCCTACGACCACGCTACAATCATGGACAAGTTGTGTTGGAAAATGCCAAAAATCATCAAATCATAATCGTAATACCTACAGAATGAGTGTCAACAACCCCATTCCCCCATTCAATGTTGGAAAATGTAAAATGCAGACTTCTGTGTTAGATGAAAGTGTTTTGTCAACATTGCAATGGGGCGGGGAGGGGCAAAATGGGCATAAAATGAATTCTTCCAACCCTTGTGACCAAGGTTGTAGTCAAAAACACACTGGTCACGTGACCCTATATGACGCGAAACATAACCGCGCGCGGACTGGACTGGCAACAGTCACACATGAGCTTTGTACCACAGTGCCTGGACTTCTCCCTGTTGCTTTCCTTTGTTATATTTTTCACATTACGTTACCTTCCGATTTATACAGTAATATAGAGATGTATTGTTTTAATTTCACTCGACTTCTCTATTCTGTATTAAATTTAATTAAAATGTACACTGCATGAATAAAAAACATTGAACACCTTATTTCCGGTCATTTGTTCTCAACGCCCAATAACTCGAACTCCCGATAACTCGAACCTTTTTCAATTTGCCTTAAAGGTTGGAGTTATCAGGAGTCCACTGTATATGCAATTTCCCATAGGGAGCCTCTGCGGAGGAGGGAGTACAAGGCCCCATTTATATGGTCCTGGGTACTGGAGACAACACTATCAGACCCTTCTGAGGCAACTTTATCAAGTGTTTATATGAAACGAAGTTGTCCCTCCAGGATTATTTAAGCCTTTTTTCATATTCCAGTCCTCAGTTATCCTTCTTTCCTTGGCTTCCTTTCAGTCATTTGATCACTGTGGGCTTTGGTGAGTTAGTTTTGATTTCTTCATACCATGAGTTGTCACAGGTAGGCCAGTCATAGTATTTTGACGAAAAAAGGTTATCAGGCCTACCTGGGTTACCCTGGTTATGTTGCTAAGGGTGACTTGTGTTTCACTTTTCTCAACAAAACGGTGAAAGTTAGCTCGTCTAGGGTCACTGGGGCAAGAGCTTCCTGGTTACCTGAGACCAAACAAGGGGCCTCACTGTCGGCTGGAATCATGTATGTTTATATAACAAAACTTGAGTTCCAAACTCCGGTCACCTTGAGTTCCTATTGCTGGATCTTATTATGTTTACAAAAGTGGCACAGTTGATCAACAATTTAAGAATTTGAAGTTTGATTTATTTTAATTCCAAAACAATATTGTAACAGTTATTGCATCGCGTAGAATGCCTATTGTTCTCGGGACATTTACTTGCAGTCGAATAAAAATTATAGGTCTGTAATATTAGCAGCGAAGCGTAAACAGGGACGCTCTGATTGGTCAAAGATCACGTACGCTTTCCTCCGAAGGGAATACTGCCTTAGCTCATTAACTTGTCAAGGCGGGGCTAAGAAACAAAGGCCTCGAAAGTTATTCTTTATTCTATTGTTTCCGATATCGCGTATTTCAAGCTGGCTATTTCAAGCGTTGGACTTGTAATGGATATTTGCATCCGATTTTTACCATAGGCCATTACATGTATCCGGGTTTTTCGTACCAACGTCTTTTCGTACCACCCATTTTCGTACCACCTACATACACGTTCGTACATGTTCGTACCACATAAACATACATTCCAAATAGCACAGATTTAGACTATCTGATAGTCTAAATGAGATTTTAGATGTATAGCATGGTTTTGGTGTGATTTCTTTACGTAAAGGATATCACAGAAGAAGTTCCGGAGAATAATTATCCACGGAATAACACTCTTATCTTCACGCGAGCGAATTATTCTGTGACAAAAACTTCGAAGATTGTTGTCACACAATAACTCGTTCGCCTCTTCGAAATTTTTCAGTAATTGGCGATGTTTCCCTTACTTTATTCGCCTTGAAATCCCCTAAAACTTTGCTAGGAATAAAAATAATTGTTTCTTTGCTAAAGATCTGGTCTTGAAAGCCGAGCTTCTCAAAAATATCTGACTGATGACACCAGTCTTCACGCTGTTGTTGTCACATAATAACTCGCTGGCCTCTTTGAAGTTTTTCAGTAATTGGCGATGTTTACCTTACTTTATTCGCCTTGAAATCCCCTAAAACTTTGCAAGGAATAAAAAAAATTGTTTCTTTGCTAAAGATCTGGGCTTGAAAGCCGAGTTTCTCAAAAAAATCTGACCGATTGACACGAGTCTTCACGCTGTTGTTGATGTAATGTTTGTCACTAAGACTCGGACGCACACAGCGACATCTTGAATTCGTTTATTCAACAACACCACTCGTCACGTGCAACATAATGTATTCTAATTTATGCAAGCTTAAACATGACATCTTCCTTTCCAATAAAAAAAAATAAATAAACAAAACCGAAAACAAAAGAAAACAAAGGAATAACAAAGTAGGTCAACAAGTTATGTGACAACAATTCACAGAAAGTTGCTAAAAATGTCTGTTCCACACTTGTCACTATTAACTGGAACTTCCCCATAACCAACAATAACACAGCCTAGTAGTAAGCAAATAAAAAAAAACAAAACAGTCTGATTCAATGTCTGGTTACTGAGTGTGGACAGTTCAGTTCATAACATAGTCCTCTCTGAATCTTGCTGGTAATCTGACAGTTCGGTCGCTGGAAGTACGCTGTGTCTGTTGAGGACTGCAATGGCTGGATGAGTTTAGGGAGGGCATGGCAGCATCAGGTGGTGGGACGGCAACTGGCGGTTCGGCTACTACAGGCACGCCTGGCCCATCAATAGCTGGTCCTGCGATCAGTGGAGGCGACTCGACTGTTGGGAGCAGGTGATGACGGTTTCGTCGGTAGGTGGTACCATCAGGTGTTGCAACTATGTAGGATCTTGGAGCACTATGTTGTGCAGTAACGATGGCAGGCTCCCAAGTCTTTCCTTTTCTTATTCTAGCTGTTTCACCCTCCTTAATACTCGGCAGCTGCTTAGCATTCCGGTCATAGTACATCTTCTGCTTATCACTCCGCTGTTGCAGCTTCTGGTGGGGGCTATCAACCACTTGAGGTTTCAAGAGAGACTCCACAGTAGGTAGTTTGGACTTCAACATGCGACTCATTAACAGCTGAGCAGGTGACTCCTTAAGTCCAGAGATGGGTGTGTTCCTGTACTCCAGTAGAGCAATGTAGGGGTCATTTCCGTCTGCACAAGCCTTTCTAAGTAAATTCTTGATGGTCTGGATTGCTCTTTCACTCATCCCATTGGACTGTGGGTATCTGGGACTTGATGTGGAGATTTCAAATCCCCACTCACTTGCAAAATTACGGAAAGCCTTGCTTGAGAAGGGCATGTTGTCGGCAACAACTTCATCTGGAATACCATGTCTGGCATAAATTGATTTCATGCTAGTTATAACAGAGCTAGCTGTCTTGTCTTTCATAAGACAAAGTTCCGGATATTTAGAGTAGTAGTCAACCACAACTAAATAAGAGTTAGTGTTCAGTTCAAATATGTCTCCACCAAGCTTCTGCCATGGTCTCTGGGGAACTTCATGAGGCAGGAGAGGCTCTTTCTGGTTCTCTCTTTGATACTTGAGACACACTGGGCATTTAGCCACCAGTCTCTCAATTGCAGTAGACATGCCTGGCCAATAGACTACAGCTCTGGCCCTTGACTTACACTTTTCAATACCAAGGTGACTCTCATGGATACAATTCAGGACAGCTTGTCTCATATCTTGTGGGATTATGAGCCTCTGGCCAAGGAACAACAGGCCTTCTACTTCATGAATTTCACTACGAAGACTCCAGTAATGGGCAATTGATGCAGGCAATTGGCTTCTGTGGGAAGGCCAACCATTCTTAACAACTGTACATAATTTCTGAAGGTCTTCATCTTGTGCTGTTGCAGACTTCATTTGTGCCAATTTCTCCTGGGTCATGGGAAGATTTGTAATGAGGCTATGGACCATCACCTCCATGTCATCGTTCAAATCATCATCTGTAGGCTGCTCATTCAGAAAGGCTCTTGAGAGTGTATCTGCTACATACATGTATTTGCCTGGAACATAAGAGATGTTGACTTCATACTTCTGAAGTCTCAGAAGCAGGCGTTGAAGCCTTGGAGAAGAATTAACCAGTGGCTTCTTTGTGATTGATACCAGCGGTTTATGGTCTGACATAACATCTACTGGTCTACCATAAACATAATGATTGAATCTCTCGCAGCCAAATACCACTGCAAGAAGTTCTTTCTCTATTTGGGCATAGTTTACTTCTGCTTGGGTGAGAGATCTTGATGCGTAGGCAATTGGGTGGCCATCCTGGAGAATGCATGCTCCTAGACCTGACTTAGAGGCATCCACTTGCAAATTGACTGGCTTAGAAGGATCAAAGAACTTTAAAACAGGCTGACTTGACAGGATCTCCTTTAGATGCTCCACTGCCTGTGTGTGCTCATGTGACCAGATCCAAACTACATCTTTCTTCAACAGGCTTCGCAAGGGGGCAGTAGCTTCTGACTGATTAGGAATAAACTGAGAAAAATAGTTCACCATTCCCAAGAATCTCCGCAGCTCTTCTCTGTTCTGGGGTAATGGCATTTGAACTATGGCTCGCACTTTCTCAACATCTGGCTTCAATCCTGATTCAGACACAATGTTCCCCATGTACTTGACTTCACTGACTTTGTACTGGAGCTTTGCTGGGTTGAACTTAACTTTCGCTTCTCGTGCCCTTAGCAAAAGCTTTCTCATGAGTGTATCATGCTCAAACTCATCTTTAGCAGCGATAATTATGTCATCAAATATGACTTCCACACCATCAATGTCTCCAAATATGGATTCATTCTTTTTCTGAAAAACCTCTGGTGCTGAACTTACACCAAATGGCATTCTTTTAAAGCGATAACGGCCATACGGAGTGTTGAATGTGCAGAGGTGAGAACTTTCATCATCTAGACACACTTGCCAGAAACCATCCTTTTCATCCACTATGGAGAAAACTTTCTTGCCACTTAGACGACTTGCTATATCTTCTGCAGTTGGAATCCTGTGGTGCTCTCGGCGAATTGCCTTGTTAAGATCTCTGGGGTCTAAACACAGGCGTAGGGACCCATCACGTTTCTCCACAATGACGAGACTGTTAACCCACGGGGTGGGTCTGTCCACTTTCTGAATAACATCTTTCTCTTCTAGCTCCTGGAGTTTTTCTTTCAGCTTCTCAAGCAGACTATATGGCACTCGCCGTGGTGGGTGAATGACAGGCTCAACTGTATCATCCAATTCAATGTGATAACTGCTTTCCATACAGCCCAGTCCAGTAAAGACGTCAGGAAACTCATCCAAAATTTCTTCCTTTGTGAGTGACGCCTGGGCAACACTCTCTACTCTTCTGACCAAATTTAATTTTTGGCAAGCTGAAAGTCCCAAAATCGGTGGTGACTTAACAGCGGCGACAAAAAATGGCAGGTTTTCTTTCATTCCACGAGCTTCACAGTGTAAGTTTAGTGTGCCTTCAGGTTTAACCTTGAAGTCTCCATAAGATGAGAGAATGACGCTGGTTTCCGAAAGTGGTGACTTATTTCTGAGTTTCAAGTACACACTGAGTGGCAACACATTCGCTTCGGCTCCTGTGTCCAGTTTGAATTTAATCGGTGTTCCGCCGACACGTAAATTCGTAAACCAAGCCGAGTCTTCGACAGGCGGTGCACTAGTCACTGTTCCGATAAATAATTCTTGATCTCCATTATCTGATTGAACTTCTAATTCGACTCCACCAATGGCGCCTTGATCGCTCGGAGTGACTACGTGTACGGGAGATTTCATTTGCGGACAAACTCTGGCGAAATGATCTTTTCCTTTACAAACGAGACAAAGCTTTCCAAACGCAGGACATGACTTTGGTAGATGCTTAGTACCACACTTCGAACAGTTGAACGGTAATCTAGGACGCGGCGGTTTTGGACGCCTTAAATTGAACTTGTTTCCGACCCAATGAACTGGAACGCTCTTGTCAGAATCTTCCAATTCCTTTATTTGACTCGAGCTTGCTTCGCCGGCTCTGCAAACACTTGCTGCTTTTTCTAGGGTAAGGTCTGACGATTCACGGAGCAGTCGTTCTTTCAGTCGGGTATCTCTCACACCAAACACAATTCGGTCGCGGATCATGAGGTCATGCTGATCGCCAAATTCACAGGACTTTGCACGTGTTTTCAGCTCGGTGATAAACTGATCAATTGTCTCGCCTTCTTGCTGTTTGCATTCCCAAAATCGATATCTTTCAAACACAGTGTTCTTTCTCGGGTTGACATACTCCTCAAACTTCTTCTTAAGATGAGCAATCTTGTTTGGATCCTCACCAGTAGCAAACTTAAAGGTATTATAAATTTCCAGCGCTTCTTCACCGATCACGTGAAGCAGGATCGCGCACTGAACTTTCTCGTCTTCTTTTATTTTGCCAGACGCCGTCAGATAAAGGTCGAATCGTTGGACCCATCTTCTCCAATTTTCACTTGGATTTCCTTGAAGCGACAAAGCTTCCGGAGGCTTGAACGAATCCATTTTACTCCTGGTACCATGTAATGTTTGTCACTAAGACTCGGACGCACACAGCGACATCTTGAATTCGTTTATTCAACAACACCACTCGTCACGTGCAACATAATGTATTCTAATTTATGCAAGCTTAAACATGACAGTTGACAATAACTTGCTCGCCTCTTTGAAGTTTTTCAGTAATTGGCGATGTTTACCTTACTTTATTCGCCTTGAAATCCCCTAAAACTTTGCTAGGAATAAAATAATTGTTTCTTTGCTAAAGATCTGGGCTTGAAAGCCGAGTTTCTCAAAAAAATCTGACCGATTGACACGAGTCTTCGCGCTGTTGTTGTCACACAATAACTCGCTGGCCTCTTTGAAGTTTTTCAGTAATTGGCGATGTTTACCTTACTTTATTCGCCTTGAAATCCCCTAAAACTTTGTTAGGAATAAAAATAATTGTTTCTTTGCTAAAGATCTGGTCTTGAAAGCCGAGTTTCTCAAAAAAATCTGACCGATTGACACGAGTCTTCACGCTGTTGTTGACAATAACTCGCTGGCCTCTTTGAAGTTTTTCAGTAATTGGCGATGTTTACCTTACTTTATTCGCCTTGAAATCCCCTAAAACTTTGCTAGGAATAAAAATAATTGTTTCTTTGCTAAAGATCTGGGCTTGAAAGCCGAGTTTCTCAAAAAAATCTGACCGATTGACACGAGTCTTCACGCTGTTGTTGTCACACAATAACTCGCTGGCCTCTTTGAAGTTTTTCAGTAATTGGCGATGTTTACCTTACTTTATTCGCCTTGAAATCCCCTAAAACTTTGCTAGGAATAAAAATAATTGTTTCTTTGCTAAAGATCTGGTCTTGAAAGCCGAGTTTCTCAAAAAAATCTGACCGATTGACACGAGTCTTCGCGCTGTTGTTGTCACACAATAACTCGCTGGCCTCTTTGAAGTTTTTCAGTAATTGGCGATGTTTACCTTACTTTATTCGCCTTGAAATCCCCTAAAACTTTGCTAGGAATAAAAATAATTGTTTCTTTGCTAAAGATCTGGTCTTGAAAGCCGAGTTTCTCAAAAAAATCTGACCGATTGACACGAGTCTTCGCGCTGTTGTTGTCACGCAATAACTCGCTGGCCTCTTTGAAGTGTTTTTAAAGTAATTGGCGATGTTTACTTTACTTTATTCGCCTTGAAATCCCCTAAAACTTTGATAGGAATAAAAATAATTGGTTCTTTCGTTTAAGCAAAACAACTGCGCGCTGGTCGGTTTCACTCCCAGCTTAATCCACGTCTCCGCTCGCATCTCTTTCCGTTTCGTCGTGCTTTTGACGTGTTGCGTCTTTCTCCAAAACCGCCTGATGCTTTCGGCCAACGCTTTTCCTACGCGCTCTCCAGCAGATTCTGTCAATCGATAGCCAAGAGGCAGAATACTTAATTGCAGAAGCGCAAACACTGTGTTCGGCTGTCCACAAACTTCTCTCCATCTCCAAAGAGCTTCGCCATTCAGTTGAAATTGAAATATGCCATTGCTTCCATTGACGAACGGAGGTACTATGTTGATCAGCAGGGGATGGATCGGGGTTTCGAAGAGCTCTGAAAAGAGCTCCCGATCACTTACGATTTCGCTTTCCATGTTCATTGAGCAACAGGTTTTCGAATGAATCAGCTGCGCCGACAGCATACTTTTGAAATTCGCGGTAATGAATATTTCAGTTACAGTCAAGTGGTTTTCTTGAATGGGTATTGTTTAGTTTTGACAGCCATTGTTATACAGACGTGTGCTTAAGACAATAGCTCTTCCATCGAAGACGCGCCATTTTCAAATGCAACTCCAACAAGAAGTTTTCAAACTCAAAAAGCTACAGGTTCCTGTGGACCGATTTTCAAATTTGAAACGGGTTTTGTTTCAGTAAAAAGCCATCTTTCATTTGCCGTGCGTGAAAATTAGGAAGGCCGGTTTAGATGGTCTGAAAATTGCTTCTGAAAACGGTCCCCATACAAAAAATGGCCAATTTTTGCCCATTTTCAAGAGCAAAAAGCTACTCCTTATACCTCATATATCAACTTACTTAACGGCTTAAATTGAAGATTCAACCTTCTTCTTCAAAAAGCCGCGCGTGAAAGTTGAAGTTTTAACTCCTGGAAACCAGAACAGTAGGTTTTATCAACGCTATTGGGCCAATTTGGACCCTTTCTTCTCTTAATCAGGGCATTTCACGACACGCAAACATTCAAATTTGCCGCTTCGCCGGTCATGAATAATTAATAATGTCCAGGCATTCTACCCGATGGTTCTTTAAGCAAGGATCCGAAAATGCTTTATGCAGAGTGTTTGTTGTAGTTTGTTTGACACGCTTCAGAAATTTTATTTTTCCTTTGTGCAGGTGAGGGTACTGAAAAAATTTCTTTATGTGAAAATCTGAAGACCTCAATTCAATACATTGATACTGGAAATGAGCTATTTTATGTTTTATAAATTATGATGTTAGCTCCATGTACATTACCGCATTGTATCTGCTTGGACGGGAATTAAAAGGTGGGGGATTGAATTTTTTAATTGTGAGAATTCTTTTAATCGCAAACACATATTGAGTTCCTGGTGCTAGATCTCATTAGGAAATTTATCTTTTAGTTTACATTTTCTGTTGAAACGAGTTAGGGGCGATGTAAAAGCCAAAGAGGGAAGGGAGGTCAAATAAACATTTACTCCAATTTTCAACTGGTGAACATTAAGAGGAGTCTTATTTGATCTTTTTAAACCTTAGGTTATCCTCCACTACCTTTGCAAGACCATTCTAGCGGGCCCCATTTCTGCCAATAAATGCAACAACCATGGAAAGCTATCTATTTATTGTCATTGTACTGTCAATTAAACATTTAAAAACCAATCTTGTGTCTTTTTTTTTGTTATCTGCTGAAAACGTACGCTTATCATTCTCTTGAAACCAATAATAAACTCATCAATACAAAAAGCAACAGGGAACCTGGGATGGATGGAGTTGAGAATTCAGGCTTGGGGGTTCATGTTTACAAGTACAACCTCTGTGACACTCTCCTCTAGAATATTTCTTTTTCAGGTCAGTTTAAACTTAATGAAAAAATAATTGTTAAAGCTATCGTTATTTACATAAGATTTATGGTGAAAATTAAAAGCATAAAGTATAAAGAAAATAACTGCTTAGAGGCAGTAAAGCTATTACAGTTTCTCAAGATAGATACTATCAGAGAACAAGGGGTTTAGTTATGATAAGAGATCACCTGATATTGATCTTTCCAGCTTTGTCATAACCTTCCTTACTGAACTCTTTGTTTTGGCAATAAGTCATCTTGGCTTTACAAGTATGTCCTGGATAAGTTAACTCTTACTGCCAATGGCTTAGCATAGGAAGTGTCCCTGTTCATATTTTCTTTCCTCTTTAATTCACTTGCTGCTTGGAACCAAATTCTGTATTTTTTAGTTCTTTCCATATAACATCCTACGCATTTTTCTTTTACAGTCTATACAAGTTGAATTCAAATCACTGAGATATTTAAAAAGAATTAGAACTCAAAGCACCAGTTTAGGATACCTTTCATGTCGGAGGCGCGAGAGAAGAAATAGCTTTGCACTGCATGCGGACGCCCGAGGAAACAGAAGCTGCTCCGATCTCATATTTCACGAACATTTTGACATGAAATAAAGCACCTTTCTGCCAAGAGGTCTCATCCATGTTATTCTGAATATCATCCGTTTCATCTAGGTCTCCCGTACAAAGAATTTTTATCATTTTACCACCTAAAATATCCACACGTCTGCTCGGCTTGCGTCAGTTGGTTGGTCTCGCAGAAGAAAATGTTATCGTTGACAGTTTGGCGGATAATTAGGACTATAATTTAGCGCGGAAAAATAATTCCTTGGTACATTATTTACTTTGCAGCTCAGCATATGACTTGATAAATCAAATGTCTTTGAAGGGAGCATTTTCCATCTAATACTTTTTCATATTTCGAGGGTTTCGAGTATTGATCAGCAGGTCCTTCACGCTATCGTCTACAGACTAATGGGTTTAAACCCACTGACCATTTTTATGCATATGTTAAGCGATTCGTTTTCATCTCCATTCAAACGTCTTAAACCATATCTAGATCATATTTTTGTGTTCGTGTTGTGCATTGTTGGGTTCTCTAGATCTCGCCCAAGAAGTGGGCGCGAAGCTTCCCTTTTCAATCGCGTTTTCAATTGAGCGATCTCAAAATTTTGCGTGTTTTTGTGCCTTCTGACCTCTAGTTTTTGAAAACCAAAGTATTTTTGGACACGATATTAACATTACCGCTCAGAAGGACAACCGAGGAGTACTACGAGCGAGTTTCCGCGTCGAGCAGTTTTCGGAAATTGTCGGCTATTCCAATATGGCGGACTATACCAATCACATAATATGCGAATTACCAGCGGTAAAACTATGTTGATCAACAAGAAAAGTACGTTTTCATTTACCTGACATGTTAAGAATAATATGTAGAGAGTAAAGCAGTGAATTGTTTGGCAAATGCTGTATATTTCTTTACGTCTCTTCCCGTCTAGTTTGTAAACCGTAAATTTGTGCGCTAACATTGTAGACGTCTTTAACTTAGGCACAAGAGTTTTTAAATACGTCTTTCCTTGAGGACGAATTTTTTCATTGAGCTCTTGATTCGGTGGATCCCCGAATTCAAACTTCCTTTGCCTTGTCCCTCTGGCCGGTGGGATCTTGAAAATACTACCGGCCAGAGGGAGAGCTTGTGTATAAGGTAATTGGACTTAAGTCCACGCACAGCCATTGACGTCATTTGTCACGTTAAGTCGAAAGACCGTGGGAAAACGAGTCTGCAATGTCCTTCAGGCGGTCAGCGGCTAGGGATCCAGTCGTGACCCCATAGATCAGATCACGCTGCGGCCAAAACGGTGTGGCGGTTGGGAAAGTTTTTATTTTTGAGTGACCATCATTTCTGAAAAACAACATAACATTGTTCCACTAAACGTTTTCTGGCCGGGAAAAGTTGTTTTCCTATTTGTGCATTCGTTTGGATTCCGCCGCTGTTTAGATGAATGACGTCAATGGCCGCCGTCACGCGACGACATTTTCCAGATTCAACTTTCGTTAGCAGATGGTAATTTCGAGTTATTTTCTTTTTCTGCGTATTTTTCATCTTCCTTTCTCTTTTAATTCTACGTCCCTCTACTTAGGATGGTCTTTGAATGCCTAGCAAGGTTTAAAGTGGCGTTTAACACGCTATCCACGGCCGTATTGGCAAAAGAGAAGTGTTTCGCCGAAGTAGCAGGATAACGGTAAACACGGTAACTTTGAATGCTTTGTACAAGGTCAATATACTTTGGCCGAAAAATGTTTTTCCAGAAACGTGATGTATATCCCTCCAATGTATGATTCATCACTGTGAGTGCTTTCAAAAGCTCCAACGCTCCATCTAATTTAGTATGCAATATTTGAAACTTTATTTTTCAATCGCTTCGGCAATTTTTTTGATGTTTATCGAATGATATTGCATTAAAAAGCCTTTTTCTTCAACACTGTGTAGTTTTCTCATTATTTTGCGTTACGATAGTAATTTCTGAACAGTTTTTTGCGGGGGCTTATTTTCAGTCTGATTTTGCTGCTATCAGACGGAAAAAGTTTGCGGCTCGATATTTTTGGTTTAAAGCGAAACTGAAACAAAAGAAATTCATTTTTAAATAGCATTTGCTAACCTCTACTTGGGAGATAAAAATCGGCCTATTTTATTTTTTTAGCCGGAAATCATCGGTCGTTTCTTAGGCACAGGTCCTCTTAATATTTCCCCTAAACTTCTTGCATCCTATTAACGTTTTACCCAAATATCCAGTATCCTGAAAACCCCTAATAGGGCCTCACTGATGAACTGTTAAAGCTGATCAAGATACACAGATCATGATCTTTTGACCTGATATCGTCTATCGTTTTCTTTTTTTCTTTTGTTTTTTTTTTTTAAATAATCGATCACCTACCCTGCAAAAACATCCTAGAAAATGCCTGCAAGCAGAAGCTCATGTTCAAATCATTCTGGGAAAGCCAGTTACTTGTTTAGCCACAGAAATGCGTAAAATGGCTTTAATTTCGGTTACAATTTCACTTCCTACCCACCCTACCCCAACCCGTTGGAATGTTCATTTGTCAAATGTAACCAGTCCGGAATATCTCGATAAATTAGGACAGTCATGACGTCATGAAGCTATTGTTAGCTGGGAAAATGGCGGACCTTTTCTGCGGACCAAGAAGATATGTTGTTTCTAGTCTCGCATAGACTCTGGCCGGCATTATCCAGGACTTTTTGCGACCAAACGTTGAGAAGGAGAATAAGCGGCCATTTTGGTAGTGGGAGAACGTTGACTGTCTTCTAATCATTGAGGTTTTTGGTGTCAAGCGACGATGTAGACGCGATTTTGTGGCCAAATATTAAGGTTAGTAAAGTGTACGCGTTATTTTCTAGTATTCAAGTATTTTTCATTGAGCTGTGTATATTTTTTACTGGTTCTAGTGTTGTTAAAGTTTCATCATGCCAAATTACACGGTTGTAAACAACGTCGATATTTTGTAAACTCTCTTTGAATTTGAGGCGTTACAAGTGTACCTGAACCGCTGTTGTTATAAGGCTTGAGTAATGCATCGTTCCTTCATTTTTATGACAGTTGTTTTCAATTTCTCTCTCTTAAGTACATGGAAGAGCATACTCGACTGCTCGAGGCACTTAGCCGAATTTTTGGAGAAAAAACAAGGGGAAAAGAGAGGAAATAAGACCGCTAAGTACGGGGACGAAATTCAACAAATTTGGGAGGTCTCTGTTTTGGTGGATTCACCGAATGTGCACCCCAGTTTTATCACTGGAGAGCCAGTAGCCTGTTGAAAACCACCTAGAGCACAGAAGTGGCAGCGAAACAGACAGGCCAGGGGTTGTGCAGTGATTCCCTGTAAATGGATGCTATCAGTATCCCAAGGAATGGCACAAAGGGTAGAGAGATTGTTTGTGCTCATTTACCAGACGTTGAGGGCCATGCAAACATGTAAGTTAAGGTTTGTAGGGGGCATTGTACTCTTTTTTTTGGCATTTTTTGAAAACTATACACACTGCAGCCGTTCCTAGTAGATGATGATTCTCTTCACCTCCCCATGAAGCTTGAATGTACCAGAAAGTAATGTTTTTGCAAAATAATTTCTATGAACGCAAAGACTGAAAAGGTACGAGAGTTTGTAATGTAGTGTCGAGTGTTGAACATTACTAATTGTGAAACTAATGCAATACATTAATTGGTTGTGAACAGGAAACATATCAGTTTGGTTAAGAATATGTAATAAAAAATAGAAAACATAAGAGTTATCAGACCACTTGAGGGCAATCTCTTATTTAGTGAGACTAATGTGGTGACTACATTCAAAATAAATTCATATGTTAAAACGAAAAATACATTTGTAATAATATTGGCATCTGTAAGCAATGTAATAATCTTCTAAGCGCTTGTGATTTGTTTCAGGTCCTGCATTCTGCTAAGAGGCAAATTCAAGGTCGAGAGTACCTAAAGAGTGAATAAAATAAAATGGATTTCACTTTTAAGACAGAATTTGTTTTGTATACTTTAAATAAATATATAATAAAACCTTGGGACATGTGGATGGATTGTGAATGCTCCCTTGTCAACCTGTCCAGGAATTATATTTTGATATTTTTGGGTAAATAACTTGTGAAAGTCAGCAATTATATGTAAGTTTTCATAATTTAAATGTGGAAATCAGACATGATATCTTTTAGCGCAGTAACAAATAGATACAGGAAATGTTTGAAATAAATACCAACATGGAGAAATTTCAGATTTACAAAGAATATATTAACAGAATTTTTGACTATCCCTGCATCTGACAACACTAAAATTTTGGATACATTTTTTCTAGCTTAGTTTATTTTGTATAAAAGAACAAGAATTTCTCACTCGTATGCGTTATTGAAAATTCTGTTTTAATGATGATTTCATTTCCTCGATTTAGCCAAAACGTATAACATTTTGGACATCTACAATTAATCTTTGCTGGCATATAAGAACACGCGCGTGCTGTCGATTTCGGCCCGATAATCCCTAGATAGGAGGAAAGCCTCAATTCTCATATCGATCATTGCTGTGCTTAGAGAAATGCAGATTACAATGCTTATCGATTGTACGGTCTCTTTCCAAAGAATGATAACAGCAGCTCGTCAAACGTGGCCCGCATTGCGTTCTGTGGTGCTTCCTTCGGTCCGAGGATAATCGTTATCTGGGCAGAATTGTCTGTGACATGGAACGCGAACACAAACTTTCCTTTTATTTTATAATTTGGACAGTATTTAACTCAATTCGAGATAAACATATACCTCCTGAAGGCCCGCATTCATGGCATTGGAAAGTATTCGCGACTTCCTTTGTCCGCCATCTTGAATCTCTTGGTTTGTTGTGAAACACAACACTCCAATCAAAACACGCATTCTCATTGGTTGAAACGTGAATTTCGTGACATCACAGATGTCCTAATTTATCGGGATATTCCGGACTGGTAACGCAATCTGTGGAATAATGGCGGGTGCACAACAGATCAAAACAGAACTGAGCTTAAACGAGTTCTTGACGAGAATCCTCGATTAAGAGGAGGATTTTAAAGGCTGCCAACAGACGTCTGGGTCAGTTCGGATCTCAGCAAATTGTTAAACCTCTTGTAAACGGCAGCTTATGAGACGAAAGACAAATAATATTGATAGATGTTATGAAGCGGGCTTCGAAGAGTTAAAATCTGCTTAACCGTGGCGATGTCTGAGAGTGATTTCGTACACTAATCACCAAAAATGTGACTGAAACATACTGGAAATATAACACGAGGCATCGTGGAACATCCAGTTGTCGACATGTCGCGAGGTAAGTGTAATATATCATTATTTTCTCTGTGCATCGTTATTTTCACGTTATTATGCTAATTAGAACGGCTGTCTTTGTTGACAAAAGCACAGCTCAAACTTCTTCCTCTAACATTTTACAGTTTTAACTGGCCCAAAATTTTATTGCATGTTTTTACATGTGAGACATTGCTCTTTAAGTGGAGGGTAGTTTTGGGATCTCAAGTGATGTACTTTTGGCGATATTTTCCTTTAAATTTCGCTTTTTTTATGGCGCTTCGTGAGTAGTCCGAAAGGGAAGTAATTTGAAATTCTGTAAAAAAAATCTGGTGATGATCAAATTGCCAAAACAGCCTCTCAATGTAACAAGAAACATTTGCTTGCCTTGAATAACGGGTTTTTACCCGGATTTATATCGTTTTCTTTGTATGGCAAATTGTTAAAAATGTGCCCTAAAATGGCCGCTGAAAGCCCTCTCAGAGGGGCAAAACCAAGATGGTGGCCTCAGCGCTAAAATACGAATCGAATTGAACTGGAAGTTATATTTTTGTGAATCACTTATCTAGACCATTCATCTGAGAAAGTTTGAGGAATTTGATTTTTTCTGGTCCAAATGGCCATAGTTGAAATTTACAGAGGGCGTCTCTTAAAAACTCTTGTGCCTAAGTCAAAGACGTCTACAATTTTAGCGCACAAATTTACGGTTTACGAACTAGACGGGAAGAGACCTAAAGAGATATACAGCATTTGCCGAACAATTCACTGCTTTACTCTCTACACATTATTTTTAACATGTCAGGTAAATGAAAACGTTCTTGTCTCGTTGATCAACATAGTTTTACCACTGGTAATTCGCATATTATGTGATTGGTATAGTCCGCCAGATTGGAATAGCCGACAATTTCCGAAAACTGCTCGACGCGGAAACTCGCTTCTAGTACTCCTCGGTTGTCCTTCTGAGCGGTAGGATTTAGGCACAACCCCTCCTGGTTGCAGGCATTTCGTAGTTTTGTTAAGGTGTACCGCTGTCCAGTAAAATACTTTATCGCGCCTCCAAAAAACGTATTTCCGCGGTGTCAGCTGTGTGGCCCTCATTAGTGATGCGCAGAATCCTGTTCCAATGGATGGGACACGGTTCAACTCATGATTAGCCTAAGCTACCAGTTGCTCGGCAACGTTTTGGCATTTTTTACTATTTGGAGCAACTGCCTGGAAACTTTTGCCATTTGGAGCAACTTCAGATTTTTGATTGAATTTTTAAGCAACTTATGGGAATCACGAAGTCCTATATTCTATTCTCTACTTGCACAAATCCCATAATACACCTCCTTCCCCCCCCCCCCCCCCCCAGAAAAAAATATTGGCTTAGGAATTGTTTTAGATATCTCTTGGGACATCATCTTTTTGGGGAGGGGGGAGGTAAAAGAGCTTTATCATGGGATTTGTGTAAGTAGAGAATATAGTCCTGTAATTAGACAGCAAAGTGTGAAGAAAAGTGTGAAGTTTACCCTGACCTATAACCTGCTGAAAGTAGCTGAGATGCTTGCGGAGTCACGTCCCGTATATACCTGCACGTGACGGTTATTCTCACTTCCTCATTCCAAGGAAGAAATTGAGAAAAAAACATTGGTTCTAACAACTCCAGACGCTCAAATCTCTTCTATCTGGTGGCTTTTAACACTGTTCTTTGGTCTTCAGGGTGGCCAAGAAGGTTATGGAATGAAAATGGAAGACTTTCGACTTCATGTGCGTTTGCTTCCGTGCTCGCAGATCAACAATAGCATGTCGCGTTTGCTCTCTTTGCTTCAGCACTGAAGCTAAAACTATCGCCCTGTCAATCACAGCCAAAACACAAAAGACTGATTAAGCCATCGAGGATGAACAAGCAATGCACTGAACCATGCAATGTACTGAACCTTCAGAAAGGACACGGTTATTCTTACTTACTCATTCCAAGGAAGAAATTGGGAAAAAAATTAGTTCTATAAACTCCAGACGCTCAAATCTCTTCTGTCTGGTGACTTTTAACACAGTTCTTTTGGTCTTTAGGGTGGCCAAGAAGGTTATGGAATGAAAATAGAAGACTTTCAACTTCATGTGCATTTGCTTCCGTGCTCGCAGATCAACAATAGCAATGTCGCGTTTGCTCTCTTTGCTTCAGCACTGAAGCTAAAACTATCGCCCTGTCAATCACGGCCAAAAAACAAAAGACTGATTAAGCCGTCGAGGATGAACAAGCAATGCACTGAATCATGCAATGTACTGAACCTTCTGAAAGGACATTGTTATTCTTATTTCCTCATTCCAAGGAAGAAATTGAGAAAAAAAAATTGGTTCTATAAACTCCAGACACTCAAATCTCTTCTATCTGGTGGCTTTTAACACAGTTCTTTGGTCTTCAGGGGTGGCCAAGAAGGTGATGGAATGAAAATGGAAGACTTTCAACTTCATATGCATTTGCTTCCGTGCTCACAGATCAACAATAGCATGTCGCGTTTGCTCTCTTTGCTTCAGCACTGAAGCTAAAACTATCGCCCTGTCAATCACGGCCAAAAAACAAAAGACTGATTAAGCCGTCGAGGATGAACAAGCAATGCACTGAATCATGCAATGTACTGAACCTTCTGAAAGGACACGGTTGTTCTTACTTCCTCATTCCAAGGAAGACATTGAGAAAAAAACATTGGTTCTAACAACTCCAGACGCTCAAATCTCCTCTATCTGGTGGCTTTTAACACAGTTCTTTGGTCTTCAGGGGTGGCCAAGAAGGTTATGGAATGAAAATGGAAGACTTTCAACTTCATGTGCATTTGCTTCGGTGCTCGCAGATCAACAATAGCATGTCGCGTTTGCTCTCTTTGCTTCAGCACTGAAGCTAAAACTATCGCCCTGTCAATCACGGCCAAAAAACAAAAGACTGATTAAGCCGTCGAGGATGAACAAGCAATGCACTGAATCATGCAATGTACTGAACCTTCTGAAAGGACACGGTTATTCTTACTTCCTCATTCCAAGGAAGAAATTTAGAAAAAAACATTGGTTCTGGAAACTCCAGACGCTCAAATCTCCTCTATCTGGTGGCTTTTAACACAGTTCTTTGGTCTTCAGGGGTGGCCAAGAAGGTTATGGAATGAAAATGGAAGACTTTCAACTTCATGTGCATTTGCTTCGGTGCTCGCAGATCAACAATAGCAATGTCGCGTTTGCTCTCTTTGCTTCAGCACTGAAGCTAAAACTATCGCCCTGTCAATCACGGCCAAAAAACAAAAGACTGATTAAGCCGTCGAGGATGAACAAGCAATGCACTGAATCATGCAATGTACTGAACCTTCTGAAAGGACACGGTTATTTTTATTTCCTCATTCTAAGGAAGAAATTGACAAAAAAAAAACATTTTGTTCTGTAAACTCCAGACGCTCAAATCTCCTCTATCTGGTGGCTTTTAACACAGTTCTTTGGTCTTCAGGGTGGCCAAGAAGGTTATGGAATGAAAATGGAAGACTTTCAACTTCATGTGCATTTGCTTCCGTGCTCGCAGATCAACAATAGCAATGTCGCGTTTGCTCTCTTTGCTTCAGCACTGAAGCTAAAAATATCGCCTTGTCAATCACGGCCATAAACAAAAAATTAAGCCATTGAGGATAAACAAGCCGGAATACTTTAAAAAGGGCCATGCAATGCACTGAACCTTCAGAAAGGACGAAGTGGTCGCACAGCCTCAACCTCGATCATGGATGTTCCTCCAGAGAAAAAGGAACACCACAAGGATAAGGTAACCCTAGTAAACGATTACGTTGAAGATGACTCTGAAGGAGGGAAACCTGCTTCAAGTAAATGGTCCATTATGCGGACCACCGCCATCTTTGCGTTTATATCACTCTTGGTTTGTGGAGCCACCCTCACAGCAACTTTCTTGACTCGGAAAGAGCAATCTTCTGGGCGCTTAGTGGAAGTTAACTTGGAACCAGGTGAGACTCTGTTGTATCACGTCGAGCAAGTCCTTGAAGTACGGAGCGGAGAGCTTCAGAAAGGTATTTGATCTCGCTACTAATTAAACATTAGGTGCTCTATTGAACTGCCTCTCATTGCTAAGTGAAAAATACAAATCTACTATTTTAAAATTACTTTTTTAGTCGCAAGGATCATTTTTTCGAAAAAAAGATTTAGGCCAATATGCATTTTTTTAGGTTTCAGACAGAGTCTGCAATTTACAAGATAGGAACAGTAAAAGCGCTCTCATAAAACATTACAGGCAGGTAATTAAAATGGAGATCATTTCAAAAATCTCAAAGCTGCACTAAAATGAATCAAACCGTGACAGATTTTATTTAAATCAAATCTCAGGTAAATAATTCGAATTTGCTCAAAAATCAGTCGGGCCGTGCAAAGATATAGAATGCGGGGTTTAAATAGTCTTGCGATCACCCCAAGTCTTCAGTTGCTGTTCCTTTTCCTTTGAGGCGTTGGATTTGATTTGGCGCCGTTAATCACGTTCACATCTGGAATAGCATGATATGTTTGAAGACATTTGCATATGCATGCATGGTTCAGTGCATTTTGTTGCAAATTTTTGTTGTTCGAAGTTTTGGTCTCAATAAGTTGCTTTTATTCAATTCATTGTTAGAACGCTAAACCCAGCATACCTATCTGATTAGCGCAATTCTGAATTTACTTCGGCATTTGACATATCAGTTTACTTTCGATTGTTGAGTTGACATGACAGACTTTTGAGTAGCCTAGGTACAGAGCTTTTGCATAGTAATCCAGTTTGGCTATATCGTGAATATATTTTATGATCGAGCCACTTGGGTAAGTTTTGTTGATAACGGCCATACGGACTAGCTTGTTACCTCAGAAATCTAATATGTTCAGCACCAACAGTTTCGTCATCAGTTCGGTTGATCATTCACGTTGCCCAATTTAGCGCCAATGTTTCTCGGAAAGTACTCGTCCATTTCTTCTTAATTGAGATTTGGGAAGGTATCTTTCTAGTTTTTGATATGTAAGTTTGTGAGGCATTTTGGATACTTGATCGGTACTTAAGAGCCATTGCCTGTAAATATGGAGAATCCGACGACGGGTCGGAAAATTCGGATTTTCTTTTATTGCGTCAAAAAGACCCTTTTGGCGAACTATCTTCAGAAATATACTTCCAAAGTTCCAGCGAGCTCACATTTTTGTGAAATCTAGGAAAGTTCGAAATACCGCTCAATCAACCAAGATGGCCGATGGAATTTATGCAAAATTGCACATTTTCAACAGGCCAGTACAGAAAGAAGGGAACTTGCCTGGATTTCATACTCACACAGTTTGTAATTTACACTTTGATCATTCTTCTGAGCTAAAAGTCATCTTCAAGTAAACACGTTTTGTCTATTTCTCAGCCGTTTGAAAAATACAACTATGGCAATTTAATTTAGATGTAAAATTTTAACTGATTTTAGAGGGTCATAACTCTTCTAGTATACAAATCTCTTGACAAATAAAAGATTCTAAAGAAAGAGCTATGCTATGGGTATACCATATCTAAATGGCTAGTTTGGCCCGTGAAAATTAAGCGCGCTAGACGAAAAACTATAAAGGTATTTTGACCAATTGCGCCATTTTAAGAGGACCGAGCTGCATCTTTATGAACATAATTCGACATGTTTCATTACACAAATTATTCTTTGACATTGTGTATCACAAAAGTAAGCAATAATTTAAACCATACCTTAGAAATGGCCTTGGTTTATATAGATGGCAAAGTCCTGTAGAAATCTGGGTGAGAAGACGACTTGACTCTTGTGACGGGCCATAAAGTCATGAACGCGAGTTTCACAATCCGAAATCGCCGTAAATTCAGTGTAAATTTGACAGACAAGACCGAGAAACGCTACTTCTTTTTTGACCATTTTCTCTATGTATCTTTTTCTAAAACAATGTAGAGGAAAAATTTCAAATGCAGCGGTTTAAAACTGTGACTGGTCAGCCAGCGTGTTAGACATGTTGTCGTGGTAAATTGCATGGCGTGACACCGTGACAAAGAGAACAATTAACAAATAAAGAAGCCTCGACTGTGCTCTGTTCTGTTGTAAAGCACGCAGGAAGCGGTAGAGCACGAAAGAAGTGTAGGGGAAAACACGAGACGAAGTCGACTGTTTTTCCCCACTTCTGAGAACGATGCCAATATTCAGCCATCTTGACCAAACAAGCTTGGTCACTAAAGGATTTATTATATGGCTTTCAAGGAAATTTTCCATGCGTGACACGGCGGGAAGTCCCGGGGGGGCAAGATAGCTCCATCTTGCCCGCTCGGGTAGCCAATCACAGCACAGGATTTGACTCATGTTGCCCGCTCACCGAGCTAGCCATATAATAATGTTGTGTACACAAACGTTGCATGTACACTTGCGTTTCGTTCCGAGCAAACGGTTCTATTAATCTTTGCAGTCGGGATTGGTTCCCCTTTTTAACGTAAAAAGAGAGAACTAATAACAAGAGATAACCACGGAAGAAGTAGCGATGCCTTTTCTCCATTTACTCGCCAAAGGTGCTCAAGTTTTGAATGCAGGACTACCGTTCCACCTTGAAGGCCGACATTTTGCCAAAATCGTCTGCTTGGGCGGCTGATTTCTAGAGGACTGTCCCATCTATAACCAAGGCTTATTCTGAGATATTATTAAAGTACAGCTAAAGTGTACAATACACGATGTCTACGAATAATTTGTGTTATGAAACATGTCGAATTATATTTATAAAGATGACCGCGAAATCGAAGTTCGTGCTCACTCGTCCAAAAAAGGCGCAATTGGTCAAAATACCTTTATAGTTTTTCGTCTAGCGCGCTTAATTTTCACGGGCCAAACTAGCCATTTAGATATGGTATACCCATAGCATAGCTCTTGGTTTAGAACCTTTTATTTGTTGAGAGATTCGCATACTAGAAGAGTTATGACCCTCTAAAATCAGTTAAAATTTTACATCTAAATTAAATTGCCATAGTTTTTTTTTCAAACGGCTGAGAAATAGACAAAACGTGTTTACTTGAAGATGACTTTTAGCTCAGAAGAATGATCAAAGTGTAAATTACAAACTGTGTGAGTGTGAAATCCAGGCAAGTTCCCTTCTTTCTGTACTGGCCTGTTGAAAATGTGCAATTTTGCATAAATTCCATCGGCCATCTTGGTTAATTGAGCGGTATTTCGAACTTTCCTAGGTAGATTTCACAAAAATGTGAACTCGCTGGAACTTTGGAAGTATATTTCTGAAAATAGTTCACCAAAAGGGTCTTTTTGACGCAATAAAAGAAAATCCGAATTTTCCGACCTGTCGTCGGATTCTCCATATTTACAGGGAATGGCTCTTAAATATCCACCAATAGCCACCTCCATTTTGGTGAGTAGTTACTTTAATTATTCCATAGTAGGTTGATGCACAGGTTTAGTCTGATATCTATTTTCTAGTTCTGGTGGCGACATAAAGACAGTGGGTTCTTCTGTAACTTAATAATTCGAATCTAATACTTCCATTTCATGCTAGTTCTTATATTAAATCGTTTTATCCTTGACTCTTATCAAAGAGTTGTGTCACAGATGTTGTTTAAGAAAGGTATCTATAGTTTGTATTGAGTGTTGGAAGTTCACTTCTCATAATTTGATATATCGACGCTTTCTTTTAGAAATGGGCTGCAAATTTGGTATAGCCTTTTGGTGTCTTTTGAATTAAGACTCCCCGCGAAAATTATAGAACCTCCGATTTTCTAGCTCGGAATCCGAGAAAAATTGTTTTCTCTTTTTTTTGTGCTTTGTTTAAGGATGCGATAACAATCTTTTTCAAGTAAAGTTTTGCATCATAACACTTCTCTTTATTTTATGCCCTTTTACTATGACTGAAACTACCAACTGAAACTGAAGAGATCGTTACTTTGTCGAATAATTTTGGGGTAGGAATGAAGTGGTGACAAGAGTTTGATTATTTGAGAGGTAGCTAAGCACCAAAATACTGTAATTTGCCAACAAGGGTAAGTTTACATAATGAAGAGGTTGCCTATTTACCGAATTAGGATTTCGAGTTGGATTTCGAGTTGGATTTTCGAGTTGGATTTTCGAGTTAGAATTTTTTGGCGGGATTTTCTTGGTGGGGTTTCCAATAAATTTTGAGTGGTTTGATGATTTAAATGGTTGACAGGCCAAACACGACTCCTATTGGTCAAGATAGAGCTAGCCAATGGCGTAATGAACTTTTCGATCCTTATTTGTTTGAAGCTTGATATTGTTATTTTGTGTTTCTTTGACGGCATTTTTTCTAGATTTCTAACTAGGTACTCGATTGCTAATCAGTGACATCAGTGTAAAATAGGTTAGTACACGACTCATACGGTTCGTGACATTTGTACATTTGCAGTTCTCCGTTCGGCCACTCGATCTTTTTGTTGCTTCACTCGTGTTTATGAAGGGCACTTCATGTTATGTTATAAGGAGGAATTTTAAGTAGAGTTCAGCCGTAAGAAAGTGCTATAGCAAAACGGGTCTGCCTGATTTCTGCTCTTATCTGCGCGTCGCTTCGTCGAGTTTGACACCCCTGTAATTTGCCATGTGTTTATGCCTTTTTTAGGCTCATTTATATTGCAAGATATATATGTTTTTAAGTCTCCAAGTGTTTGCTTTCGTGGGACAAAATATGAAATTTACCGTGAAAATTTTGCTTACTTGCATTCTATATTGCGACGCCGGGCCGGCTGTGATTAGAACTGTTTGCAAGTATAGTAGGTAGATTCTTGTACATATAGCGAGAATTTTAGGCAATAAACCTTGCAAATAGAATTCTATATGTGCTATATTTCCACATGTGAATAAAGCGATACGTCCAATCAGCTTCGCGTATAGAGTTCTTCCCATGTGAAAATATAACCAATCAACGTTCAGAGTAGAATCACTTAACCAATCAGAATTAAGCACTCAAATGGCTTCCAAGAGGAGCGGTCTTGAATCAGCGCCCGCTAGAAGATTGTGTTTCGCGAACATGGCTTCGGCTTCCCGTTTTAGTTCACTTTCGGAATATAGCAGCGGAATATATCCAACATCTTGAGCGCTAGAGCTTCAGTTTGAGAATCAATGGTCATTTAAGAAACCGAGGAAGTAAATTTAACATCAGAAAGCCAACAACATTCAAGGAGGAACATTCAAATTTAGACAGTGTGAGTCAAAGAGTCCGAATTTGTCTTTGGACAGCGCGAAGCGCCGCCATTACATGATTAAATCTGAGAGTGATTAGGGACAAGCGAAAAGATTTCACTCTATGTACTTACGAACTCTCCTGTATTATATTTAAGCTTGTGTAGGCTCTTTGTCTGCCTCTTGCTGGACTGGAAAGCAGATTTGTTTTTTCTTACGCTCGGTCAGTTAGATGAGTTTTGAATTTGTTGTTGTTCTGCATGTAAACTTATGGTGTCGGGAAAACTAAAACTGATTTAACGGATATGTTTAATTCTCGTTATATATACGATAAACAAATTACAACATAGAGTGTGGTTTGTACAGATTTTTATTCACGAATTGAAAAACTTTTGGAAAACTCACTCATTCGCTGCGCTCACTCGTTCGTTTTCCAAAGTTTTGCAACTCGTGAATAAAAATCCGTACGCCGCACTTTCTATGAAGTAATCTATATATCACGGATATTATATTATTTGTCCTTGTACGTTATTCTTCTGAGATGCCGTAGTTTTACTTCGAGAAAGCTATACGTTTCTCCAGAAACATTCTTTTGTTTCTTGCAGCCATCTGATCGAGCTTATGTTTCTCGAGCTCGATGTATAGGTTTATTCCTCCTTTTGGTCGTTCTGGCACCACGTGATTCAAATGTAGCTGTTTACGCGTAGTAAAAAGGCAAAACACTAACCGCACCCTAAAAGGAATTCTTTTGTTGGCTGCATTGGACTGGAAATCTACGAGACGGTTTACGGACAAACTAGCCGTTTCTTTGCAGCTGGATTACTAGTAACCATCTCGAAAAAACCGACTCTACATCCATACTCGAAAATCCAACTCGAAATCCTATCTCGGAAGTTAGTTTGTCTCTATAATGAACCGTCAAAGTTAACAATGACACTCATGCGGTGTTTTGTTTTCAAAATGTCAACCAAGAGGTTATTAATCTGCATGCCTTTACCCTTGCGGTTTTTTTACTTGCAGGATCAGCATCTTTCGAAGAATTAATTTGTTGTTATTATGGTATTGAGGTTGCATATTCACCAAGCTTGCTTTCTTCCCTATGTCAGGAAAACAGGAGATCAGAGTCAAGTTAAACTCAACAAGGATTGTTTTCCAGCCAAATTGCTTTATTTTTAAGTTAGTTTAGTAGATTTCAATCGTGATGTTTCGTAATAGCAAATTTAATCATTTTTCAGGTACACTGAGTACCATCGTTGCACTTCAAGTGATAAACAAGACATCAGAAGAGTATTGGTTCGTTTTTAAGATCATCAACATTAATGCTGAAGGAGAAAACTTGGAAAAAATCGGCAATGTGACCCGAGGAAGATCGTTATATTTTTTGGCTAAGATTGAGCGCGCATCAAGGTAGGTAACAAGATAGCCCTTACCTGAATTAATCTACTAAGTCATGTCGAGATTACCAGAAAGTAATTAGGCATGATAGGTCTACCGGATAGTGTTTGTTCCATCAATATCATAGTGGAAACAAAAAACCATTCAGTTTACCGGTATGTTAGCATGGGCCATCATGTCAAATACTTTCACAATCTGGAGAGCAGGAGGAACAAGTACTAACAGGTGGTTTGTGGTGTCAATTTCCAGATGGTCTTGAAGTATGGTAGCACCTTAATCAACCTAGTACTCAAAAATAATAATGTATAATTGTGATTCAGTTTGATTCGTTCACTAAATTTCATTGACTATTTGACTCCCTCACCGGTTTGGGGGTGGGGGATGGGGGCTGATCACAGTATTGTCGGAAAACCAGTGAGAATTACTTTTAAAGCTAAAAATGTCCAAAAGCAATATAAAATTCCCTCTCCAAAATCATTTTTCTTTCATTAACAAACGGTATTCAGTTTTGTTGCCATTGTTTTCAATCTTCCTCGTTTCAAGGAAAATGAAATTAAAATTCACTCTAAGACCTTTTTTCGTTCTTGTATAGCTCTAAAATCAGATTTTAATTTCGTTTCTCTTTTTCATATGCAAATGCTAGATCGGTTGACCTGCCCTAGGCGGGCATGCTACGTGACCCTGGATAGCATAAAATGAAAAGAAGACATACGGCAAGGAACATGATTTGTCATTAGAAGTTCCATTCATAAGAACATTCACCACATTTATTTTACACAGGAATACATCTTCACATTCTGACCGACTGCAAATCGTATTGCAATATTGAATGCTTGGTATAAAATTGGCATTCTTTTTCTGATTCCCATTTTAAAGCCTTTTATACATCCTAAACCACATCCCTTTAGATTCGGATATCAATTCTTAACTTTTACACAGAAATCTCAGATAGGTTTCTTCTCAATTAGAGAACAGTGGACGAAATTTTCACAAGAACTCCTTCTAATGCTGTAATTTTTGTTTCTAATTTCTACCAACAGCTGCCTTTTAAGACCTTTGGGGTTCACTGGATACGTAGCTATACTCTTTTACGACATGAAGTTCCCCATTCCTCATCCCTCCTTTTTCTTTTTTTGCTGCTCGGTATTCATATTCCACAGTTTTAACTTGTCGGAAAATTGATTATGAACCAGGAGTGTCAGATATGTCCAGGATTGAACACTAATGAGATTCAAATTCCTCATGATAAGCATCACAAAGTGTCCTCATTGGTAAAAAGTCATCAAAACACACACAATTCTGTCAAATATGAAGTAATATGAAAATGTCAAATAACCCTGCCAAATATGAAGTACTAATTGAACAATACTTGCGTTCAATCCTGGACATAAGAGAGAAGTGTCACTTCTTCAACACGTCCATTATACTAATTGCTAATTGGATGTTTTCACTGAGTCTGACTGTTTTTGTTGTTGTTGTTGTTTTTTGTTTTTTTCAATAGGTCAGGGGTAAAGAAAACGCCAAAATCCACCAAAGCAGACGAGTCCTTTGAATTATACGGAAACCAAAAGTCAGACGTAGAGTTAACTCGTTATGCCCGAGCCATTCTTACTCAGCTCCTCCCAACTGTTGAGCGCAACCTTTACGAACGTGTAGACGGAGAGAAACCAGATCCAAATTCTGAGCCAAAACCTGAAAAATCTTCCATGTTTCCCGGTATTGTGAAGATGCACAGAGAAGCAAACACATCGGAAAATGACGAACTTTTGATTAAAAACAAATTCAATCGCTCGGATGTCACCAATATGACATCAGACATTGACTTGGACATGTCATATGCTGATTCGTCCGTTCTTAATAAGAGTAACGGCGTGGTAACAAAAGGTGAGGTCCATTTGACTGAACAACTAAATTTCGGAGAGCCCGTTCAGTTTAAGAATGGATCGACAGCCAACATGATGAACGTTTCTTTCACGAGTAAGGTTACGCTTCTTAATGATGAGAAATCTCGGAGAAGCTATCTTGAAGACGAAGAACTAGCAGATGTTGATGTTCGTGATTTCGTCAAACTCATTGCTCAAAAATCTGACCAAAAATTCAGCGTAAGAACCTCCGAGAGAGAAGCTCTGAACGAGCCTTCAGCAGATTCAAACGCAATGAACACCACGTCGACTGGCGAAGATGAGAGAGAAACTAACTTGACAACAGCATCGCATGATTCAAGACACCGAAGTCGCAGACAAAACTTTCTTCAAAAATTCCTTACTGCTCCTCGAAAGATAGCGTTCACACTCTTTGAGAAAAAAGTTATTGGCATAAATATGAAAGTGAAAGCCACTATTCGCATTGAATCAATTAAAAAGTTATACTACCTTGAGCTGGACAAGACTGAGTTGGATTTAACTCTGCAGTTGGGAGCCAGTGTAACAGTGCCATTTCTTCGAGTCTCCATTGACACCACTAAGAAAAAAACAAAGCAGATAAACGGAAGGAACATCAAAGTTGTAAGTACTTGGATTTAAAATGTTGAGGTTAGGCCGGGCCTCCATTTCGCCAAGTTCTTTTAGGGAGCTGACTTACGGTTTACGGAAAACAAGGTTGATAAAAACACTAGCGTGGTGGAAAGTAAATCGTACCAGTGGTTCGTGTGCTTTCTTTTATGTGTATTATATTTTGAGTTTTACTTTTTTCACTGTTGGCTATAATGACTGCTTTTAAACAATTCTACGACAACAGGACAATACGGAAACCTATTGCCTCACATAATATAACGACAAAAAATTGCTATAAAATTATTGTATTTATGCGTCTCTCTTCTGAAAGATCATCGGATAGGAGCCTATCAAAGTCGATTACAAAGATCTACAAGATATAATAAGCTGACTTATACATGACCGTACATTTTGATTGGTTGCTACTTATGATCTATTGTTGGACAGTTCTTACCACATTCTGACGTCATCTGTGATCTATTTGGAACATCTATGATCTATTCAGAACAGACGCACGGCAATATGGAATTTATCTGTTAAGTATACCACAGCACAGGTTAAAAATTGGAAACATTTTTAGACAATAGGTCGCAGTCTATGAGTCTATGAGCCGCCTCTATGATAGGGTGTTACTAAACAGAGCAACGCAGTAGCAGGGGTAACAGGAAAACGAGTGACAGCGATATGCTCTTGTAAGAAAGTGACTCCATGACTTTTTGGAAGCATTCGGAGCAATATCACGAAGTGAGACCCTGCAGTCACTAGATATCGTTTCCAGGTAGAAGACTAAGCGGTTCGTATTCAATTGCAAGCAGGAGAAAACTCTGTAAAACAGAGATCGTCGCGATACAACGCAGATATTACAGTCTGTAATAAGTAACTGAGAGATGCAAGTTTTGATAAATATTGATATTGTCCCATCAAACATCGCATTTCAAGGTGAAATGATGTTAAGTTTCCAAAAGGAAAACGACTCGAAGTTGCATGGGTTTTCCGGTTACAGGACTTTTGTTTAGATTATCGGAGCGACTCTCGGAGGCTGATAGCCAGCGCCTGCGCAGAAACGGCGGAGGTGCCTTTTGGAAGATAGACGAAGACCGCGACCGAATTTTAAACATAGGCTTTTCCGTAGGAAGCCCAAGTAATAACCTCATTGTTTGAAAAGTTTATATACTTGTAATGCTATTTACTGTTTGGTTTTCTTTTCTACAGGGCTACAGTATTCCGATATTGGGGGTCGTCACTCTCGATCTGGATTTTTTGCTTAGGACACCTACTAGAATCTCAGTGGACCCAGGCTCACTCTCAACATCCCGGTTAAGCCTAACGGTGAGTAGATATATCTCGATCGATGGTTAACATGTAATGTAAACAATGATTGAAATGTCTGGGCGTATGGTGTGTTTAACCATCAAACAAAAACCATTTTTTTTCCAATATCAAACGATTTTGTCGTTTCAGCCTCAATTTTGTGGTAAGAGTATTTGCCGTTCAAACCGGGACACCATGATGTATAGCGCACGGTCACACGGTTCTTTTGACCTCATTTGGCAAAAAAATAATAAAGAAATAAAGAAATAAATGTGGAAACGTGAGTGGTAAAAGAGTGTAGTTTTGCTAAAAGGCTTAGCTTCCGAGGATAAGTCACGGCTTTCGGTCACCATTATGGAGCAGCACCTCCTGATTTTCGCATATGTTTGAGCTGTGTTGGTGTTCTAAGCTTCTCCACACTTAATTTAAATAAATACACCTTAGGCGAAGGTTTGGAATATAACACGAGCGGATATTTTACGAATTGCACAGTGAATTTCTGAGCCCCGATGGGGCGAGAAATAATACGAGCAATGAGCAAAATGTCCGTTCATATTATGTTAACCCATACAACAAGGGATTCATTTTTCCACTATTAATTCACTATTATTTTGCAATGAGCGAAAGACGAAAACAACACAAACGAAAAGTGCTCTTCATGTCCAACAAAAGAATCTATGCGCTTTAAGATCAATACTCAAAATGTCAAGCCTAAAAAACGGAAAACTCAAGGTGTGCATGGATCGTTCATTGCGGCCATTTTTTTTTTCGCTCTGCTTTCCGTCCGTATTTTTGACACATTCTACAGTGTAATACTGTGACATAATTTGCGCGTTCCGTTGCCCTAATAAGGTAAAATGGCTTAGCAGTTGAATAATAAACCGCTGTCTCTGTCAACAATATCCTCGATGATGTACGAGACGAGTTAAGAATAAAGGAGTTCATGAAATCATACAAATAGATAAATGAATTAATAAAAATAAGCTCTTACAGTCCTTACAATTTTATAAACTGTCACTTCAGGTAACGCCCTCTGCATCAGTAACAGCCACTTTGCAAGGATCTGTAGCAGTAGTGATTATAAGGGCTGGGGTGTACGGTGACGGGAACTTGATAAGCGGAAGTTTTCCAATCACTGTGTCGTACGATGCAAGTCGTCCTTCCTACAGGGATACCTGCGTGGATGTTTCAGCTAACTTAAGGCTCCTTGAACTGAATGCTGGTATCTTCTACCAATGGAGATCATGTTGGTGGCACTGGATTTGGTTTAAATGCAAGTGGGGTACTCGACGCACCTTGTACAGTTTTGGCCGATGGTCTGCCTTCAGTTTGAGGCGAAATATGATATATGAATGTTTCTGATTACACTTTGCAGGGGGGTCCGAGTGTTGTGAACTGTTTCGTTTTAGAGCGCTTTCCAATTGGGTGTCGAAAATAATCTGGAAATGCAATGGTTTTGCTTAACTCTGCTCTGTGATTGGTCCAGAAAACTCTGCCACTCCGTCAACCAATTCAATCAGATGCATAACTTACACCTATCACGACTTCGTCGCCCACATTTTCCCCGCCTTAGACGGGTTATTTGTTTTTACTTTGAGTTGTCATTGGCTCCTCAGGGTACTTTCATTTCTACTGATTGGCCTTTGTGATTCTTCAGTTGTTTTGGTCTTACAACATTCAATTGAAGAGCGCTCTAATAAGGGTTAGTATTTCCCGGTGTTTTTTTAAAGGTATCGTTTTTTTGGATTTGATTAAGCTTTAAGTCGAAGTCTCTTGGATTGGAGAGGGAATGCGTGGATCCTATTTTTGGTTTCGCCATGATTGTAGTTGTAAGATCACTATTTCCTAAATCATTTCTACACGTGATCGAAGCAAGTTTTTTTCTTCTCCATTATGCAGCAGGATATGCAGTAATAGTGTCCGAGATCGCCAAATCCAAACATATCAACAATTAAGGTATCTAGGTTGTCAACGGTAGGACAAAGTTCTGGTACCAGTCTGTTGCCAAGCGGCAGGAATGAAATAGTTAAAGCTTATGACGTCACAGGATCACTTGCATCAACCAATGCTTGTCGATCGATGACTGATGGCTCTTTATCAGATTGATTGGATTAAAGGTCCCATTTGTTTTCGTAGCTATTCGCCCCAGCATTGAGATGATTTATGTACTCAGTACGGCTCTAAATTGATTCAAAAGTTAGGCAAACTAGATAAATCATTAAACTTGGGTTAAAGGAATAAAACCTACCGTTTTGGCAGCTTAAATTCTTTCATCGTCATTTGCGCTATGATGGAGTTAGAAACCGACACGGTGAACGACAAAACGAAATTGTCCTAAAAAAAAGTTAACAAGCATAATAATTCACGGTGGGAATTTTGAATTCTCCTTTAAAGCTGACAATTGTTTTGAGAAACAAGTTTAGTCTGTACATGTTTTGGTTCAACAGCTGTAAAAGCTGTAAAAGTTCCAGTCATACCATGGATAACTAGTGTGTATTTGTCTTGGAGTGTCTATATAACCAGTGTTTTGTGTGCAAGAACAATAAACTACTGTTAGAACGCAAGCCTTGCATTGTTAACTTGCCGTTTTTCGATTTTTAAACTATAAAAATTACCGTGGGAACCTTATACAGTGTGAATTTTTGACGAGATCTTCTTGATCATGAGATGTGCATGGAAGTGACAGTTCCATCATGGTACAGTTGTGGGGTGGGGGAAGTGGGTGGGGATTAAGTCCCTATTGATTTTCGTTGTGGATAAAGTGTTCTGTTATATACAAAGTTGCGATAAAAATCATGGTCCCTGAAACGGGACTTTATGAAACGGACTTTATGCTTTCCAAACCCTTTGTCCTGCTAAACAGCTACTTTCTCATTTTTTCGACAAATAACAAAGCCTAAAGTTGAAACAAAAAATCAAAATTTGGATTACTCCCTCTCTCTTGTACACTAGAGGGTTAAACTACAAATGACCTTTGTTAAAGTAAAATCTTTATTTAGACGCGGTATTTCCTTCAGGACTTTACAATATTGAATTAAATTAATCTAACTACCTATTTAAGTTAAATTACAAATAACTACTACAATAAAAGAAATGATTAAAAAAACCTGCTTTACAAGGAAGCCGTGTATGAAAGCAAAACAAAACTTACATAAGACTACTATTCAAATCATTATTCTTCAGCTTAGATTCAAATTCATTAAGAGAGGGCGACTGTCGAATATCCAAAGGCAGACTATTCCACAGTACAGCTCCGCTGTAGGACAGACTTCTTTTACAATAACTAGTGCGGGGCTGTGGGATGGCAAACAAACAGTCACTATATCTTAGGTTATAGGTTAAGGTATGGGAACGGAAGATAAAGTGCGAACTAAGATAGTCCGGAACCATATAATTTACAATCTTACACATCATTATTGATTTACTAACAAGGCGTTGACGGTCCAGTTTAACCCAGTTTACCATCCGCAACAATTCATCGGTGCTACGATCGTAACTTAACAACGTTATGACAAGTACAGCACGATTTTGTAATTTTTGTAACTTTTGAGAAAGACTCTTACAACAGGATCCCCACACCGAGCTGCGGTAATCGAGATGAGGTTGGACTAATGAATTGCCAATGGAAAGTAGAGTCTTATATGGGACCGAATACCTAATACGTTTAATGGCGCTTATACCAGAAGCAATCTTTTTAGAAAGCTCGTTGATATGACTCTCCCACGTAAGATTTTCATTAATGTGTACACCTAAGGATTTTACATTCGAGACTTGCTTTATCGGAAACTGGATGATTTTGGCAGTAGGAGTCACTGTAAAATTTAATAACCTTTGCTTTAGCCTGCGTTGCTTGGCGGTTTTTAAGCAATTTGAGCGCGCTAAGAAAGCGGCGAAGCCGCGATAGCGAGCGCCAAAGTCGCGAGGGGCCTGGGAGAGAGACAACTGAGAAACCGCCTGCTTAGATTACCCGCTTGTTTTTTTTTTTTTTGTTAGTCCAGTACGCTGGCGTACGGGCCATTGCCGTTGGATCACAAGACTAACACGTTAATCAAAATTTTCGGTAATCTCCCAAGGGACAGCTCCAAGGAACAACACTTATTACAACGCAGATCTTTGGCGCGTAAACAGAAAATTATTGAGAAAGTGTTATCGCGCCTGAATATTCTTAGCCTGCGAACGCAGACGTATCTCCGGCTGTCGCTTGTCTCCGCCGAAAATAACGTCTGCGAACCCGAGCCAGGAAACGATTTCTGTGGCGTTGAAATTTTAAGCCATTCACAGTATAGCTCAAGTAGCCCCAGAACTACTGTGCGAGGTATTCGCTGCGAGGAGCACTCAAGTTTTTATTCTATCATGGAATCTGATTGGCCAAAGAGAAACAAAAGTCATTACGTCACAGAAATCGTTTCCTGGCTCGGGTTCGCAGACGTTATTTTCGGCGGAGACAAGCGACAGGCGGAAATCCGTCTGGGTTCGCAGGCTAGAATATTCTTCGCGAATATCGCGAAATTGTTAACTGCCAAACACGAGCAAGAAAGTGAGAGGTAAACAATTTGCCTCGTGGGAGAGATGAGACGGCCGTTTTCTCAGCAGGCCATCACTGTTTGCGCTCGCCAGTCTACGAGAACCAGTATCGTTGTTATTTCGCTGTTGGAGTAGACTGCAAAACAGTCGTTTTCGGACGTTTTCGGAAGGCGTGAAGCGCCGTAAGCGCGGTCCTCGCGTGTGAAGCGCGCGAGCCTCACACGCCCGTAGGGCGTGTGAGGCGAGAAAACGACTGTCGGCTTTTCATACAACGAATTCGTTCTGAGCGGGGGTCCTATAATGTCGCTGAGGTGACAGAAATTGCTTGACAGCTCCACCCACATCTTCCAGCGGTTATCAATCACAGGCGACCTTCAGCGCAAAAGTGTCTAGACAAAACCTAAGTTTTGGTGGACGTCTCTTTGCCGACTGTGTGCAAAATTTACCTGAAAAAGTGAAACCTTGTAGTTGTCCACTCCGAAAAATTTTCATTTTACTCTCGGTATGTACAGCTAGCTCGCTAAATACATTGGCATTATTTCTTCGTTTGTCGGGGTTTTCAACGGCCATTCGCATGCATGAATGACCACGAGAGCAAGCAAATCTACACGCAAACAAATTATTTCTGCACTTATTTTTCCTGTTTTTCTCAGAATGAACAATACTTACAAAATTGTAAAGGTTTATAGGACGTTTAAGTCTTGTTCAGTCCGTAGCCCCAAGAAAAATACGTGCAGAAATAATTTGTTTGCGTGTATATTTGCTTGCTCTCGGGGTCATTCATGCATGCGAACGGCCGTTGAGAAACCCGACCTGCCTGTCTTCAGTAATAAATTTGAAGGAATATTGCCAAAGTATTTAGTGAGCTAACCGTTCATACTGAAAGTAAAATGATAAGTTTTACGAGTGGATCGCTGCTAAATCGCTCGCAAACGCATCCAACTCGACGTCGTCCGTTTTCCCGCGAGAATTACTGTCTTTACTCTGAAACTGATACGGCGTCTATATCTTTTTGATGAGGTGTGAGTGACATTTGATGACAGGTTGCGTCAGAATTAAACCAATCGGAATTTCCCGTTGCTGGAAGAACGGGAAATTCTGAACGAATTTAACATATGCAAGGCGGACAGTCGTATTTTTTAGCGTCTCTCCCCATTCTCCCTCGTCGTTTTTTACGCTCGTTCCAGACCTTTCGTTCGAATATTGACCGTCGCTCGCGATCGCAAAAAATACGACTGTTTTGCAGTCTACTGTTGGAGAGCATCATCGACAACCTAATTTCAGAAGTATCGTCGCTGAACTTCACAGCAATGAAATTGTCGAGTGATGTTTTATGTCCTTTTCTCGTTTGAGGACTTCCATATGGCGACGAAACGGTAGTTTGCAATACATCTAATACACGTTTGGAACGTAGACCAGACACGACAGAGCGTCGATAATCGCTTCTGTAGGCTCGAGCTAATGAAATTATGAAGTTCAAAAGCGGTTCTTATTTTACGTGCACGGGCATGACACACACGATCAGATGATGAGTTTGATCTTTCTATTTCTAGACAAATTTCAGATTTCTGACAAAGTGCCATTTTGAAATCCTTCACGCTTATGCTGTGGTTTGACTTGAACGGTTTACCGAGGTACCAGAGTTTACACCTTGGTAAACATTTTCCGTGTGTAAGCGCCAACTGACACTTTAGTAACTGCCGCAAAAGACAAAAGAAATTTAACCGAGGTAAAAGTTGTAATTATCCTGTGATCAGGCATGGTTACAGTTGGTAACCGAGGTCAAGATGACTGATGTATCTGCTTGTGGCTGCGTAATATTTCACTTCCCGCGGTGATCAGCAGATTGTGCGATTGTCGACAAAGCAAAGCGTTTCTTTTCCCGTTTTGACTATGCTATCATGGCAGATAACGTGGAAAGATTGGATCGATCTTCTTACGGCGAACAGTCTGTCACGTAAAAGAAAGCATTGTATTTTTCATTCTCAGTATTATTTACAACTTTCTCTAGACAAACTTCGATCCTTTGTTGTGTAATGACCGTTATTATGTTAGCTTGCAATATAATTTTCCTACTGGAGAAGTATCTGATTACTGGAGCTCAACTCGGTGGAAATTCTTCCAAGAAAGATATCATCTCCAGTATGACGATCTGTTATAAGTATAATTAATAATTACAACTTCTATAACTATTGTATATACCTATGGATAAGAATGTGCTATTGATTGTAGTAAAATTTTGCATTCAAACTAACAAAACCGTTGTTTTATTACTTTTGGCGGCGCGGGGTTAAATTCTCACAAAAGATATAATAATGAGTAAAATTCTAATTGCTGTTTTAAGGACGTTCTCATCCAAAAGGTTCCCACGTATTTTTAAAACTTGCCATGCAGTAACGCAAAGATCAACTTTTGCCAAAAAGTAAGAGAACAGCTTCGAAATAAGGCGCATTCAAGACCATGCGTCTTTAGAAGCTTTTGTTATTATTTAGCTCTTATTAACCGAGCAGGAGGTCTGTATGGGAGAATCTTGACCGAGGTCGTGAGTACAGACGGAACGCAGTGAGGTCTGTACACGCGACCGAGGTCAAGATTCTCCCATACAGACCGACTTAGCTTGGTTAATAACATGTTTATTATATGGCAAAGAAGAAAACTTTAATTCGTTTAATGTTAATGTGGTTTGCTGACATTTTGCTTGCGAACGGCGATGAGCTTAACTTAAACCTACCGAAATTTACTTTTTTTTTGTCATCAGGCTTTTTGGCACTTCCATAAATGATTGAGAAGAAAATAAAAGAAAATGGTGAACATTTTTGTATTTTAGTTTGCTACTTTTTCAACGCAAAATGAAACCAATCTAGATGCCGGTCTAGATGGGAAAATCTAGACCGCGGTCAATATCGATTTCAGCCAATCAAATTCGTGAATTCGGTAGTTCCCAGTCCTTTTGAGACTCAGCCATATAATAAAGACGATCTTACCGTACGACTATCAGCAACACAACTACGTATATTAAGGTAGGATAGGCCTTGATAAGGAATACATATAAGTCTTGCCTGTCCACATTCGAAGAAAACTTTGGTCACATGAGAGAAGCGAAATATTTGTAACTTTTCACGTACAAATCCTTTCTTCTTTTTTTCGTAAAAAAATGGAGAAAATTAGGAAAGAAATTGATCTATGAAAAGAAGAGGGGGTCACCGACCATTTAAGAGAGTAAATTGAAGGCCGGTGCCAGGCCCTATACTTACTAATATTTCTTCCTTAGCGTGCGCGCTTGTTGTATGATGTAGCGTGACGTTGAGATATGAATTACATACACAGTAAGGATGCGCAGTAACGATGGGCGCGAAAATTTAGAACTAAGTGACGCACCTGTGGTAACAAAAACATTCCTCACTAACATGACATGTTTCTCTTCTGGCATCTTCAAAGTTATTCTGTTGTTAAATCCTGAAAACAAAGCATTCTGAATTCTTCTTCAGCCAAGCATAGCTCACGTGCATGGTACGATTCTAATTATGTCACAGTATAAAGAAGTGTGAACAGCCACACCTGCGACTTTCAAGTTGTTATTCCTCTCTAAGTTTACTCTTCGTTTTCGAAGTTTCCCTAGCCTTCCGACTTTTGTCCTGTATCGGTTTATCATCCATTCCCAGGAGCCATAATCGGGGACGGAGACCGTAAGCGAACGCCATTTCTAGTATTGGGGCTGTCCCAGGGGCGGGGGAGAACACTCTACGACGCCTGGCACTTTTTGTGTATCTGAATCATCCAACAAAAAATGACGTCACATCCGGTAAAAAAGAGCGCTGAGCAGCAGAATCAAATTTGAATATGGCATAATCGTTCTCTCAGTAAGTAAAATGGCAATGTTTTGCAATCGGCCGGATATTTTTAACGTTTTATTTGGCCACGATAAACAAAATTTTGTCTTCTTCCTCGTCATATCAGTTTGTTTGAAGGACAGGGCAATTATTTATTCAAAAACACGCTGTTTTGACGGCGTGTTTTTTACGAAATGTCGCCATTTCTTCCTCGCTGAATTCCACAGGAGTCATCATTTGTGTGGAAATAATGAATTCTAGGTAAGTTGCACTCAATTCAAATATTATATTCTCTTAGGTAGGCATCACACTAAGAAAAATGCACAATGACAGGTTTCTAGACATGGGGGAACCTTATTAACAGAAGCGCATTTTTTAAAATTTACTGTTGCCAACACTCGAGAGTACTTGAGAGCTGTTAATCGTATCACTGCAATAATAGACCCACACACATAACGCGCTTTGCAGAACTTTCTTGCCGATCGACACTAACACAAACTCATGTGTTTGCTCATGACTCAAACTGATGCCATAAAATATGTTACGATTGGTTAAGAACCTTAAACAAGATATGTTTTCCCTAAGCAATCCCTTAATTGTAACCAGGATAAGACATATTGGAATAAGAACGTTCTCTGGTTAAAAATATATTAAAAACATAAGCTTTCGGCTATCAGTCTATAGCCTTTAACGAATGAAGAATGTAGCGCGCAAGCGAAAATATATACGAATGGGGTGCGAAAGATTGAGAATAAAAAAAAAAAAAAAAAAAAAAAAAAAGGAACATCAACGAAACTTGAAGAACTATTCAAATGGCTCTAATGTTGCCAACCATGCGTGGCAAAACAATCACTCCATTGATTTCGACAATGCTTGTGTCATTGACAAAGGCAATTACCACGTTCGAAAAACACTAGAATCTTGGCACACAGCAAAAACCGTCGACGCGGATAACAACTCAAAACCGTTGCCTAGGCAATACTCTATTTTATTGTAATCAGGCCTCATTTACATTTTTATCTTCTTGCTTTTTTCACGCTTGTTTTTATTCTCAATTTTTCGCACCCCATTCGTATATATTTTCGCTTGCGCGCTACATTCTTCATTCGTTAAAGGCTACAGACTGATAGCCGAAAGCTTATGTTTTTAATATATTTTTAACCAGAGAACGTTCTTATTCCAACAAATCCCTTAATTGATAAACGCTTCGTTACAGGCAGGCCGTGAACCCCTTAAAAAAAAGTAAGAGGATTAGTTTTAACGGCGATTAAGTAATTTGGACATGTCGTGGTTTTTTCTCATTTATAATCAAATTCATTTTTCCGTTTCAACGGTGTTAAACGTCAGCAACGCTAAGTTCCAATCCCCCCCCACCAATGAGGTCAAGGATGCACCTTTTAGTTCTTCAAACCCTCTCATTTGCCCTGTTTGCAGACCAAGTTCCTTATCTATTAATCCCTGTCATATTGGCAACCCATTTTGAAAGGTTACTAAAAAAAAATGTGCATTATATTTCAGTGTGCTTTCTCTATGTAATCTTACATCAAGATATTTCAATCCCTAAGGGAATGAGAGAACACTAGCCATACTGACAATTTTCAGTAATTCATCGCACTTTCAATATGCCATCTGAACAAATTGTTCGTAAACAGTAGTGAAATTTCATGCCCCTACATCTAGCCATAAAAGGAAGTCTGGGAACAGGCAATAGCTACAGTGACACTGCCAGGCTGGTGAATTTTACAAGCTAATGAACTCATGTCTAACAATGATGAGTGATGATGAAGCATGGTGCAGTGAAACTGAAGAATCAGACTGTGAGTGACATTGATAGAGTCAGTGTCGTGAGAGTGATGCAAGTGTCTGTGAACTTGGACCAGATCAGCAAAGAAAAGGTTTCCTACTAGAAATTGACAGAGAGCAACAAGTTTGTGCTAAAAAACTGAAGAAGACCAGCTTCATCACTACTTACAGTACTTGTCAAGAGTTCCTGACTTGTGTATGTGGGAAGGCTCTCTGTAATGACCTATATGGGGAGGCTCAGCTCAAGATGAGAATCTTTTTCAGGCTTCAGGTATAAAATGATAGGGATCTCACAAGTTGAGGTGTATGAAAGGGTAGGAAAATCTGTCATTTAGAGATTCCATTCTTCTGGTTCTAAAATGTTGTTGAAAAGCTCTCATTTACTCTCCTCTGCGAGAATGAAGAGATTCTATAATATTGTTTATTAACTTCTTTCCAAGGGAATAGAAAAGGGATGCAGTATTCCTGAATAGGTTTGTTAAAGGGGTACATTTACCCTTTTGCAATGTAAGGTCGACAAAAGAGGTGCCATTTCTATCAAAATGGTACAAATGTATACAAAAGGGTAAGGGGTAATGGACCTTGAGATAAGGCCTTTCCATTTAAAACTTTGTAGAATGCCCCTTCCCCCCACCCCCCCCCCCCCGCTTGTGTAACAGAGATGTTCAAATTATTGTTTTGTGAAAAAAGGCAATTACTAAAAAACAAAACAGTGCCAAGAGATTAAGTGATTGTCAATGCAAGTTTCCATTTGCATTTTGAATTAAAATTGGTATAACATTATCCTCAAGTATACCTTGCAGCTTCACAGAGAGGACCAAACTGATAATGAAAACATATGTTTTAACACTTAAAATTCTATTTTTGCCCCTTCCCTTGTACCTTGTGATCTTTGTAGGGAAATTCTGAAAAGGTCCCCACCCCTCCCCACCCCCCCCCCAAAAAAATTCAAATTTTACATACAAATCACTTTTTTATGGTCTCAGAGACGACAAAACATTTTTATGACTAGCTAAACTACTTATTAGGAAAATAAAAATGTTCAAGGAAAAAATGAACAGGCAGAAACAACAACAAATTAACTTTTTTTTTTTCAGAAGAGCTACTACTTGTATATTTTTTTACCTTACATGTAGGTCAACATAATTTGTTTTCACAATTTACCACAAAAGAAAACACCACAAAAAGGAGAATCATAGTTGTAGCATCTGAGCTACATTTTTAAATGGAAACATTTCTCATAAAAAATTTCCAAATTATATTCTTACCAGTACAACAACATACAAATATATTTTGCAGAGAGGTTTACTTAATTAATAAAATTGATGTAGTGAAATTTTCTATTTAATTTTTGTACAACTGATATTACAGAGTGCAACCTTCGGTTTAACTGGTTCACTTCACTGTTAAGGAATAATTAAACCACACCAGAGTGGCTTTGTATCTTTATTATAATTCTCATTATCAGTAGAGAAATCACACTTGTACACTGGTCCACTGATACTCTTACGTGTATGTTAAACATGGGAAAGCAGGTTGCATCATCTAAATCATCGCATTGTATGCAGGCCTGTGTGGGGTGTATATGCCAGGAGGTAACCACCTAAGAAAAGACAAACATAAATTATGCCATTGTTTCAATGACTCACCGTAAGTGGGTATTTGCTCATTTACCACCTTAATAAACAAGATATATTAAAGTATAATTTTTACCTCCGCTTTAAAACTTTTCAAACCTACACTTTGTTTTCACTTTCAGAGGTTCTTAAATTCACAAGCAGACCACCCACCCCTCTCAGTCCTACTCTCCCATAGCCAGGATCCCATTTCAACCCTCAAACATTTCCATAATCACATTAAATCAGTAATTTTTTTTTCTAATTTTGGTCTGACTTAGATTCATCTCCACTCAGCCATGAAAGCAATGGTGGCAGATTTCTGTATCTTTGTTGGTCTAGTTTACTATTGCTCTCAGATTCCCACCTCCCTTTTAACAAAATTAAATTCGGTTAAAAAATAAACTACAGTAGTTTAATCAAATTAATGCAGAGGCAAACATTGAACCAGAAAATTACTATAATTTTGGTATGAACGATATCAAAGTACAACTTACATAATTAATATCACATCTTCTCTATTGTAATTTAAGACAGTGCAGCTACGTATAGATTGACCACAAAAACCTAAAAACATGACTTTAGAAACATAGGTAAGTGAGAATATTGCTAGTTTTGCTTTTGCCACCAACCACTCTGGGTTTGAAAAAAATACATGGAAGATAATGGCAAAACAATAACAAAACCAACCAACCAACCTCTGGCAATTCAATAAACACACCAAATTCCCCCCCAAAATTCTCTTTAACACCTTACAGTACATGTAAATGTCAGCAGCATAAATTCAACTCAATGATTTGGCATGCTACTATCATCAAATTTTTACCCCTTGATTCAGAATTTTCAGGAGTATCAAATAGAATTCCACTATAGATTACAAATGCTGTTTACCTTTGCAAATATCTGCATTAGTTCTCATCTGGAGATATCTAAGTTTAAAATGTGTAAAATATATGCAAATGAGAGGACTGATGATGTCATACATCAAACCCAATATTACGTCAAGTGCAGACCATATATACAGCAGAGATCATTGAAACTTGGTAGCCTTATAGTTCTGCAGGCAAGACACTAATATGGCTATGAAAGATATGTTCCCAATTGGCAACTCAATCTTTTCCAGTCCCCTCTAACCCAATTTCAATAATGCAGTGATTTTCAGCTTGAAAAACATATGACTTGGACCTTACTATTTAATAGGCTTGCTGGATCATGTAGATGAAGCACCATTGGCAAATATCAAAATGGAACTCCAAAGGTGGCCAGAAAGCCTAGAATATCAGGGAAGGTCTGAAATGCAGTCTGTTGCCATGGTAACAAAACCGTTAAGCTCATATTATGTAGCAAATCTGCAAATTGCATCGTAATAGCACTGTCCCCACTGGAGCCCATGGTTCAGTAGTTTACTTGGACAATAAATTTCATACCTTTCCTGGGGGACAGGATGATATAAATGGTCTGTGGGAGACTCCCAGAATATCTGCAAGAATGTATGACTATCTCTTTACAGGTATTCATTCATTAATAAATAAATAAATAAATAAATAGACACTAACACTACTAACATGATTGAGTTTGGAAAAAATATATATATTTTTAGTTTATGATATTTTGAAAAATTCCCCTCTCCCATCTAACATGCTGATCTTCTTTAATTTGGTACTTATCCAATTTTGATTAATACTTTTCTTTAAAACGTTTAGCTTTTGAGACCCTCCCCATCCTTGGAATTTCCAATAATCTCCTTGGGGTGGGTATGGAAATTTTTTAGAACCACACAATAAAACAAATAAACAAACTTTAAGATATTAAATGTTAAAGTATAAGTCAGTGTGACATATAAACATTGATTAACGTATAAAGACATGATTGATCATTGCAACTACACACAACTTGAGCAAAGGTGAAATTATAGCCTGAAAAAAAATTAGGTGTGAACTGGATTCCAACCCATGACCTCTGTGATACCAGTGCGATAACTTAATTAATTAAAGTTCTATGCTACAACATACCAAACTGTTAATTTATTATGAAGTGACACAGCTAAAGGAGAGTTGTCAAGATATCAACTTTTTTGTGAACTCTAAAAGATCAATATGAGTCTTCTAAATTTAAGATTATTATACCTAACAAAAGACCTACAGTAGGGCACTGCACTGTGTGCTCTCTCTACACACTCTTCCAGGCAGGATAGTAATACATATACATGTATTTTTTTTTTTTTGAAATTCCAAATTATACTGTTACTGCATGGTCATACAAGAGGTACTAGTTGCTGCTGAGTAGTCTTAAAATAAGTGAACTAAGTGTGACAAAATATAATGTATATTAAATCTGCACCAGTTCAGTACAATTTAATACTAAATTTTAATCAGCCGCAAAAAAAATTATTGTTAGCACCTGATATTACATGTACTTTGTGAAGGTTTCTGGAGGAGTTATACTTTTATGAAGTACCTGGCAGCAAGTACTATTTTGATTTACTAAAGCAAGACTGTAGTAACTGCAAGAAAATGTGTTTGGTACATCCCAGAAAAATTGGGTGGGAGTCAGTGCAGCCTTCTTCACAAAAGTTAAACCCTTAACCTATTTATGACCATAATCTGCAATTTTCCCTACCCCATTTATGACTGTTGCGACTGCTACAGTTGCCCTAAACATAAGTTTTGAAGGACTCTTGTTGATGGTCTTATCAATAATGGTGAAAATTGAGGTAGCTTATTCTAAAAAACATACCAAATTAAAGATAAGATGGCAAAAGCCTTACCCTAGAGTATTTATGACCAAAATGGCTGAATAACCATACCCTTTGGGGCTGTACATAGCTATATATAGCACATAGAGAAGAGTTCCCCCCCCCCCCCCTCCTCCCGCTGGAGCAGGAATCAAAATATTATTGCCTTGATGACATAATAAAGATAAAATCTCAAAATAATCAAGAGTTAAATGTATGCATGGGACTTCACTATCAAAATGATGCCTGTTGCTTACTGTAAATTGGATAAATTACTCCTACAATGTGCCAGAATTCTGTTAAAGTGCCACTGAAACGAAATTTTCGTACTCTCTTTTTTTATCCCAATCTATAGTTTCAAACGTGCTGAAAGTAATGGTGAACTTTATTTCTGCCATATCCCAACAGAAAGTGCTTTTTTTAGATGTTGAAATCGACTTTTTGGAGCAAAACTGTGTCCGGGCTCTGGAACCGAGTTTAAGGACCTTGTGACGTCACTGGTTGTATTCACGCAAGAAGCGCTATAGATTCTCTCTTGTTTTCACTTGAGTTATTCAAGTTTATTCTTCATATTGTCGATACCTACTAGTTTTCTACCTTGTAATTTCTGTCCAGCCTTGACAGGAAATACACATCATAAACGTTGGAGGGCGCCAGAGAGTGTAGATTCACCAGAATAAATGCTACAGATTGTAACAGCTCAGTACACTTTTCGAACATCTTGAGTACTCGATTGGAGATTTCGAAGACGAGTGTGGCAACTTTTATATCACGTCCTGAAGCCTAAACACGATATTTCGTCGTCTGTTTTCAGCCTGGTTCTGAAATTTGGATTCTCACGTTGATCTAAGGTCTATTAACAAGGTTCGAATATATCCTCGGCAACTTTACTGCATTAAAAGCCGTAAGCGCATCAGCCATCCGCACAATCACGAAGTTATTAACGGTCCACAAGCTTTGAGTCGAGTACTTCTTTGCACACTGAGGGCATCTTTTTATGATACTAATAAGTGAGAGTTCTTGTGGTAGACAAAATGTATCTTTGAAAATTGTGATCCGCAGCAGGGTTTGCTTTATCGCCGCATACGTATCAGTGTAAACAAAGCGGGAATTTCGCTTCTCTTTTACACGTATCTCCCAATTGCAATATTTCACGGCCGATGGATTACTTTGAGTTCTTTAGCACATACTTATGTCTATGATCTTCATTTAATAATATCCAAGTTCAAAACAATTCGTTAAAACGTCACTAGTTTACACTCCTTTCGAAGGTTCATTAAACAGAATTTGAACTAATTTGCATATATGACCTTTCGCCGCCGACATTGTCACGCTCTCTCTCGTTTCCTGAAAACATACCTGTAGGGTCATGGCATCTTAGTTTACCTTTATAGTTTAAATTCGCTCCCTCATATAAAAGAAGAGGGTTTCTTAAATTGCTGCTGTTGTGATAACTTGCAGGATGTAGCAGATACAACCGGACTAAAGGTCACTGTGGCACAATCTCGTCCGCCGTGAAACTCACAAAGCGTCCGGTTTCCTCGAAGCGAAGCAACTCGAAAACTCGAAGCGTTGTTGCTGCGATTCGTGCAGCAGCAGTCCGGATAATATTTTCAAAAGCCGCTTTCTCTTGTTTTCATGTCTTTTTTGCTTTATGAGTGTAGATATTGTTTAATTGAGTGCTGGCATTTCACCAAGAGTCCCGATCATTTTGCGATCTAAGAACTCCCACTCGTTTGCTTGCTTACATAAAATATCCTGCAAATATCCAATTAAATAGACTGGAAAGCCCCAGGATCGACTCTCGACCTCTTCATGTCTAAGGCTACTGTGATTATCTGCTTTACAGCTCCGAGATGTCCTTAAGATGTTTTTTGGGGGGCTTCGAACAGTAATCTCTTCTCCCATAATCACTCTAAATTTTCAGCGCAGCATGAGAGTAATACAACCAGTGACGTCACTAGGCTGTTTTGGCCGCGCCAAAATGGCCGCCAATTTTGGGCTTAACCAGCCAACTTCGAACGGCTGAAAAAGCAGTTTTCGCTTACCGCATGCGAAAAAAAAGTTTGCAGTGTTTCCAAGTAAGGTTGAAACTTTATTACTAAGCAAAAATCTCACATACAAAAATTTCGTTTCAGTGGCACTTTAATCTAGTCACCAACAGGCCACAAAAATCTGACTGTATAATAATTATTAATAAATAAGAAAATGACCGACTGAGCTTTTGTTTGAGCCAGAATAGAGTGGCCATAATAACGAGGTGGCTATGTTAACAGGGGTAGCTGTAAGGTGAGGTACATTCCACAGTAGTGATAAAGATGACACTCTCAAACACCAGTACCCATAAAGGACATAAAGATTTTGGACAGTATATTTTGCATAATCAGTTGGAAGAGGAAGAGGGAAAATGGAAATAAAATAGAATGGCTCTTGTGTACCAGAGACAACCCTTTCCCCGAGTTACCCTAGTGGAGCTAACTATTCACTTATTTATTTACAAAATTCAACCAACCGTTTACGCAAGGATCGCGAACCAGACTTGGGGGCAAGACAATTCAGGTGGGCAAGTTGACTCGCCTTGGCAGGTAAAGTAACCAACAACTTTTCTTTGAGTATACATAAACACTTTGGCTCACCTAACTGGAACAACTCTCGGCATGGCGAGTGTCACGTAATGCCTAGATTTAAGATTTAAAGCAGCAATTTGTATCAAAGAACAGAAAATTAACTCAGCAAAACCCACTGCAATCAAATGACTGAGGGAAACAAACAAAGAGGGATAGTTGCACATTTGATTATTCAATAAGAGTTACAAATTATCATGTAGGGTCAACTTTTACTCCGCCTACAGGGGCTACACTTTCACCTAAAAACACGTGATAACGTTGCCTCAGGGGGAGGGTTATCTCGGGTACCCGAGACTATGTAAATGGGACCTGTGTTGCCTCAAAGAACACCCCCACGATTTTCAAAGGGGAAGGTCCTTAAACAGGACCTTAACTTAGGGCAGCCTCAATGGCAGATTCCCTCTGATGGCTTGGATTTGAATAATTGATTTAATTACTTTTAAAGGGGACTAGAACTTAAAAATCTTACTCGAATTTCGATCCAGCGAGACCTAAGCTTCCATGCCGTGAATCAAGTTTTTACTGGGCGTTTTAAAAGCACTCACCAAAGAGAAAGAGACTGATGACCCAAAAGTACCAATATATATGTACTGTATCTTACTGAAAACAACAATCTTCAACGAGAGATGTGGGAATGTGGGATACTGACCTTCAGCATGCGATCCAGCTTATCTCTTCTACCAATACACGTGAGCCAAGAGCAACAAAAGCTCTGGTGACAGCGACTTTCGGAGCTAAACGGCTTCTGTTAATTATGTTCCCGTAGTACACAGTGCAAACTATGGCCAGCAATACTTCATCCAGGTTGTGGTTAACATTATAGGCTATAGCACTTATTGTTATCACTAAATCACGAACAACAAGAACCAAAAGTCGGAACAACACCAGTTTTGCAAATGTGTAAAATTCGCCCGACGATGACGGAAGGCTCTCCGTTATTTTGCCTCAAATCGATAATAAACTTTTCTTTTCTCCCGAAATCTTTGCTTAAAAAGTCGAAGTAATGTGTCTGCAACATCTTTCCATCCTCAATATAAAATGAAACGAAACTGATGGTTTACAAATAGAGGGAAATGGTGAGTAATCGAAACGCCATTTTCTCGCTTTGTGAAACGAGCCGCGAAGCGCAGTTTAAACCGGATGTGACGTCATTTTTTGTTGGATGATGCCTACACGAAAATTTCAGGAGTCTTCTGTCCCGCCCCTGGGCTGTCCCTATGATATGACACAATTTTTCAATTATTTTCAGAACAAATTGCGCCATCCCGTGTGGCACACGCGCGTAACTGCTGCGAGGATTTTTGCGGATGTAGCGCGGGGAAATGGAGTCCGAAATTCCCAAATGTTTGATGCTTTTGGCCTACAACTCAATACTTTCATGTCTGTTGGAATTTTGCTTCAGTATTTTCGTCGTAAGCTGCTCCAGTTTGAGTGAAGTGAGACAGTGTCGAATTTAGTTATGTGCCGCTTTATGATATATATCACTGACCAAGTTGTGTCCCGCACAAGTTGACCAAGTTGTGTTCTTTTACAAGAGCTCCACATTACTCCACTCTAAGTTTCTCATATGTTGAAGATTAACAGCTTTTCCAAAACACAGCAAAAAACTAGTTGGATATATTTGGATATAGCAGCGTTTCAGGACTTCAAAGTTTCCCTCCTCTTGCCACACGCTTGCGAGGATTTCACCAGAGTCTATCTCGACCGAACAGTAAAAAAAAATATAATTGCAAGTTTGAGTTTCGCCTGAATTGTAAGCAACGTTTGATGTTTATCAAGGCCCAATAATTGACAATAAAGTTTATGTCTGTAGATGCTGCTCAGTTTTGTTTGTGTAAAAATCCAATAAATTGACTGTTGTCGATGAATAAGAGCGCCCGCCGATGCGTGTTTTGTACAGTCAGTAAAACTGACATGACAAATTGGACTTCCCCACTTTCGGGTGAAAACGTACATCGAACTCATGTATCTCTAGTTTTTAAATATGTTTAAGGTTGATAAATGTTTGAGAACATATTGAAAACTTAGCTGAAAATATGCGAATACAGCAGAAATAATCAGCTTTCTTTAATCAACTCGCGTCAGACTTTCCTTTCAAAAACTTTTGAAAAATCGCCAAACAAACAGAAACAATAAGAAACTATGAAAAAAACAGGGTTTGGTTATGATTAAGCGTTGTTTGGGAAACTCACAAATGAACTCGATACCAGAGTAAAGAGTTTTCTTACATAACTTTTCTTTATAGAACAAGCGCAAAAGCTTACGCGAACAACTAGCGCGAGCATTCATTCACAGCGCGAAATCGAAGTCATGTTTTCGACCCTGAAAAACTCACCTTTTCCATTAGCTCCGAGCACAAAACTACGTATAAGAGCCCTGGTTCTCATTCCCTGCCTTATTCCCTGCCATCGCTGTGAAAAATCTGCAAGAGAATCTCGCAGCTCTCACCATTTGATCACGCAACGTGACAACATCCACGCGAGAGCCCCCGACATGTGCGTGGATCCGCGCGGATATATGAGGATATATCAGGACGGACGCAATTTGTTCTAAAAATAGTAAAATTGTCCCATATTATATCATAGGTGCGCGCGGATCCTAAGACTTACGGTCTCCGTCCGATTATGGTTCCTGCCATTCCCTAATTACAGTTTCTAGGTAGTAATCTCCAAGACCAATGAACCCAAAGATATTGCAGTTGAGGTTAAGCAGTTAAGTCCGGAGTTACCACACATTAGGGAGTTTAAGCAAATCGCTACGGCTGGCTCTGATACGGCTGCCGGAATCGAAGTAAGTTTCCCCCAAAAAGAGACACTGCGCATGCACGTCGGTTGGATCCAGCCGTAGGGTGAAATCTGACTACGTGAGTCGGGATGTTTTGCCGTAGCGGCTACTACGCCGGGTTTATTTCGCTTCTCTGTTCCTTTTCAACGGACATTTCGGCATTTTAAGAATTCCATTGGATACTCTATCCTTTAAACTCAATTTAAGTCAAAGATTGTGTCAAGGTTGCCTTTCATAAGCTTGTAAATCCGTATCCTGAATTTACGATAAGTTTTGGCAAAGGTGTTGGAATGGCGAAGCGAGTCAAGTGAAATATTCGTGTTGAGCACGAGGTTGTTTTTCTTCGGTTAAGTTTGCTTTGAGGGTTTAGTGAAGATGTTTTATATCTGGATAACTATACGATGCTATTTTGCTTCTTTGAGTATTGATATATTTGTGTTCTTCACTCGATATTCTTTGAGATATTTGTCTCTGAAATTATATATTTCATCCATCAAATTGTTATGGTACAAAGTGTATGGCATTCGCTTTCGCCCAGAAATAATCTGTTCGTCCTACCGAATAACATCCATCGTCCTTTGAGCGAAGCCATTTGGCTGTGCTAAACTAAATAGAAGAGATTTTAAACTCCTTAGCCGATGTTTCTTTTATCTTTGTATTTCGCTTTACTCGCTAAACTTAAAAATTGGCAGACCACCGAGACGTACTCTCCCCAGACCTTTTCAGTTACGGCAGCCGTAGTAGCACCAGCCGTAGTGATTTGCTTAAACTCCCTATTTTCTCATGAGTCATTGGAGTGATGATTCTGTCCGTTGATGCAATGCTTTACCAATGATTCCATCACATAGTAACCTTGAGTGTTTCAGCGGTCCATGGTGGCCATTTTATGAGTAATTCATTGAGCGCATGTGCACATGAATTCTTAAAACTGCAGGGGAGATATGTGGTGGGAAGTGCTTTTAAGGTCATTCCCCAGTATTGCATTGCGCATCCCTACTGCGCCTAATTTCACGCGTGATTAGCGCGCGCACATTAAAAAATGGTGGCTTTTTCTTTACAGCTGGACCTCGCCATAGAGGTAAATCGTCATTTTCTCGCAAACGAGTATGGTGACCTGTCATTTTTTTCTGTTGTTTTCAGTTGAGTAATAAATTTCTCTGTGTAAAATAAATATGGACCAATTCTCAAGTAGAACAAAAGGCAATCGTCGGAAACGTGAATTTAGCAAGCTATCGTGACTAAAATCATGGTGCTATTATAAGGATTTATATGGGTATAAACAAGGTGCTGTTGCTCCTAAATGAACATGGGGACCCCTCATTTTTATTTCAAAATTTAATTTCCTATAATATAAACAATCACTAGGCAAAGTTTTACAAAACTCTCAGTGCAGGGTCTATTTCAGTGGAATGACCTTAAGTGTCTTATAAAAATGTGATCTAGAATGGTGAGAGTATGCTCAGAGACTTGTCATGTTCACCACTGTCGAACTTGTGTTTCATATCGTTACAGCGTTTATCGTGCGGATCTCTTGTATGAATAACAAGTTACATGCCGGTAATGAAAATATGTTAGAAATGAAACTTGAATTTGCAGTTTTACGGAAAGCCCGATAAGAGAAATTTCGGCTTCAACCCATGACTTACAATGCCAGTCTATTCATCCCTTACAACTAAACGTCAACAAAGCAACATTTTTGCGTTGCAAGACATTGAGCGCTTTCCATTCGACCGAAAATTCTGAAAATTTCAAAACGGGGACAAATGGTACGGACATTTCCCAGGAAAGTTTCCAGAAAATCTGGAAATTATTGAATTTCCGTAAAGCGAACCATTCAACCGGAAACGTCGAAAATTCTGGGAGAAAAGTAACTGAAGGTGGTGTTTAAACCGGGTATTAGAACTAGTTTTATCACGGAGGTTGCCAAGCGAAATCATGAGATTTAAAGCGAGAAAGCACAGACATGTCGTATTTCGAAGGATAAAAGTAAGAACAATAATGGCAAGATTTCCTTTATTTCTTGTATACTTTGCAACCTATCTACATCCACTACTATGTTACTAAGGTAATTAAATGATTGAAAAGTTTTTGTTTTCTTCACCATAATGTATACCAATTTTTATTGCTTAAACAGTACAAACTAATGACGAAGATAACAGAGCCATACACACTCAGATATTAGCTCCAACTCAAATTACAAGTAACTGTCAGGCACAAGCAAGCAGACTCTCCCTATTGGCTAAATCCGTTTTACTCTCCCTATTGGCTCCTTCAGATCACAAGGGGTGTTTCAAAGAGTGTTAGCTGCTTGCAACGTTATCAAATTCAAGCAGGTGAATTCACTCACCTTTATACCTTAAGTTTTACTTCACTCGGAAGGCGTTCTTGAGCAGAAAGAAAAAGATAAAAAAAAAATACGAAAATCCTGGATATGTGTAAACGGTGTTAAGAAGGCGATAAAAGTCCTCCACTGTCTTTTCTCCTTTTTTGTACTCTTCTACTTTTTTGTCATCACTTGGAGTAATTTTCAGGGTTCAACGAAGTTTTCATTAACACCGTTTCCAAAAATCGTCATACATGAAATATATCAAATGTAATGACGCAAATAAAGGAATGCAAATAAAAAATTTCATGTCACTCAGAAGAAAAGATAAAAACTATTATAAAATAACAAAAATAAAAACTAAATCCAATTAGTTAGATTATAAAAAGTTAAAAAAGAATGATTTACTTTAATTTACTGTTAATTCTCATGCCCCGAACCGCTCGTCTCTCTCAGCCGGTGGGGCCCTGATACAACAGAAAGGTGACTTAGGAGACACGTGAATTGATTGGCTAGTAATTTCTCCTAAGATTTTAACTAATTCAACACTGGGCGCATAGTCGAAAACATCTACTGGTGAGATATAACTAAATAGTTTGACCACTGTACCTACAGAACTTCAGAAAGTTTACGCTTGACTTTCGGAAAGAATTTCAATGACGTCCTCCATAACGAAACTTACCAATGCCACTCCCGTCCAGAATATTACTGTTTAGGTCTGCAGGTACTCTAATGAAATTGTTTTGGTTAAGACCTCCAGTGGATGTTCTCGAGAAGAAAACCTGCCTTGAATTAATGAAAATCTTACACCAAGATTCTGATAACGAAAGATTTGGAAAAACATTTCAGGATAAAAAGTACCGATATCAAAACATGACGTTTCGACGATGACATGTCACCAATAAGACTCCATTCCAGTGACACTGTTCATTTAATTATGTACATTCTTTTGTTTTTGTTAATTACGTACATTCTTTTGTTTTCCTCCATCTCCCTTTATTCTATAATGTAGTTTCACACTTTCCTTTCTTTATATAAGGTTATTGAACTTACAATAATTTACATTTGATAATGGTGACATGTCGTCGCCGAAACAGCATGTTTTAATATCGCTACCAAGACTAGTCAATCAAATCACGTGCGCCCAGAACCGTCTTTTTTCGTGCCAAGGCTACCCCGGTTAAGAGAGCACACGCAGCTCTGGAGACAAGCATGAAACTTGTCACAATATTGATGCCTGGCATCAAGCCTGGGCTTGTGGTATTACAAAGCTAATGGAAATAATTCTTTCAGCACCACAAATAATTCCTTATTTCTTAGGCCCCGTCCATACTACGCCGGAGAAATCTGAAAACGGAGGTTTATTCCTACGGTTAGGCCTTCCGTCCAAACTAATCCGTCATCAAAACGGAACTTATCGAAAACGATCTTCAAACCGGAGGGATTTGAACACACCGTCTTTTCGTTTTCGTGTGGACGGAAAACATTTTGAACACCAACGGGGCTTTTAGAAAACGATGACGTCACGATACTCACGTGATTTCCCTGCCCGAGTTTTCCTCAAACACAAATCCAAAATGACCGGTGATTGTTGTGTTTTTAAATTCCACCGGAGTCGTGTGGACGGAAAACATTTGATGCACTTTCAGAGTAAAACTTCCGTCTTCATATCCCTCCGGTGGCGTGTGGACGGGGCCTAATCAGCTGTTTTTTCTGATCATCGTTACTACCGCCCTTCGCAGGACGTCAATTTACAGTCACGAATGAAGAAACCACGAAACGAAATTTCTCATATCGGGTTAGTTGTGCTGATCTAAAATCGAAGCTATTAATGTCTTCAACAAAGCCTCAATGTCGTCCGGCAAACATTTTCGGTCTTGACAGAAACACAAGAAAATAATTGAAACTGAAACTGTCTATATTAAGACTTATAGTTTGAGTTCCATAACCGTGCATAGTGTGTTTTATTGTACAGTAATTAAGTGACCAATTTCATCTTTCTTCTAGTGAGAATAATAAGTAAATCGAGCTCCGCGATTAGTCCTGTGTAACTTCCGATTTAAAATTATTTCCATATATATCTCTAAGAGCTAATTACTTCTTGAAACCTCAGTTTCTACACCGTCCAAACCAGTTAATACATTAAGAACCAAAATGTTCGATTAATCTACCATTTACTCATTTACACTGAGAGGTCTTTTCAACCAATAGGAAAAACTGACTGGGATTCTTTTAAGTTCTAAAATATTCCACTTGACATGCACAGCTTTTGATCCTAGAAGCTTTGTTGTGAACAAGGGAAATTATGACAAAATTTCTACCTAAACTAAAATCTCATGATGTATAAAACTGTAAAACTCTCCGTCTTTTTATGGGACCATTCCTAACCTAAATTTGGTGACCCATGAGTCACTTTTAAATTCATGAATTTGGTTCAGTTGACAAAGCAAATTCATAGCATACCACTTGAGTAAACATCGAGGTACTCTAAAGGTTTGGGATCATACTTCTGTTTCAAAGGGGCTTGGCGTTACCTGCTGTTAAGGATAACCAAAATATGCTCTTGCAGAATCCAGGAACCTTGACATATGGCCATCTGAAAGACCCAAACAACAATATCCAATATTAGCTCATCGATAACTAACCGTACTTTGTGTGTTTTACTTCCCCGATTGGCCAGTATGATACTGTGTAACCAGCATATTATTTCTTCTAGAGCGGTTTTTAATTGAGTGTTTAAAAAAACCCAAACCAATTACTTACCAATTAGACTACTCGCTCAATCTCAAACCGCAATAAAACCAAAACCAAAACCAAAGTAACTGCCTGATTACTTTCGATACTCAATTGAAAACCGCTCTAGTTTGAAATTGTTACTGACTGATAAGTTTACGCACGCTAATACGAAGCGGTATCGCGAAGGGCCAAACCTTGTACACAGCCCAGAGTTCTAGCTAAATAGTAACTGGAAAATGTATCCTGCTGGATTCTGCTCACACCTTGCTGACAATTCCGATAAAAAAACAGGACAGGGAAACAATAATGTTCAAGGGGTGAAGATCGTTTTAGGGAAGTATTGGTTGTGGTTTTTTTTTTTTTGTGCAAGCCTATGAACCGAGCAAGAAAAGAACAAGATCAACATTCTCCGTTCAGTAAGTATTTATTATAATGGTTCTTTTAACACTGCTGATAAATTAATGCGTCTCCGCGATCCATTCTCCGTAAACGCACGCTTAAGGATTTATTTACACTTTTTCAGTGTGCTGTTGTGAAAGTTAAATACAACTTGAGTTGTTAGCCAAAAATGAAGGAAAATAGGTTTACAAACCAACAAACGGTTTTCTTTTGTTTACTGTTCTGCAAAAGTAATTCGTCGAAATTGCAAAAATTCGAGTTAGTTTTCAACTTAGACCAGTTTGCTATCTCTCATCTGATGGTTAAATGCTCGGAGATATTAGCTGCATAAGGTACTCTGAAATCCGAGGGTAAATTAAGTAATGTATGTATGTAATGACGTATAGAATAAAAGTCATTACTAGGGTAAAACAAGAGTCGCAGTGATGAGAATGCTGGCCTCCCACTAATGTGGTTCCGATCCGATTCATTAACCCAGCGTCATATTTGGGTGGACTTTGTTGTTGGTTCCTGTCCTTGCTCTAAAGGTTCCGCCCCCCCAGACAACACTTCAAGTTCCAATTCAATCTAGTGCATGTTCCCGATTAGTAAGCCTTGTAGGCTGTCTAGAAGCTTGGTAAAATAACAAAGTTATTTATTTTATCTGCTGCAAGAACAGAAGAGTTCTCCGAGAGAGCTTTGAGGAACAGACAATATCCAAGGACAAATATCCCTTCATATTATCTTTTAAGCTGAATGGAAGTTGTGTTCATTGTCCTTCAAAGACTTTTCCAATAGAAGCTGTTACCCTTCCAACAATTCTGTCAGCGTTCAAAGGTAAATTGGCAAGACTTTCTTCAAATGTAACAATTTAATTGCCCTGAAAACTGAACGCGAGAACATAAAAACGCAAATTTAGAAAACCGAGGAACGTCATGTTAAGACATCATCAGACATTTCCCAGTTTTAGCTTATCAAGTGACGTGTTTACATCATTCGCGCGAAAAAAAATAACAGCACATTACTGTGGAGCTCGCTTTTATCAAAGACAAGTATTTACCTAATTAATTGGACTGCGTCACGTGATACCGGTCAGCGGATACCTTGTGCACCTGCGTATGTTGCTTATGCTTGAGCGCTAGTGAGAACCAGCCTTGATGAACTGGACAAAGCAATCTCGGTCGTGGTCTCGATATTTAGATCAAGCAAGGGATGAGAAGCACGATTAAGCTACATGTGAGTTACTTAATTCACAATGTGAACGATATATACCTTTCAGCACAATCGTTCAAGTGCGTCTTGAGAAACACCAAACTAACAAGCATTCATTTTGTAACACTTTGTTTACTAACCTGGAAAGTAAACCTCGACTACAGAAAAAGTATCAGTTCTCCCAATTCTCTCCAGGGCCCAAATTAAGTCAGCCATGAGCAAACTGGGTCTAGCAGCACCCAGATGACGGATAAGGACTTCCGTAGGGCTTATCATTTCTCCTTCGTTTGAAAACGTATCCAACGTATCCTTTCTGACGCCAAGTTTGTTTCCCAAATGCCTCCAGCAACGTATCCTACTGGTATGCTTCTTATTTAGAAGGTTGCAGACACGTGCTGCTATCTCTAGATCCTCCCATAAGTCTTTCAGTGGAGAGTTGTCTTTCACTGTAGAGACAATTACAACGACAAGTAAACAGGAAAATTATTTTTTAAAAACGCCTCAACTTGATGCCCTAGTGTATTGTTCGAGTTTACGTCTTGGGTCAGATTAGTTTTCGAGTGTCTCCAGCGAGTTTCGTTGCAACGCTTTCCGTCTCTCTAAGTGATACACAGAATGTTATTTTTCACTTGATTCGGTTACCTCTGTGTTTTTCCGATGAAAATATTTCCAATAACCGCCATCAAATACCAACTATCTCAAAAGCGGGTTGGCTTTTGCTAAATATTTAGCCTAAGCAAGTTTTTAGACCCATAAGCGTACTGAACAGACCTAGAGTTTTTACTAGGTGTCATCGTCGTCATTGCTTAAGCTCCCCTGTAATAAATCAGGGTTCGTACTACTCAGGGATGATGGAATATCCGGGACTTTTCCAGGGTAGGTAATGGTAGTCTGCGTGGAGCCTAGTGGCTTATCAGGCCAGAGCTTGTCTTACATTTTTAAGTACCATTTAACGACTAGGAGTATTTCTACTCTCCCCTGTATGGGATGCTATAGTCCATTGTAGAGTTACCCCCAGCATTAAATTCGCTGGTACCCATTACACACCTGGGTGGAGAGAGACACTTAAATTAATAGTAAAAAGAATAAATGTAATACCTCACGCAACATTTCTAAATATTTCCAGAGGCATGCTGAAAAACTAGCAAAGCCTGAATAACACGAAAGCCCAACCTTTCTTGCTTTCTGCTAAAACATCCAGCACATCTTGCATTTTGAGAATCTTCAGATGTTCTTTTACGTTCCCAGCGGTTAAACGAGGTCTTTTGACGCAGAGGTACTCAAACAACCGTTCTGTTGGATTTTCATCTATGGATTCTCCAAAACTCTCCGATTCATTTCGTGGCACTCCAAACATATCAGCTAAATGCTTCCAGTTCCGTTTACCTGGCTTCTGCTCTTTGTCCAGCAAAAAAGCCATGTTTGCAATAACTTGTGGACGACTGTCAAACAGGCTACCCACTTGAGTCTCATCAGCTGGTCAAAAAGGCAACATATACTCTAGAGTCAAGACCAAAACCACGACTTTGTAAGGACAAAATTATTGCCTATCAACATTTCATGTCTCATCGACACAAACCGACATGTAGGGCGGCGTTTTTAATTTCTTCGTGTGTAGTTAAGGTTAGAAACATTAGCGTTCCACGTGAATACCCTAAGTGAAACCAAAACCCGAAGTTTATACTCTCGAGAGAAAAGACCATCCTCGTCCGTCTCACTTGGGAGTTCCTCTCCCATTAATCGGAGAGAGAGAGAGAGAGAGAGAGAGAGAGAGAGAGAGAGAGAGAGAGAGAGAGAGAGAGAGAGAGAGAGAGAGAGAGAGAGAGAGAGAGAGAGAGAGAGAGAGAGAGAGAGAGAGCAAGACAGCAAGAAAGCGAGAAAGCGAGAAAGCGAGAAAGCGAGAAAGCAAGAAAGCGAGAAAGCGAGAAAGCAAGAAAGCAAGAAAGCAAGAAAGAAAGGGAAGGTGCATGTTTTTTTTACGTATATTGGGTAGGGGGATTAATTTTAGAGGTAAAGGTCTCTTTGTTGTAAAAAGAGGACTTGAGCGAAAAGCAAATAAATACTGATCAAATCAGCTTTTTGGGCAAATAAACGATGATGATGATCACAATGGAAAAAAATAGGCCCGCAATGCGTACTTGTGGACTTATGCTTAGTTTTATTCCATTCGGTAGGACATTGCTTTTAAATGTCAGTAACTGGGAGTTGAATTTCTACAAGTGAGAAGGCAATCACTGGAAAGATTAAGGTGTAGAAATAGGTGAATTATAAAATTTAATAAAAAAAGATGACAAAAAAAAAATAAGTAAAATAAAAAAAAAGGAAATAAAAATAAACTGGTATCAGCTCGGAATATGAAAAGAAATTTTGCGTGGTAGGGAGTCGGGTATATGAGAAGGAATGTCGGATAAAGAACAATAGCCCAATTTCGATACATTAAAATTCAGCCTAAGACAATGGACCTCAGCACGAGGCTCCGGGGAACAAACCCCACAAATTCTGTAGTTATTCCCCCGAGCCTCGTGCTGAGGCGTATTGTTTTAGGCTGAATTTTAATATATCGAAATTGGTCTATTCATTCAACGCCCAGGGGTGATGATTTTGACATTTTCTGAAAAAAATGCTAAATCCCCATCCCCAGGACAACATAAAAGGTAAAAAATATCGAAATTCTCCACCCTGGGTCAAAGAAAACTCATGAATATAGTCTATCAACTTTATTGGTCACAAAATTACAATATAATTAAAAGAAGAAAAGGACCAATAGGAATTGCGCGAACGGGAAAATAAAGTTACCCATGCGAGGAGCAACCCTAGAAGCTAGTAAGAATGGTGATAGAAAATCTTAAATTTGATAAAAATTACAATAAAATCTAATAATAGTAGCTAGTAAGAATGGTGATAGAAAATCTTAAATTTGATAAAAATTACAATAAAATCTAGTAATTACTTATAGTTAAAAATTATAGTTAAATCTAATTAATTACAATAGTTTAAGACAAGATGCGGATAATATTAGTCACAGAAAATTAAGAGCGGTGGCAAGGGCAGTTACGGAAGAGGAACCAGGAGCAGGGCATGTTAATATCATAGGTAGTGTCCAGTAAAGTAAAATAAGTGGCGTGCAAAAAATATTTGAATAAACTTGGGCTAGAAAATTTGTCTTGAGGGGCGAGATTACAGATAGTGTTCCAGGGTTTTACAATTCTATTGAAAAAAGAAGCTTGAAAAGTTGCGGTTTTACAGTAAGCAGGTTTTAGTACGAGGGTGGGGTTCTTAGAGCGGGACCGGCCATGTGTGGTAAAAGTAACATATCGTTCAATTTTTAGGTCAGTATATCCAGAAATACAGTTATAGAGAAATAAAAGATCTCTCAGTTCCCTGTCATATGTTAGTGGTAACAAGCGAAGAGTCAGCAATCGTTGTTTGTAGGACATCTCGCCGATTCTAGTTCTTAGTATCCAGCGAGTGGTGCGCCTCTGGACTCTTTCTAAGATTGTTCTCAAATTGACACTAGCAGGAGACCAAACTTCCGTGGCATAAGTAAGCTGTGACTTCACGAGAGATAGATAAAGTGTCCGCCTTACTTTGATGTCGGTCATAAGTGGGCAAGTTCTCTTTAAGAGTCCCAGCATTCTATTAGCCTTAAGTACAATACGCGTTACATGCGAGTCCCAGGTTAGATTTTTAGTAATAGTTACACCGAGGTCTTTTTCTTCCTGAACGCGTTGTATGTTTACCTCGCCAAGGTGATATTCATGATTTACAGGTGTTTTCTTTCGCGTAATTGTTAGCACTTTGCATTTGGAGGCGTTGAACTTCATATTTGATTCGTGGCTCCAGGTGTTTAAACTTGTCAGATCCTGCTGGAGAATAGCACAGTCCTTCACTGACAAAATAGTACGGTGCAGCTTGGTATCATCAGCATACAGAGCGGTGCTGGTTTGCTCATGGATGACATCAGGGAGGTCATTGATAAATATCACAAAGAGGAGTGGGCCAACAAGACTACCCTGGGGTACACCGGAAGTGACCGGTAGACGCTCAGAGGCGGTGCCGTCAATCACAACTCTCTGCGATCTGTCCTTTAGGTAGTCAGAAAACCAATCTAACAGTTGACCTGTGACACCGTACCATTTCAGCTTTTCAATAAGAATGACGTGATCAACTGTGTCGAAGGCCTTGGCAAAATCAAGGTACAAAATATCCGTCTGTTTATTTTTGTCGAGTGCCTCCCCAATTGAATGGAGTACGGATAAGAGTTGCGAAGAGCATGAACGGGAACGCATGAATCTGTGTTGTAAGGATGTAATAGATTGCGAGACATGGGAATAAAGTCTATTACAAACGCAGCGTTCCATAACATTACTCACAATTGGTAAAAGTGAGATTGGTCTGTAATTTTCAGCTGGCTCTAAAAGATCTTTTTTATGAACCGGAGTAACATCAGCTGACTTCCATTCTGATGGGAACCGCCCAGTACGCAGACAATGGTTGAATAGGGAACAAAGACTTGGCGCGATCTGCTCACTGCACTCTTTAAGAATACGCGCAGAAATTCCATCGGGGCCAGTGGCTTTTGACGGATCCAAAATAAACAAGCAATCTCTCACCTCGTTGAAAGATAGTGTGATCTCAGAAAGTTCCGTATTTATTCTCATGGGATACATTTGCAAACTGCGTGCTTTGTCCTGCTTGGATGATGTAAACACAGAGCAGAAATAAGCATTAAAAAGCTCAGCCTTTTCGGCTGCAGTTTTTGCGGATTTCCCGGCAAAGGTGATCTCAGTATTCGAGCCCGGTCGATGATGTAGGATAGCTTTGTGATAGTTCCAGAATAGTTTAGGGTTTTCCTTTAAAGAGCCTTCAATTTTAAGGAGATAGTCGCGATGTTTTTGTCGAACAAGTTTCTTGATTTCATTGCTTAAAGATCTAAGCTTTAGCTTCCGTTCCACGGTTTTGTTTTCACGATATTTCCTCAGGGCACGGTACTTTCTGCGTAATGCAGACTTAACTTCCCTGTCTATCCAAGGAGGAGAGTTGGTGTCTCTAATGGTCTTCATTGGGACACATTCAGCAACTGCTGCTAGAAATAAATCTTTCCACCGAGACCAATAGATGTCAACATCGTCGGAGTGTGACATGTCAGAAGATAGCAGCTGTAGGCGACTTCGCAGATCGTCAAAATCTGCCCTTTTGTAGTCGTACGTTTTACGGCGCACACGCTTTGATCGCTTGAATTTCAGTCGGATAAAAAAGTACACCAAATAATGGTCAGAGGGAAATTCATTTTGCAAAGGAGAAGTTGTAGAAACATGGTCTATGACTTCGGAGAAGTTACATAGAAGCAGATCAAGTTTGTTTCCAGCAATATGCGTTGGACCTTTGATAAACTGACGAAGAAAATTATCCTCCATAAGGTCAGAAAAAGCTTCCTCTTCCGCCGTTCCGCCTAAGCTAGTTGAGGTAGACTCGTCCAGTGACCATTTAATTGATGGAAGATTTAAATCGCCAACTAAGACCATACAAGCCATTTCGGAATTTTGTTGAAGAGAGTGGTTCAGCAGATTTAGATCGTCAGGACCAGGATCTGGATGATAAAATGTGTAAAGGATAACTGGTTTAGAGCTATCCTTAAACAGCTCAACAGCTACAAGTTCGATTTGTTCTCTCTCTAAGTCAAAGCGGCGGTTAGACCGGATGTCAGTTTTAACAGCAATCAGCACTCCACCTCCGGTCTTTCCTGTTCTATCCTTACGATAGATGTTATACCCAGTAAGTATTTCAGATGATAGCACTGTGTCGTTGAGCTATGTCTCGCAAATGGACACAACATCGTACGAGCGGCGGTAAACCAACTGTTGTAAAATAGTTAATTTGCATATTTTGCACGAAGGATTACCATCAAGCGGGACGAAAGCTTTGACACTTCTTGCGTTTAAATAAAGGACGCTCAAACCGGCGCTGGTTTGATAGTTGAGCTTTCTTGGAGGTCCTGGGTTAGGACAAATGTCGCCACTGATGGTTAAGCAGCTAAGTTGGAATGAAGAGGTGGAGTTTGGATAGCGACTGATCCTGGCACTAAAATATTTCTTGACTTTCATTCGGATGAAATCAACTTTGCACTGTAGTGAGCTGTTGTAGGTTGAAATTCGCCTCTGGGATCCATATGTGAGCATATTGGAAACCCCGGGAGTGTTAGGAATGCGAATATAAATCTGCCAGTCAAGAGTCCACAAGTTGAACAGCAAGAATACGAGAATTATTTCGGAGCGCATGGAGCCGTGACTGCCCGCCATCTTGGAATTACTTTTACTTGGAAAATAGAAAGCATGGAGAAAATTATCGACCCTAAAAAAGCTCTTTCCTTTCAATATGCACAAGTATAGAGTGAAAGTATGTATGGCCTGTATGAAAGGATGCAAAAATCAGGAGCCATAGGCCCTTTGCATAAATAGCGCCGATATTTGAATAACAATACTCATACAATACTCACATTCATGTGAAAAATCCTTTGTCTGGATACATGAAAGCGCGGCTAGGGATGTATACTGTATTGTTATTCAAATTTAGGCACCATTTATGCAAAGGGCCTATAATCGGGGACGGAGACCGTAAGCGCGTGCCATTTCTAGTATTGGGGCTGTCCCTATATGGGACAATTTTTCTATTTTAATCATAAAAATTACAATTTCCTCGATTGTGATTGGTTTAAAAAAAACTCCTATTTTCCACTAATTCACTTGCCAAGTTGTTATCGGACAGTTTGTCATCGGACAGTCCAATAAGCCAATCACATTCAGAGTTGTAGTTTAAATCAACCCATCACATTCAAAGTTACAGTTACGTGCGTGCGTGCGTTTTGTGTGTTTGGCGCCTAATTGCCGGTAGGAGGCGCGGTGACCTTAGAATGTTTACATCTCCTTTGTAGGTATTTTAATGCAAATTTTTTCTTTCTTACATAACTTGGCTATTCTTCTTTTCTTGGAAATTATAATTTCTATGATTAATTGCTAATTACTTCGTGTCATCCAGTTCGGTCTGTTATCACACTCGTGATAAACAAATCACTCTTATGATAACCGAGCGAATTGGACTCCACTCAGTCCTATTACGCGCGAGCATGCTGCGAGGATTTTTGCGGATGTAGCGAGGGGAAATGGCGCCCGCAATTTCCGAAATGTTTGATGCTTTTGGCCCACAACTCAATACGTTCATGTCTGTTGGAATTTTACCTCAGTATTTTCGTTTTAAGCTGCTCCAGTTGAGTGAAGAAAGACAGTGTCAAATTTAGTTATGTGCCGCTTTATCTCACTGACCAAGTTGTGTTCAGTTGCTTCCTTTACAAGAGCTCCACATTACACCACTCTAAGTTTCACATATGTTGAGGATTTATAACAGCTTTTCCAAAACACAGCGAAAACCTAGTTAGATATATTTGGATATAGCAGCGTTTCAGGACTTCAAAGTCTCCCTCCTCTTGCCACACGCTTGCGAGGATTTCCCCAGAGTGTATCTCGGCCGAAAAGTAAAAAAAAATAATTGCAAGTTTGATTTTCGTCTGAATCGTAAGCAACGTTTGATGTTTTATCAAAGCCCAATCAGTGACAATAAAGTTTATGTCTATAGATACTGCTCAGTTTTGTTTGTGTTTTGTCGATGAATAAGAGCGCCTGCCGATGCGTGTTTTGAACAGTCAGTAAAACATGACAAATTGGACTTCTCCACTTTCGTGTGAAGACCTACATCGAACTCATATAATATCTCTAGTTTTTAAATATGTTTACGGTTGATAAATATTTGACAACATATTAAAAGCTTAGCTAAAAATATGTGAATACAGCAGAAATAATCATCAAAATTACGATGACGCTTTCTTTAATCAATTCGAATAACGATTTCGATTTTGTTGGTTGAGTTATCAAAACTCCTTGTCTATTTTATTTTGGCAGTGTAAAATTTCACTATGTTAAAGAAACACACATGATGTTAGTAGCCTTTTGGCGTTGGTGAAAATTGTTGCAGGATCTCGGCACAAAGACAAAGAAAGAAATCTTTGTCAAGATTTGTTGACAATTGAAAACACCGACTCGGATTTGAAAGTGCACGCACTGTACTATGCAAATGAGCTACTTACTGTACGCGTCAGACTTTCCTTTCCAAAACTTTTGCAAACTCGCCAAACAAACAGAAACAATAAGAAACTATGAAAAAACAGGGTTTGGTTATGATTAAGCATTGTTTGGGAAACTCACAAATTAACTTGATACCAGAGTAAAGAGTTTTCTTACATAACTTTCCTTTACAAAACAAACGCAAAATCTTACGCGTACAACTAGTGCGAGCAGATATTAATCATTCACATCGCGAAATTGAAGTCATGTTTTCGACCTTGAAAACCTCACCTTTCCCATTAGCTCAGGGCATAAAACTACATATAAGAGCCCTGGTTCTTATTCCCTGCCTTATTCCCTGCCATCGTCGTGAAAAATCTGCAAGAGAAACTCTTAACTCTTACCATTTCATCACGCAACGTGACAACGTCCACGCGAGAGCCCCCGACATGTCCGTGGATCTGCGTGGATATATGACGTCAGGATGGCGCAATCTGTTCTAAAAATAGTAAAATTGTCCCATGTCATAGGTGCGCGCGGATCCCAAGACTTAAGGTCTCCGTCCCCGATTATGGCTCCAGGAAAACAGATTCAGAAAACAGAAAACAGATTCATTTAATCTTCTTTGACTTCTGATCCGGGCAAAGACCACTAACTCCCACTAACTTCAGGATATTTACAAGATGGCAGATGGCTCATTACCAGACTCTCTTGGTCCTTCAATATGGCGACCGTGTCATATTGCCTATCCCGCGGACATCGCAGGCGATTACAATTCCAATAATCAAATTCCCGTGGGTAGCCCGCACCGCCCCCCCCCCCCCTCACCCCTCAAGCTTGACGTTGATAAGTGCATTACGTAGACTGTTTAAAGTCCCATATTTTTTGGTCTGATTGAAGACATCGGACGCCACTACCTTGGTTTTCTATGAAGAAAACCAGCAAGCCCCTACCCCGGGAGAGGTACTCTCCCCAGTTGTCGCTCGCCATGAAAAAAAGCAACAATTAAACAACATGGTGGTAATCGACCTCTTCGACCACACGGAAAAATAAGGGACCGTCACGTGATTAAACTGATGACGAACAACTGGAAGGAATGGATTAGTGGGGATAGCTTGTACATTTCCCTCAGAATGGTTAAAAGGTTAAAGTTGCGAGCCTTCACTCATTGCAGTCATTACTTTTCTTGATTTTTTTTTTTCCTTTTTTTTTTTTTTTTTGCATGTTGGGAGCTAAAACAATACCATCTTTTTCTTTTATTACTAATTTCTCTTTTTTGGTTATTCCTTTAATTTAATTCCATATATTTTTCTCATAATTATTATAATTTTTTTGATGTTCCGGAATATTCCGGGATGTTCCGACAACAACAACGCTTTCTTTACTCTAAACACTTAATACACACTGACAAAGAAAATTACAGTAACTTACAATAAATTAAGGAAAAGATATGTGCTTAAAGTCGAGCCATGTTCCTTGTATTATCGAAGGCCATCTGCGGAAGGTTTGCGATGCAATTAAATTTACGGTGTAGAGCTGTTGTATAACAAGTAAGTTCCGTCTGGCAAGTCAATGAATCATCGGTACTCATGTACTTCGAATTAGTTTAGACAAGAAACTATATGTAATGGTAATAGGAATGAGTGGAGACCCATTCGGTCTGTTATCATAAGAGTGATAACAAAATCGGACGACCGCACAGCGGGAGTCCGATTTGTTTATCACGAGTATGATTACAGACGGAATTGGACGACACCAAGTCTTATTACCAATTAATCATAAAAATTACAATTTCCGAGAAAAGAAGAAGAGCCAAGTTATGAAAGAAAGGGAAAATTTGCATTAAAATACCTACAAAGGAGATGCAAACAGTCTAAGGCCACCGCGCCTCCTACCGGCAATTAGGCGTCAACAACACAAAAGCAAGCGTGCGCACGCACGCACGTAACTACAACTTTAATTGTGATTGGTTGATTTAAACTACAACTTCGAATGTGATTGGCTTATTGAACTGTCCGATAACAAACTGTCCAATAACAAACTGTCCGATAACAACTTGGCAAGTGAATTAGTGGAAAATAGTAGTTTTTTAAACCAATCACAATCGAGGAAATTGTAATTTTTATGATTAGCTGTGTAAAACCATGGGAACTCGTGCATACGCTTGTCTTTGACGCAATGAATTGAATAAAGAAATCAGAAACTTATGTAGACTATTCACAGTCCTATATTTTTCGGTCTACTTGAAGAGTTTGAACGCCACTATCTTGGTTTTCTAGGAATGAAAGAAATATGGGAAGAGTACAGCAACCCCTACTCAGGGGACAGGTACTCTCCCCGGTTTTTCGCTCGCCATGAACAAAACAATATGGTGTTAATTGACCTCTTCAACCACATTGTAAAATAAGGGATCGTCCCGTGATTAAACTAATGCTGAACTGGCGCCAGGAATAGATTAGTGGGAATATATAGCTTGTGCATTGCCTTCCGACATCGCTACGGTTGCGACGCTTCACTCATTGCTGTCATTCGCATTTTTCAATTTTTTTATTATTTTATTTTTGCATATTCGGAGCTGAAACCAGTTAATTTTTCTTACTTATTTTGTTTTACTTATTTGTCTTTCTAGGTTATTCCTTTATTCAAATTTATAAATTTTTCTCAAAATTATTATGTTTTGAAATGTTCCATGTTCCTGGTTTTATCAACGGCCGCTAAAATATCGCATTTGATTCTGGGAGGAATATATCCACTTTGAGTGAATTTACAGGGTATGCAAATTTGACGGATTTTCGTGAAATTTCGCCAAAACATTCCAGGGGTAATGATAAACGAAAGCTTGTCGGGAAATTTTAATATTTAACATAATTTTTTCCCGTGGTGTCCATTTACGCAACACATCTCGAATTTCATATTTTTAGCTATTCCAACTTAAGATGCGAATATCTAGACAACCAATCAGAATATCGAAAAATCCTGAAACCCTTTTGTGGATTGATGCCTTGTGAATAAGACTGTGTAGCCGTTTTGCTCGTGTTGCAGCAGCCGATAGCCGATAAGTTGGGAGGTAAGTTGGGAGTAATAATGAGTTGAGAACCGATTTGAGTTGGGAGGTATAACAATGCTATTTGATTACCGTCCTGTTGCCAGTTTAGTTTACGCTTGGCGAGGATTTTCTGCATGATTATTGATGCCCGTTTAACTTAGGTTTTACGTGGCGTAATTGTTTGCCTGTTCAGCTTAGGTGCAGCATGGCATTTCAGCAAGATAACTATTGCCTGTTTAGTTTAGGCACTACATGGTATTGCTATTTGATTACTGTTGCCTGTTTAGTTTAGGCATAGGATGGCGTTTTTCAGCAGGTTCTATATGGCTGCCAAGTTTAGCTGAGGTGTCGCGTGGCGGATCAGCATGTTTACTGTTGCCTGTTCAGTTGGGGCGTAACATGGTAGGCATAGCTTGGCATTTTCCTGCGTTTATTCGCCTGTTCAGTTCAGGCATAGCGTGGCGATTCAGCGTGCTTCTCCTGTTACCTGAACATTCAGTTCGGCCAGTGTGGCAATTCACCTTGTTTACTGTTGCCTGTTTAGTTGGACGTAGCATGGCGGGCATAGGATGGCTTTTTCCCAGCACTTATTTGTAAGTTGAATATCGACGGATGTCTGATCTGTTGTTTGGCAGACCATTTCGGGCATTCCCCTCTTGGAATATCGTGCATCGACCATGGTTAAAGAGCATAAATTCACCTTGCCAGTCAATAAGTGTCAGGTGCGAGGACAGTGCGACACTACACTGCACTCTCCAGATTGATAGTAATAGATGTCCAACAGTAGCAAACAAAAGAACTAGCTTAAATTTTGCCACGTAGGCAATTTTAAAGCTCCCATTCGATCTGCTTTCATGAAAATCTTCCCGTTCGCCCAAAAACACAGGGGGCCCGAATACAGTATCAGCAATAACATAATCATTTACATTCATGTAAAATAAATGTACTGTTATTTACCTGTGTTCCTGGGTCGTTTTGAGCCGTTTAGAAGGGAATTAAATAGAAGCGAAGGCGGTTCACATTTCAAATATCATTTTGTCAGCCGTTTTGTAAATGTGACGCTCCGATTACGTTTCGAGTTTTCATTATCTTCCTTAACTATTAACTCTCATTGGGGGAGAGATTCTCAGGTTTCATCACGTCCTCAAACCCTCAAGATAGACGCCGACTATATGGGATTATGCAATAATTGCATAATCCCACAATACATTATGGTCAAATCATTTCATTAGCTTTTACAGTAATCTTTAATTAATTTAATGTACTCACCGAACTCCAAAAGAATACGCTGCACGTCTGGCCTTTCAATGGAACTCAGCTTATCCTTCAACTTGCCGATAGTGAATTCCTTAGGTTTCTGTGTCTTTAGAAAGTCAAATAAATCTTCTGTGGGACTGCGTTCTTGACTGCGAGTGAAGTCCTCATAGGTTTTTGCTTCCACTCCAAAATATTCGGAAAGATGTTTCCAACATTTTATTTCACCGCCCTTATACTGTTTGTCCAAACAGTTTCCCAGTCCTTCCAGAAGCTCCAGATTATTCAGCACAGATGTCGCCAGTGGATCGTCTGCCAATTAAGGGAGGGTCTTCATTAATTTCTTCCAATGAGCAACAAAACGATACAAAAATAAAGCTACTTTTTGAGAGTCATTTATATAACCTAAGTGCACCAAGTAGTTTTTTAAAGAAATAAGGTGTCTCAAAGTTTTTGTAGGCCATACCAATAAATATTACCAGTCCAAATTATAATGCTAGTTATGTTACTGGAAACAGATTGAAGTTTGGTATAATGCATGTGATAACGTTGGCTGTGTTCCCTGAATTTTGCCCCTGACAGACAACTGAAGCAAAAAACTCAAAATCAGTCGTTTTCCACACATGCTTAGTAATGTAAACAAATTTATTAACATTTTATTAACATTGATTCAGTGGAACCTTCCTAAGAGCCTCTTTTCATTCACTACTTCTGGCCATCTTTCTATTCTCATCATCAGGCAAACCACTCAGTACTCAGCAGATTATTCCAGGATTTCAGAGGCAACCAACCTCAACTTAGCAATGCAGTTGATGACAAAAAGAGTGAAAAATATTCATGAAGATGCAATACAGTCCCAAATTTAACAAACTCATTTGGTTGCAATAATTTTATTTATTAACTTGCTCATGCGATGTTTATCATATAGTTAACACACAACTGGATGGGACTTAGTTTTAACAGATTTGAACTATTTCAACCAAGCGTACAGTAAAAAGTAAGTTCTGAAATGAATACCAAATTTGAAAGACCCCATTTCCAACTATAAGTAACTTACCTAATTTTAGTTCTCTATTTTGATTCATTTGACTTAGAAGAGGCGCACTTGTTTGATGCCGCAATGCTCCTGGCTGTTGTTCTTGTCGAAAGTTGGAGGGAAGACTGGCTCTTCGACTTTCAACCTCCCCGTGTGAAGAAGTGTTGCTCCCTCTGAACGTTTGTTGTTCAAACTTATCTAGCTTAATATCTGCTACAAGTCTGGCCAACTCAGATGCCTTCTCATCACTACTGGCATCTCTTTTAGCATGTCCTGAAGAGAGAAATGTGAAAAAAATAACTTACGTATTAAAAAAATGACAGTCAAAGTAGTCTCTAAATAGGAATTCATATTTTTCAAATAGTTTAAATAGTAAGTTACAGCAGTGTTAAATCAAGAGCGTCATTGGGATTAGACTCATTTAACCCTTGGATGTACAAGCTAACTCATATCCCAACCATGGTACAAGGTGTGTGTGTGAGGGAAGGGGGAGGAATGGAACCCCTTCGCTGGGTTTTTGTTCTGTTAAGGCGCAGTGAAATAATTTACATCAATTAGATAGCCCTGAGCTTGCTCTGTAGATGATATCATGTTTGTTGGTTATGACGTCATATGACATCATTCGACCTGCCATCTTGGAACCGCCTTCTGCGTTCTTAAAAAGTCAATGAAATAATGGAAATGTATCCGAAATTAAGCCAGAATGCTTCTGAATTATACAAATTCGTGAATTGCTGCAATTTTAATGAAGACAACTGGAAAAATACATGAAATTTGCAGTTGCCATGGCAACACCAAAAACGATGGACACACAATTGACATATCAAAATTTCTGTGGGGGATGAATGAACAGCTACTGAAAGTTTCAGCCCTTTAGAGTAAATCATCTTTTCAAAACTTTGGAAAAACCTTATGAGTGGGGTGGCATCCACACCCCCCTGCCCTAGTACATTGGGGAGTTAAAGGTGAACATTTTAATGGCTAATTCTTTTGCAATAAAATCAAATAAAGCTCTGAGTCTACTGAAAAAAGAAGAAAATCAAATCAATGCACTCTCTCAGCTGCGTTCATAACAGGGTCTTTGGTTCATTCAGGACATGAGACCCTGTTCTGCGGCATTTTGTAATAACTACGCATTTTGTAATAACTACGCATTTTGTAATTACCTGCAGTATTTTGTTTTAAATACAAACGACGCATTTTGTAATAAGTGTTGCAGCATTTTGTTATGAACGTTATCCTACGCAATTTGTAATAACGTGGTGACGTAAATTGTAATAAGTCTCTTCACGCGATAATGTCACGAAGCATACAGATTGGCGGGATTCCCTTCAACAATATAGCTTGTCAAATGCTCTTTTTAAGCAGATATCGGGAGCTAAACGACCCACATACTTCTATGTAAATCTATATTTTCAACAAGCATGTGGCATAATTTTAGCCCGAAAGGTGTATAAATTTTGCAAAATAAAATGCTTAATTCCTTAAAAATGTCCTAAATCTTTAGAATGGAGAATGGAATACCACCAGGTGAAATAGTTCCACCCATTGTCACGCAAATGTTGACGTTTTATTACTTTCTTTTTCGTGAACCTAACTTGATTCCAAGAATCGGACAAAAATGAGGAAAAAGAACTAATCTAAAAAATCGATCAGTTCTAACAATGTTTTTGTCGCATGATTTGATACCATTCAAGAAGTTCAACATCTTCTTTTAATAAAGAGAGCTATGTGGAGAGTGCGTTACTGGCACCCCTGCCGCGGAAACCCTGTCACTGCATGAAATGGCAGAATCGAGCAAGCGTAACTCCTGGCATTCCTCATAGCAGACCGCTCAAAATGGTTTTATATGGCATTTATCTCCTCTGGCTTTGCTGTAGTTTCCAGTTGGTTCAAGCTGGAGAAAAGTAAAAAAGGGCGCGAGAAGCTTTCACGTATACGATGGATGATGAAACCTACGAAACTCTACTACTGCTTGTCCAGGGAAAGTTTAACGTCCCGGTGAGTCAACGGACACGGTTACAGAAGAGTGCTGTCGTGCGGTTCTGGAGAAGGAGAGACCTCTTTGCTCTTCTAGTTTATTCATTGACAAAGGAGTCTCACATCATAAGTGATCGTCAAGATAATTTTCATGTAAAATGTAATGATTAATTATTGAGTTAATTAAATATGATAATGCAAAATAACAGGACGTAACATGTCGATTATTTCGATAGTCGATAAAAATCGATCATTGTCGATCGTTGTCGATACTAATCAATCGACAAATATCGGAAATCGATAAAAGTCGATCACACAATTTATTGTGATTATCGACTTTGTTCGATTATGATTGATTTTGATCGATTTTGATCGATTTTGATCGATTTCAACCGACAAGTATCGGAAATACAAAAAACGATGTATGGCGTAGGCGTACGTAGGTTGCGGAGTGGTACAACAGTCACAGGTGCAAGGAGAAGCAAGGGGCATACAAACCCAGCGAATTTAGCCAACCTAGCGGAGAGCATAGTTAGTGGAGGGGAGGTAGGAGCTTGTATTTTTCAAATGTTGAACTGAGTAAAAACATTAATGAAATAAAATGTCAATTTACTATACTTTACTTCTTAATTACTTTGCTGGCCCCAATTTTTTCTCGCATCTTTTCTAAACTTTGGCCCGTTCTGTCCCCCCCGAAGAAGCACGTCTTCGAGCTCCCAGGATCTCTCATCTCCCCGCCTAGAGAGGCCCTGGGAACTAGTTTGGTTCGAGTTATGCAAAAGATCGCGATTTAGTTCAGCTGAAACTGTTAATCGATCATTTCTCGAGATAATTTAAACATTCTATTCTGTAATGAATAACAGACCACTTGGTTGTTCAGGTTTTTATTTAAGTTTATTGCCACACAGATTTACTTAAGAGCTGTTTACACTCGGCATTAAAAAAAAAGTCATTAGAGCTATTATTGGTTTGGTTACTTGAATTTCGTAGCTGATTGAAACATTTGTCTGCGTTTTTGTCGATAAAATCGATAATCAATTGAAAATCTTGCGATTATCGACTTTTATCGACAAATTTAACTTGTCGATTGACAATTATCGACAAATATCGAGTACTATCGACTTATCGACTACGTTTTCGATGATCGACTTTGATCAACATGTTACGTCCTGAAAACAAATAGAAATAAAGCTCCTGTTCAAAGTGTTAGCATTGTAATGTAATTTACCCACTTTCGCGTGCATCTACTGTACAAATACCCATGCAGATACTGTACTCATATTCAGTTTTAAAAAATCCTACATTGATATAATAACCGATTTTCCATCAGGTTGAATTGGTGTTGAAGGGAATCCAGCCAATCTGTATGCTTCGTGAAATTATCGTGTGAAGAGACATTACAATTTGCGTCACCAACGTTATTACAAATTGCGTAGACTAACGTTTATTACAGAATGCTGCAACCCTTATTACAAAATACGTCGTTTTCATTTAATACAAAATACTGTAGGTAATTACAAAATGCTGCAACTTTATTACAAAATGCGTAAGGTATTACAAAATGCGTAGTTATTACAAAATGCCGCAGAACGACCCCCCTGCATTTATCTTTGAACCTGCTGGGTTTTCATCAGGCTCTTTATTTTTCTGAAAAATTATCTTAAACTATATCACAACTTTAATCAAATATGACTGTGCATGGGTTTATACTGTTTCCAGAGCAAATCAAATCATTGACATTTACAATTCAGACTGCATACTAAATAAACAGTGTACCAGAGCTGAGGTTGCTGTTGGAATCCCTCTCATCACCACCAGAGGCTCCAGAACTGCCCGCTAAAATAGTCAAGATATTGAACAGACAGAAAGTTAACATTACATATTCTATTTAAACTTACTACTTATTTCAATAGCACACAAGCTCTACTCAGCCAACACTTTTGCATTTTGAGCACTGTCATCAACCACCTTAGCAGTCCTCTCAGGAAATGTAAGTTTGCTTCTGAATCATTAATCTATGGGTTCAAATTAGCTCAGGAATTAGGTCCTGTATACCAAAATTAAATAGTCTAATTTGGGAGCAGTTACAAGTTTGAATCCAAAAGTGAAAGATCAGTTCATGGCTTTGGCAGCCATTTTGATCAAATAAAAAATAATATAAAAATTTAAATATAATCTGACCACTCCTAACCCGCTAATCAGAATTCTCCTTTTCACCTTGGACCAGTTTGGCATATAATAATAAGTGTTATGAAAAAAAAAAACAACCATTGCAAACAAAACAAATTCTAACCATTAAAATACTCTGAAAATGACCTTGGAGAGGTTGAAATGTTCCTTTTTATCGCTATTTTTTATCATAAGATTTTGTTTTTGTTTTGTCATTCATTATAATAAGTATTTGATGTGAATGGCCCTATACCCACATAGGGTTATGGTCGAAGAAGATAAATGAAATATTTCCAGAGCAAACAAAAACCTGTTAGTACAAAAGTGAAAGTACAAATGTAAGGGAAGGGTCAAAAAGTATTGGGGGGTAGGCCAGAGCAGATAAGGGGTGGGTCATCAACTTGTAAGCCCTAGGTAAGGGGTGGGTCATTCAATTATCGTTGTAATACCTCCCAATTCAAATACGTTTTCCGATTGGAGGAGAACGTGTCACGTGCCATGGGTCAAACTCACTAACTCACTAGGGCAAACAAAACTCACTAACTCCCTAGGGAAACAACAACTTGAACTTTCGACTTGCACTTAATCAGTTTGTGCACCTTGAAATGGCGGCAAATTTGTACCAGTAGGCCATCAGATGTCAAAAAGCCATTGAATTCAGGCAACATTTCTCACCAGAGAAGGCATTCATTATTCAAGAAAAGGGATTTTATAATTCAGCAAAAACATATCAGATTAAGAATGGAGAAAATTTGAACATTCTGTGTCTTCAAGCTTTTAATTTGACACCAAAAATGGATCACTCACATTCGGCAACTTGCGAGTTTTACTAATATGCGAGCCAGCGAGCCATGCGAGTCACAGTGCGAGCCATGCGAGTCACAGTGCGAGCCATGCGAGTCACAGTGCGAGCCATGCGAGTCACAGTGCGAGCCATGCGAGTCACAGTGCGAGCCATGCGAGTCACAGTGCGAGCCATGCGAGTCATGCGAGCCAGGGTGCGAGCCATGCGAGTCATACGAGCCACGGAAAATGAAAAATAAAAACTAAATAAAATAAAAAATTAGTATGTATATAAGATATATCGTACCGTACTACTTATTCATGCTCGATCCGCCATTTTCGGTCGTTTTCAAACCCAGTTTCTCGTACCTATGCCTATCTACTTTTAAAACGAGATATTTCAACAATCTGCATAGAGAGACACTCACCTTGCTAGTACGTAACTAACTAAATAAAATAAACCCAAAAAATAGTCAAGAGAGTACGTCAGTTTGATACAATGGATTCCCGATTTCTCGAACCTCCCAGAGAAACGAAAAATGATTCGAGATATGTAGGGCTGAGGGAAAATTTCTCCTAACTTTTTTTGACTCTCTTTAGCTAATGGGACCAAAAGATTGTTTCGAATAATAGAAGGTTTAAAGAAATCGGGGCTCTAAAATTCTACCGTAATTTTTAAAATTGTTGGGAAATTGTAAACAAGCTGTGAGCAGCAGCAACAATAACAAGAGCACACACAAAATACAAAGCTCCACTACGTTCTAAAGACTACAGAGAAGGCGTGACTTCGATAGTGTTATGTAATCTATACGTATTGATGTTATCTGAACCTTGATCATGCCAATGGGATAAATCGTTTTACTACCAACACGTACCTTCGACGGTGGTTTTCTTCGAAATTTGCACTCCTTTCAAAGAATAATATTCAAGATCTTAAAAAACTAACTAAATGAATAAATAAATAAATATCACGAAATAGATACAGTCACGTACTTAAATATATTTACGTTTTAGAATCATCTAAGAAATTAAAACCGTCGCTTCATGTGGCTAGTGTAACTCGTATCATGTATATTTAAAAATACAGCGTTATTTATATATTTCTTATCAGATGTTTTGGTATGTAGTATCCCTGTTTATCAAATATTTTGTCCATGTTTAAACCGTGGCTCGCATGGCTCGTACCCTGGCTCGCATGACTCGTATGGCTCGCTGGCTCGCACATTAGGCAGACCCGCAACTTGCTCTTCGATCGCTGTCGCCACTCGCCACGTAGGAAAACATTTGTGTCATTTACAACAAAATATGCTGTTCCTCATCAAATCAAACCCAGAATTTTCAAGTTAATCATTTTAGAAGAAGGCAAAGCAACTCAAGTATTGTCTTTATTTTTGTTAGCTGCGAAGAAAAAGACTGTTATCGTGTCGTTTCGGTAGAACAGCTCGGCTTGACTGCCGCTCATACAAATCACTTTTTCACAGGTTTTTCTCTGTTTTTGAGTCGGGAGGTATAACAAAACACTTAATGACTGGCCCCTCAGGAAACAGTGAGTTTGTTTCCCCTCAACCCTCAACATTTAAGGTCTCAGGGAAACAAAACTCACTGTTTCCCTTGGGGCCAGTCATCCTGTTTTATAACACGAATTTGGCACACATTTGACACAATCAACAACAGAGGTAACTCCTTCCAGTTCTAAAGGACGAAAAATCCACCTGTGGTTGAAAATGTACACGTGGCTGGTGTACAATACAGATGGCAATTTCATGTAGTGCAAAATCTGTAAGGAAGCTAAGAAGTCTAACAGAATGAGCAAGGAGTCCCAGGGCAGAAATGTTCAAACTACTGCACTCTTTTGACCTGCTGGTCTTCAAGAACACCAAATGGCCAGCCTGTGTCTACATGCTATTTGTCCCCCAAGGGCACAGGACACATGTTCATGGATCTGGGACTCACACTCTTGGGCCTGGGACTCATAGTTTGCTGGCTGTGCGAGTCCCTGAACTCACACAGCCTTTTTGTAGATAGATCACTGTTCCACGGGTAGCAAGTCTGAAGGCCAAGTGTTGACATGATATAAAGTTGCAAGAGTAAGGGAAAACAATTATATTACTTCCAGATGATTTTGTATTACTGTTAAGAAATACATCTTAAACCTAAAAGAATACTGGTCACAGTTTCACAAACAAAATGTGATCTTGTCAGATTATGCAAGGAAAAATGTCATGTTTTATAAGGTGTGGATCATGTGATTTTAAACCTTCATTCAGGGGTGGGTCACTCAGTTTTGTGCCAAATGGAAGGGATAGAGAACGTGTTTTCTAGCCACTACAATTTCAAAGATGCTCTGGCCCACCACCCCTGTATTTTTTTACCAGTTCCTAATACTTTTAGTGATGTAGGATGCCAAGTGCACCACCTGATCAGTTCAAGATGGCAGCCAATAAAACATTGTGAAAAGTTCTGGAAAACGTGTGAAGCACTCATTAAATTACTCAAGATGGTTGACTATTAAGGCACAAGTATTCTAGGAAGTGGGATTGTGGAAAAGGCTAAATAGCCTCACGGGAAAGAAAGAACTACTCTTTGAGCTAAACAACCAACTTTTTTGTGGACTCCAAATGAATGTATGTATAAATCCAATGTGAGATTTGCCAACAAAAAGTGTGCACTCATTGTTTTGCATTCAAATGCTTTGAAGAAAAAGTCAATGCGTAATCAACATTGCTTTGACAGAAGTTCTTTCATTCATTTGATGATTCTTTTCACTGCATATAAAATAAAATGACCATCCAAGTATACTAATACCATCAGTTCAGCAAAATGTAAAGCTCGGCCAACATATGGTGCACATGTGCAGAGAAACTTGTTGTGACTTTAGCAAGTTTGCCAATTTGTAATTAAAATTTTTCACCACCGTAGAATGAAATGACCGTCAAACTATCCGTGGGATGAATTCAATCCCATTCAATCACATTTAAAGCTACCGGTCCACTTAATGTGTACAACTCCACATGAATTTAAGAATGGCTCCTTGCCAAGTTAAACTGAATTTTTTTGCCTGCCAAAATATCCTATTATTTCTGCTCTGCAGCTTAAGAGTTATGCAAAAACATAAAAATCATTATATTAAAATTACACTTCATAGAAAGTATAAACATAATATCGTCAGTTCCTCTAAACTTCATCATTAAAATTTAAACTACGAGTGAATGAATTAAGTCATTAAGCTATAGACATATCCTTACTCCTTTATTTTAAAATCTTATTCTAAAGTTCCTTACTAGATAAATTACAAACTAATAAAAATATGTAACAATTATTGGACGAGGTTAAGCAAAATATCATCAATTGTCAGAGTCTCACAGATCAATTATTTGCCAAAGCCAAAGGCTGAGGCAAATAATTGATCTGCGAGACACTGACAAATAAGGATATTTTGCGAAAACCGAGTTCAATAATTGTTTGATCAATCACTCACAAAGTTTGTTTTCATATTTAAATCGCTCTCTGGCAGCTCAGGGAAAGCAATGTGCCATTTTTCAGAATTGAAAGCAAGAACATTATTTGCAGCTAAACACATTTAGATGGTATTTACATTAATTATACATATGAGCAGACCGTTATTTGTAGGAGTTACATTATTTACAGGTCACATGGTGGGTTCTCAGCCAATGAAAAGGAAGGAAGAATGAATTGAATGATACATAAAGTTGGGTGTTGTAAGTCTCCTTTAAAGATCAAATCTTTGAAAAATATCAATGAAAGGGAGTTTGCAAGTTAAACAAGAATATTAGAGCATAGTTCCATATGTACTTTAAGATATGTTGAGCAGAATTTTTAATATTGATTTCAACAATCTGGCCTACCTGATAGTCCATCTGTATCTCCCCTCTCCTTCTTTCTCTTGTCTTTGTTAATTCTACTGTCTTTAATTTTATTCATTGCACGGAACATCATAAATGCACTAGTGTGGAATGTTTCTTCATAAATGTATCTTCACAGTCACTCTAGTGTACTTTTCTTGTCTTTTCAACAGGTCATTAACCAGAGCATTCCCTTTTGGAAGAATCAAACAAAACCAATATTATTAAGTTAAACACAGTTAAATTCAGATTCAGTTATATAATTATGAATGATTGCAGTACCATATTAAATTGTTTTCTTAACCAGTATGGGAGTTAATTAAAAAGATATATACCATTTAAAAAATAATATGAGCTTGAGATTTCTACCCCAATGTGATAGTTTATGAGGGTGCAATTTACGTCAACTGTAATCCACACAGAGAAATTGAGAGCAAACAATGTGTTTGTTTCAGTGTAAGTCTGGTCATTCAAAACTTTTTCTACATCCTCTTCACAGGCACTTCAAAAACACAAAGAAACAGCTGTCATTTTGTTATGAACCGGATGCTGCTAGGCTACTCACAATCTAGTCAGCAGAATAGGTAGTGAGAAGCATAGTAAATAAGAGAATAGCATTAATGACAGAATGCTAGTATATTTATCCTAAATGCATAAATATATTAATCGATTTCCCTAAGAACATAAACATATTTTCTATACAATCGTTCAAAAATTACACCTGACATACCCCAGTATCAAATAATACAGCACAGCAAAGCACATCACAACACTTTACGCACATCACAGCACAGTGCAGCGCAGCCCAGCACAGCGCAGTGCAGTGCAGCAAAGCACAGCATAGCACAGCTCAGCACAACATAATATAATATGATCATCTAATCTTGTTGATCCCTCCAAACTTCGGACATCATGCCAGTCACTCCTTTATTTTCACTGTCCCCTGGTGACCTCAAGTGCAAGGTCCACAACTCTCTTTTTTTTAACACCTTGGGTATCACAAAGGAAAGGAAAGGAAAGGAAAGGAAAGGAAAAGGAAAGGAATAAAAAGGAAGAGAAAGGCTTCATTTTACAGTCTGAGTAACACTTTCATGAACTTATGGCCGCCTTCTCATTAGTATTTCGTATTTAATTCATGTGTGTAGGGGTGAAGGGGACAATTACATAAGACTCAAAACTAAAATATGTACAAAATATGTACAATTTCCTAAAACCCGCTTACAAGTGCGATTTTGAATTAAAATTTTGCAATTTCAGGGTGACAAAATTGCATAAGTTACGCTACAAAAATCACCTGTATTAACAGGCCTTTAAAGTATAAGAACCAAATGAATTAGACTAAAAGCTACTCACAATATATTCTCAATGAATTACAAAAAGTTAACCCTAAAGATCCTTTCTTTGTTTAGCTACAGTAGAAATTCTTTGTGTGGGCTGAGTTCTCCCTTAGGCTCTTTGCATTCCTAGTCACTAGTTTAACCCACTGATGCCTGTGCTGGCCATTAACTGGCACTGACAGACATTCACCTTTGTTCCACTTCTGACGTCATCAACTTAATGACCAAAATTAGCATCACTTATTCCAGTTCTGCAGGAGGAATAGATCTCAAGTTTCTAATGTTACCCAGATCAGAGCGATTGGGTTAATTGAGCATAAAATATGCACAAAAACGCTTAGAAACTTGATTGAGCAAAAAAACGCAGAGCAAAATTTCTCTTGACTACACTTGGCTACTCCGTGGTAAGAACGTTTCCATCTTGATGATGCTTTCTTCGGAATTCTTGAACTGGAAGCAAGCCCAGTAGATGATCAAGAACTGCAGCAAAAAGATAAGAGGAGAAAAAGGAATGGTGGGAAAAATAATAAAAAAACGAAAAACCCGATGATGTAGGTCACTATCTTGTCCAAAAACTCCAAATTTTGATTTGTGTGCATACCCGGGTAAAAATCTCATAAAACGCAACAGACAGGCATGCTTTGATGTTGCAAATACTTTTTTTTTGGAGCTAATGTAGCTCATATCCATGCTGAAAATGTCAAAAATGTCTCAAAGATGTGTTTTTGCCAAAAAACACAGGGTGTCAATAGGTTACAGAAACTGATAATTTATTCCACTCTACCAGAGTTCTTATAACACCAAAAGTTCTTCCTCCTTTGGTGGTTTAGATGAGAGGAACAGATGAGGATACAATAGCTAGAAGAAAGAAAGCACAACAAGCTTTTACAATGCTCAGCATGGTTTGGAGAAGCAAAGACCTATGCACCGCTGCCAAAATCAGAATCTTCAACAGCAATGGAAAGGCAGTATTATTATATGGCCCAGAGACATGAAGAGTGACAACAGTATTGACAAAGAAAATACAAACTTCAACAAAGAAAATACAAACTTTTATCAACAAGTGTCTGAGGAGAATTCTGAGGGTATATTGGTCTGAGGTGATCACCAACAGAGATTTAAGGTTGTTATAAGAACAGGTCAGGAGCCTGTCAACACCACCATTAAGAGAAGATGCTGATAATGGATTGGTCATACACTAAGGCATGGTGAGAGGATCATACATATTAAGCATGCCATGCAATGGATTGGAGTTCCCACAAGGCACATGGAAATGTGGCAGACAGAAAATCATGAGGAGCAGAAGCATCCAGAAAGATCTGAAGGAAGCCAACTTGAGTTGGTGCAGGCCAAAAGAGCAGTTCAAGACCGACTGAGGCACATGGGGCCCATACAAGCGGCATGTCTGTTTGTACGTTCGAAATATAAAGAAATGTATGGGAATATTAAAGAGTCTAACTATCGTGAACTGATATTGAGTAATGTCCATGTTAAAGCTCAAAATAAAGGTAACTCTACCTTAGTTGTTGTGTATTGTCATTTCTGCGGCTCAAAATGGTGAATTTGAGTGATTTGATGGGTTTTGCGCTGTTTCTACATGTTATAAGAAGGAAACAAGGGTTGAAAGCTCATTTTCGACCACTCCAGGGCCAAGCCGATTTTCACCCAGAAATTAAAATCACCTGGCTTCCAAATCAAACACCAGATAAACTGAAAGGTTGACACTTCTTCTCGTGGCACTCCATTGAAGATCCATTCAAAATCCAAGCGCTAACCGCCACATAATTTTTGAGAAATGCAGCTTTTGAAGCGACCAGCATCCGCAGCCAGGATTTCGTTTGCCAAGGAGCAACAGTCACGCTGTTTGTCCATCATCATCCAATCAGTGTGGATGCATCACTAGGGGGCTTGGGGCAGATCTGGGGGGCTTCTAGAGAAGAAGGTTCATGATATGGACTGCTGAAGGCATTCCCTGTAGGCCTGGATCCAGGGACATCTTTCCCTGGAAATTTTTCTTAAATTGAGCTCTTCAAAAATAGGATTTCTGGCATTCTGAGGCCAAGTCAGGGGCTTGACCAAAACCCCTAGATCTGCCCCAGGTCAATCAAGCATATTGATTGACACTTGACGGCAGGTACTTTTAGTACACAAGATCCAGTTAATTTTTTAAACAGTCATTCATAGAGCTGTCCACATGTCCACATCTAAGATAATTTCGGCACCCCGTTTTTTTCTTGGATGGTTGAAAGAGTCTACTCGCAGGGTAATTATTTTGCTGATAATTGAGAAGTTCAAAATGTGGTATCTGGGAATGTTTTTCAGTGCACGTATAACATAGAGGGGGCCATCAATAAACCAGGAACATGGAACTTTCTGAAACATCCCAGAACATTCTGGAACATCCCGGAACATCAAATAATTATGATAATTATGAGAAAAGTATGTAAAATTAAATTTTTGAAAATAAAATAAACAAAAATAAACTGGTATCAGCTCGAAATATGAAAAGATATTTTTGGGGGTAGGGGAGTCGGTAGGGGAGGGGTAGGGAGTGTTGGATGTTCCTTCAACTTACCAAAATGAGTGTAGGCTCCTCTTCTTTCTCACCAACCGCGTCACATGGCTTTACTACACTCTGTTTTTCAACACAAACATGGACGATTCGGACGATGAATGCCAGGTTATTCATTGCGTTTCCTTTGTTGATCCCTGATTTCTTCAACATCTGAGGTGTTCGTAGGAGCATCATACAGTCGCTTGTTTTAAGTCAGTTGTAAGTAAGTAAGTAAGTTGTCTCTGTTCCATCTTCATGTTGCAATTTTATTATCCCCAGTTTCGCGCTCCCCGCTAGGACACCTGGCACTATCGCCCACCAAGTGCAGACTCGGCCCAACTAATCAAAGATTAGAGCAGTGCATTCATGTGCGTACTTCGCTTGTTTGGTCTACTTTGGTGGCATTCACATGGCTCAATAGAAAACTAAGTTTGATTGAATGTCCGATAACGATCTGCATGTGAAATTGAACTATCGATGAATAGATTATAGCCTCCAGTAAAAGCGTATTTAGTTAATTAAGTATCAACTTGTACTGGAGAAAACATTTTCCAGGAAAGGCATTTGAAATGTTGGCGACACTTAGAATTCAATTTCAGATCGCCAACACTTGTAACAAATATTTCTTTAGCCAATAAAGTTTTGGCCAGCGACCCTGCAAGACAGCGCATCACCAACTGTTTCTACATTTTTCTGTTTGTATTTGTTTACACTGTCATCAGAGCTTGAACAGTCTGAACTAGTTTACACAAGGAACTCAATGCCGAAGAGTTTCTATTTCTATCTCATGGAGAAACTATTTCTTCATGAGAAATTGTGTATATGCACATCTTTGAATTGGCATAATGAATTAAATAAAGAAACCACACTCCTGTACCCATATTTTTCGGTCTGATTAAAGAGTTCTAATGCGTGACCACCTTGGTTTTCTATGAACAATAAAATCTGGAAATAAGGGACAGTCACATGATTAAACTGATGGCAAACAACTGATTAGTCTTCTAAGTTGCAAGCCTTCACTCATTACAGTCATTTTCATTTTTCTTTCTTTTTTTGTTTTGTTTTTTTTTTTTTGTATATTTTCCGAGCTGATAACAATTTATTTTTGTTTATTGCATTTTCAAAAATTTAATTTCACATATTTTTCTCATAATTATCATAATTATTCGATGTCCTGGGATGTTCCGCAATGTTCCGGGATGTTCCGGAATGTTCCACGTTCCAGATTTTATTGACGGCCCGTAGATGGCAATTCGCTCTACCGGGGTTTCTCTAAACATGAAATGTGTCTGAGCTTTGACAAAGATGATCTGAAGTGATCTACAAATGTCAAATTTGATCTTGTCTGGTTTTCAGACTACAGAAAGTGGAAGGATCCGGAAGTAAGTCTTTTCTTCCCCTAGAAAATAATAAAACATAAGAATAAAGAGCACTAACCTTCTCTTTATCTTGAATAACAATTCAAATTCTCCGAGTGCTCTCAGGCGAAGTTGCTTCTTCCTCATCCAACAAACGACGCCTCAGTCGCGAACATACTAGGCCCAGGTAACAGGAGCAGAAATCTCGTTCCCAGTTTTCACAAATCACTCGTGGGCGACGAAATCTGTTTTGTTGTTGGTGAGGAAGGTTAGTGAGTGCTTTTTTATTCAAAGTCTATTTTGAGTGTGTAAGAGAGGAGCTATAAGTGTTAGGAATGCTTAATTAGTAATTTTGCACGTTTTCTCGTTCGCACATGGCGTCATATATTTCGTGTAAATGTTAGTCAGTTGGTGTGTTGGTCTTGCGTTGTGCAAAACAAAAGGGGAAAATCTGCCTGTGTGGACAGGCTAGTTGCGTTGCGGTTTGATGGATGAAATTCACGGTCACTTCGCTCCATGGAGAGAAGCTCGCTCCAGCGCATAAGTCAGATCGCTCTGCATGAGAAGTGAAATTGCTTCATACTGAAGTGACTTCGCTCTTTACAAGAGTAACTTTGCTCCACACCCGGAAGTGATTTCACTCCCACGAATACCGAAGTGACTTCGCTCCGTACAGAATTGGCTTCGCTTCGCTCCATGTAGGAAATTACTGAAATATTGGCGGGAACGTTTTTGTGATGTGTGGTCGACTGATGGACTATAAAATGTAGTAAATGTAGTGTTTCACGGTCAGTGAAACATCCGGATTCAACCAAAATAAGTGCACGCGTTACAGATTCAACTCACTTGACCATGTGCTTTTAATCGCAACCATAATTCATTTCGGCCGTACACGATAACATCATCAACACTACAATCTCTCCCTTTTTTCGAATAAATTGTCCAGTCCAATTTCATAAACAAAATAACAATACATACATACTACAACCTGTTCTAAATGGCCACTAACTCAAAGAGAAGTGCTTCAATATCCAAGACTTAAATCAATACAAAAATGACACATTGATAAAGATGACATGTCCTTCTCAAGAAATGTCCATCATGTAAACAAAGTCTTAACCGAGTTCATAATCTTTTAGCCTCTCAGGCTGAGATTGCACCTGGGCCACAACACATAACGCAGAGTTGAAACTCTTGGTTCCCCCTTCCTGACTAGTTTCTGGGTCTTTTGACAATGTCCATTTAGGATTGCTGGCTGTTTCTTGTGACTTATCCTCCTCATACTTCTGTAGGGGAGTAACATTTGTTTTGTAGTGGACGCCAGCAAGAGACTTCCACATGATTTCCTTATTTGTTGACCACCTCATAGTATGTGGCTTCAAATGATGGTGACAGCTTGTCTGACTTCGGTTTCTGAAGAAGAACTTTGTCTCCCTCTTTCGGGTTTGACTCACAAGCACCTCTCAGATTATCAGCATAGTCTTTTCCCTTATGCTTTCTTTCACAATCTCTGTCCAAGACTTCACTGTCATTGCTAGCTGAGTGCAACTCTTCCACACCTGGGAGCTTTGAACAAATCTCTCTTCCAAATAACAATTTAGCAGCACTCACTCCAGTAGTTGTGTGTGGTGTGCTTCTGTAACCGAGCAAGAATTTCTGCAATTCCAGTCACCAGTCACGTTCCTCGCTGTGCGCAAACTGCATAGCTTTCAGCAGACTCTTATTTTGTCTCTCTACCTCACCATTGGCTTGTGGCCATAATGGGGTGATGTTCTGTGGTCATTGTTGTTGTCTGATCTTTGAGGTAGGCTTCAAATTCTTCTGACACAAATTGTGGACCGATGTCTGTTTTTATTGACAGCAGTAGTCCATGAGTAGCAAACATTGCTTCCAGACAGCTAATCATTTTGCCAGATGTCACTGACTACAGTTACTTCAAAGAATCGACTGAAATAATCAACAACCACCAGTAGATATTCACCATTTGGAAAGGGTCCCAGCAGATCTGCTGCGAGGTCTTGCCATGGCTGTGTAGGCAATTCTGTTCTCTTCATTGGTTCTGGGGGCAACAGTTTACCAACAAGCTGGCAACCATGACATGTTCTGCATCTCTGTTCTGCTTGACGGTCTATACAGAGCTGCCATACCTTGGTATATGTACGGAGTCTTTCCGTTGATGGCCTTCATGAGCTAGATCCAGTAGTTGCCTGCAAAGTTTCCTCGGAATGACTAATCTAGTTCCTCTCAACACTAACTTCCCTAGCACAGTTAACTCGTTTCTCACAGCTTTAAAAGCTGGCTCCCCGACAGTCCAATCATTGGTCTGAACTCACTTCCTTAACACTGCAATTTCTTCATCTTCAGCAGATGCTTCTTTAATTTCCTGGATAGTTATGGCTCTGGGGGCTGCATTCTCTGCAACATACCGAATGTATTCTTGCTTTCATTTGAAACTTCTTGGGTTGGACAAGACACAGCATCAGCTATGTTCTGGTCTCCAATTGCCATTTTTTTCTTGAACTAGAACAGTGCCTAGTTGTACCGGACTTGCATCAGCAATGACTCTTGTTTTGACATCCTTGTCATTGTAAGCTAATGTTTCAGCACTTGCTAGTGTTTCCTTCAGAGCTTCAAACGCTTCTTGTTGCTTCTCACCCCATGTGAATGTTACTCCTTTTCGTGTCAGCTGTCGAAGTGGTTCTGCAGCTGTGGCCAGATTTAGAATGAATTTTGCACTGAAATTCACAAGTCCCCTAAAACTTCTTATTTCTGCTACAGACTCAGGTTCTCTGGCATTGACTACTGCTTCAACTTTGGATTCTGTTGGTGCAATACCACGTGTAGACAATTGCTGGTTTTCAGTGTCACGCCATTCAAAATAGATCAAAATATAAATCAAAACCGTTCAATAGATAAAGTCCAGAATCTGGGAAAAGAAAGAAGATAAATATGCAAAGACTCTCGCCAAGATTCAGGTCACAGCAGTTTTTTTTATGAAAGATATGCGGAGACATTTTTTATCCAAATTTATAGAGGTTTGTATGGAGACGCCATGCTGGTGCCCATCCGGATGGGCACCAACATGGCGGCCGGGAAAGAGTGTAAACATCTGGAAGTCACTTTGGCTATCTAGGCGACTGATTATCTGTAATGAGCAAACAAGCATTTGCATAAGCACTTTTCCAAATGCTCTAACTTCTAAAAAAGCTAAAAATCATGAGATAGGTCTATGATTCGACAAATGCGATCGTAGCTTTGTGTCACGCACCACCATAACGCTGAAATTCAAAATACGCTGTTTTCCAAACAAAACAAACTATTGAGCTGTAAAATTGTAAACAGATATAAATTTACCCCCTCTTATGCCTGATGGGGATAACAACTTTCGTGGCTCTTTAGTTTTCGATTTTAGAAAATGATGACGTCACGTGAAAACGATCTATAGGTTTCCCATGAATTCTAACGGGGGCATCTTGAACTTGCACTTCTCACCATTCAAGGTCAAACCTCTTTGTTGCAATCCTTCTAACAGCTTCTCGAGCCTCTCGTTATGTTGCTGGTCATCATCTTTAGCATGAAGAATAATATCATCAGATATGTTACGCACTTCTTCGCATCCATGCAGAGTTTGCTGGATAGCATGCTGATAGATCTCAGGAGCTGAGGTCACGCCAAACATCAATCTCTTGTAACAATAAAGTCCAGCATGTGTTGAGAATGCTGTAATGTCACGTGTTTCTTCACTCAGTTCCAGTTGATATAGCCCCATTTAAGGTCTAACTTGGTGAACACACTGCTTTGGGTCATGTCGTGGAGGCCCTCATCAACGGTGGGAATTTGATGTCTTTCTCTCACAATAGCTTCATTTGCTTGGCGCATATCAATGCACAATGGAATCTCACCAGAAGGTTTGGGAACTCCTACTATTCGGCTGACCTAAGGTGTTGGTCCTTTTACTTTCTCAGTAATGTCCAGCTGCTCTAACTCATGCAGCTTGCTCTCTACTTTCTCTCTCAGACCGAGTGGCTCTCGCCTGTGGTGCTGAGCCACTGGATTAACTTCTTTGTACACATGGATTTTAACTTGATAGTCAGTTAACTCGCCTACTCCTTCAAAACATGCTTTGTATTTATCAACAAGGTCTGGTGTATTTACAGCATTAACTTGTAGTCCCAGCCTTAGTACATCCAACTCCATGGCTGTCTTCCTGCCCAGTATCGGCCTGCCTTCATTGCAAATGACAATAAATTCAGCTGTAACATCTTTTCCAGCTAGGTTTACTAATGCGTCGAACTTTCCCAGCGTGTTCAGTGGTTCTGAAGTTCCATAAGGATACAATTTCTGATTTGCCTTCTCTGACTTGCACTTTACTCCTTTTGCTTCAATTCTTCTCACGTCTTCTGATCAATGATATTACATAATGATCCTGAGTTGATGAGAACTCCATTAAGAGTGACACCTCCAACTTGTAAATCGACCATCTCTGGTTCACTCCTGTCCCATGATTTACCGAATCCCACAGTAAAAGCATATTCATCATCTTCACCATCCTCCACGCAGTTAACTTTTCCCCGTCCACCTTGTTTCCGTGTGTTCTTTTTCTTCTGCTCTTGTTTACTCTTTGTTCAGCAAACTGAGGCAAAATGTCCTGTCATATGACACTTTGTACAGGTGTTAGATCTTGTCGGACAATGCTTGTCACGTGCGAAATGTCCACTTTGTCCACATCGGTAACATTTCAAACTCTTCTGATCACTTCTTCCATTTCCTTCGGGTTTGTTGTCTTCTTTGATGGCACTAACAGACGCTCCCGCATCGCCTTCGATCTGTCTGGCTTGGGTCTGCGATAACTCCAGCGATCGAGCAGTCCTCTGCGTTTCTGCTAATGTTAGCTCTTGTCCGTTTCCCAGAAGTTTTCGCCGAAGCTCTGTGGACTAGCATTTATCAATAACTTGATCACGTACTTGCTTATTCTTCGTAGTGGCAAATTCACAATCCGCAGCTTGATTACTGAGCTGTACAACAAATTGATGGACCGTTTCATGCTCTTCTTGCTTCATTTCCCGAAAAATGTGTCACTCGTACGGTACATTCACTTGTGGTGTTAAGTATGCATCGAGTGTTCGAAGTGCAGCCTTGTATACGTTGTCTTCTTCTTCCCCTTCAGGTACACCGGGATCCGTTAGGGTCTCAAAGATTCCTTGGACTTCCATTCCTGCACAATGTAAAAGTAACGCCTTTCTTCGAGCGGCTGCTGTGATCCCCCGACCATGGACATAAAATTGAAACGCCTTTCGCCATTGCCGCCATCTTGGCCCTACATTGGTGCTATCTCCACAACAATCAAATGACTTTATTCCACGAAGTTCGTCATTTGTCGCCATAACTTTCCTTTAAACAGATGTGTTTTCGTATCACTTTATTCTCGTCACCAATTGTAGTGTTTCACGGTCAGTGAAACATCCGGATTCAACCAAAATAAGTGCACGCGTTACACTTGACCATGTGCTTTTAATCACAACCATAATTCATTTCGGTCGTACACGATCACATCATCAATACTACAGTAAAGCTTACGTGACGGTTACCCATCGTTTCCAAAAGTCGATTAGCCCCTAGCCGGTAAGCCCCAAAAAGTCGATTAGCCTCCAGAACGAGAAATAGATAGTTTTCGACTTCAGGTTGGGGGCTAACCTTTCTTAGCAAGAGGGTAGGGGTAGGGGGGAATTGCAGAGAAAGGCCTGATACGAAACGGTCAGGGGCTAATCGACTTGGAGGCTAAACGACCGGTTACCTAACTGCGTGACCCTTACGTCAGTTCCGGTCGCTTACACTTTAACATTATTCGTTCGAGTACGCTTTGGCTAATACATTGCACCTCATCACGAATTATTTTGCGTCTCAGTCCCAAAAAAAAGCCGCTTTCAATCGAGGAATACTTCAATAATAATAATAATAATAATAATAATAATAATAATAATAATAATAATAATATTAATTCAATGCTCGAAATACAGATCCCGCCATTTTTAATAGCTAACGTACCCAGTCCCATGCAAGTTATAATCACTCCTGTTAGTCATTGCTTTAGTTCGGTGTTTCATTTTATTTGGTGGCCACTCCTAAAGGGGTGTTTAGCGTGGTCGTCCTGTTTGACGAACGCGTTGACGTACCGTCAGAAGCTGAGTAAAGTGGTTTCAGCACAGCTTGAAGGTACCGTTGATGTTCCAGCTCTTTATGCGGGCAAGGAACTGGAGTTGCAGGCCGGTGGCGAACCTGAGATGGCGATGGCCACCCACTTTAACGTGTGAGCGAAAGAAACCGTCAGAAATGTGGCTATCGGCGATCTTGAAGTCTGGCTCCACCAGGTCTTTCGGTCTGAGTTGCTGGCGCATTCTGTGGGCAGTTCTGGCGATGTACTCTGGCCAGGGTAGACTTGTTCAGGGTTCATCAGTCATGTTCTGCAGCAGAACTTCCTCGACGACGGCAGAAACTGCTCTGATTCGATATGCCACAGCTTTGGCCTTCGCTGTTGTAGTGATGGTGGCAGATACTACTTCTCCAGGGACTGTTCGGCGGTTGTGGGGATGGGCTGATAACTGCTAACTACTGTCGTTGTGTTGTATCACTACCGGGTTGATCTAAAAGAGAGACAACCCTGCATGGGTTGACTTAAAAGAGAGTTGAGAAATAAGTTATTCAATTTAGCACCAACAGATATAAAATAAGCTATTAAGCTCACTTCACGATAGCTAGCTTAGCCCTGACTGTTCATTGCCAGTCAGTGGTATCTAAGACGTTTGACGTTGTAGCGGTAACCTCTGTTGTCTACCAGCTGTGGAGAATAGATCCAGGATAGACGACGTATCAAGCGCAGGATAGGCAAGCTGCTGTGGGATGACAGGCTGAGGTGGGTCTTAGCTAGATGGTGGACGGGGATGGTAGATGGTGGTCGAAGTGTCAAGGACAGGATCGAGGAAGTCAACTGGCGAACTTTCGGCGACATGAAAACTTGTAGCTCAATGCATTGCGCGCTGTTCTGATACCTGTTTTTATCCAGATCAAGATTTCCAATTTGAGGGAAAACACGATTGGATTGGTGGATTGGAATTGTGGCATGTAATTAGCGTAATTCGTCCACTGCATTGGTAGTACACGTGACAAAGAAACAACGATAATAATGCAGTCTTAATTACTTATCTCTCCCTTTGTTAACATAAGTTCGCGCATTACGCGTGGGTTGTACGCGAAAAAAGCCGCTCATTCTGGTGCCATTCTGCTCCATTCCGAGTCCATTCGGGTTCATTCCGGTTCATCTTGTATATTCTGATTCATTTTCGTTCGGCCCAGTTCGTGTTTGTTTCATTCCGTTTTATTTCTGTCCATTCCGGTGTCAGTTCGGCCCATTCTCGTGCCATTCGGGCTTGTTCTGAGTCCGGTGTCCTGGCTCTTTGCAGCTCGTTCCGGTGTTTTGGTTCGTTCTGACCGTTCCGTTCCGGTGTTTAGTGACACCCTTACTCAAAGATTGAAAGTGTGCTTAAGCAAACCTTGAGGGAGACGATAACGTCACCACTCAAAAGATTTAATAAGCAGTACAATGGCTGTGCACGTGCGTCATAAATCTTTGTACATTTCTTAGATGTCCTGTGCAATAACAACGACAGCTGAGGCAGCATCCACACTGGTTACGGCGGAGAAATTTGAAAACGCAGCGATCACCAGTCACTTTGGATTTGTGCCGGCTTGCGGAAAACTCAGGTCATCGTTTTCGAAAAGCTCCGTTTCCAAAATGCTTTCCGCCCACACCAAATTAAAGCTACAAAGCTTGTGGGGTCGTGTATACTACTGAATTATGATGTCAATTACTCATTGACATCAATCCACGAGTAATCGATGGGTAATCAATGGGTAATGAGCCTGTGGAGGCGGCGTGGCCGAGTGGTTAAGGGCGCTGGATTTGAAATCTGGAGGTCCGTGGTTCAAATCCTCCATCCTCCAGCTATCTGGATATTTTCTCGGTAGTCCTGAGTTCAACCTCTCGACTGCGTTGTGTAAATAGCCACCTGGTCAGCCTCCCACCATGCGCCAGTTGGGATTCTTAATAGTTTATGTCAGTTCTATTTGCAAGTTATTTATTTTATCTTATTTTTATTTTACTAATCGACATATGGATATTGAGAACTCAATTCAAGGGCCCTGAAACTGCCACTGTTTACAGAGGATTCATTTTCCGAGTTTCGTGGCTAAAAGCCACTTTGTAAAATCGATAAAAGATTTTAGTTTGTGATATATTAGCTGCGGTCTCGCTGTTGAGTGTAACCAAAAGTAAAGTTCACTTTTCAGAAATCAAGCAGTTAATATTCGTAACTTTCTTTCAAACAGAACTGTGGTGGAGACCTCCATAATGTTGCTGGCCACTTTGCAGAAGTGTTTCCTGCTGCTTTTGCTGATCCAAGTCATAGTGACGAATTTTGCTCAACACACCAAAGCCAATGTGATCAAAGGATGTGTGAATAATACCACCTGTATTGAAACCTACGCAGATGTCTACAGTGCTTTGGCATCGCCGAAGAACTACTTCAACATTGCTCTAGCTCTGTACCCTGCAAGGAAGCCTTCATCTGTTCTTGTTCATGTCAATTTGCATACATTCAACCAAACGGGAAAATCCTCACCAGTTCCATACACATGGAGCATGTCATGTCTATACGCTGCCTTGCCTGCAAAGGTTCTTGAATTATTGTCTCTTGGTTCGATCCTAGTCACATCTCGAAAGCGAGAATTAAATATCACAATTGCGCCGTTCTGTTGTAACGTCTCTGAAGATGACCGCTTTATAATGATCGACAGAGTTCTGGCTGAGGTAAGCTATGAGCAGTTCTATTCGTCTGTTCTCCAGTTGATCATGAGTAATGCGATGTTAATTGATATACAATGTATTTACTTAAGTTGTAAACTTGTAGTTGTTTTAACATCGTTTACGGCCAGCTCGTTAATGCAGTCAGGACTTGTCGACATGGGCTGTTCCTTCTTTATCAAGTATTGTGTATACGTTCCTAGTTGCAATCTTGAGTCTTGCCGTTTGCACTGATCCAGGAAGCTTGTTACATGTAATTAACCCCGCTTAGCTCTTCTGCGTAAACACTGTGCTTGCCCCGGGTTCTCACTGGCAGTATTGCTTTCCCCGAATGCATCAGGACAGACAGAAGTTGTTGTTTTTTCACGACGTTCCATTACAGGGCACCCAACACTTTCACATACGTATGGCGGTGTGGCCACACTCAATCGAAAGTGGTTTTACTTAAATCAGGAGGAAAAAGAGTGAGCTATATTTTGGGCCCCCAAAAAGGAGCAGACATGGTTAGGTGCATGGTCGGCCTAACGGTGAGGTTCCACTGTAGTTGCTTAGAGTAGGGTGGGGTTTGGGGACCGTTTCGCTGAGCGCTAGCCCTCAATAGTAATTATACACCAGTGTTACTCCGCTTCGAATCTTGGACCTTGCGTCATAATGTAAAGTTGCTGACGGCTCTTGCTGACGGCTCTTGGTCCGAGAATTTCTTTCGAGATTATTCACTGGTTTTCCTCCATCCACAGAAATCAACATTTATAAATTCCAATTTGATTTGGGAACCGTGGGTTAATAGCCACTTATATTTAGACACTTATATTGTACTCTTTATTTTGAAAGCTTCAAGATCTGGCCGTGAGCCCAGGAATAAAAGATCCAACGCTGAACACAGCTGAGTGTGTCATAGAGGGCCACAAGACAAACATATCTGCTATACCTGCAGAGCACAGGGCTTACATTAGGGCAATGTTGTGGTGTTCGTTTGTTTTTACAATACTTTTTGGCCCAACGTTGGCCACAATAACTTTCGCTCTTTTTCACCCTGAAAATAATAATGATAAAAAAGATAAAACAAAAAACAAAAGAAACGACAATTCGACTAAGGACAAACGTCCAGAAAACAAAAGCAAGAGACAAATGTTAGCTAAGGCTGTTAACGTTGTATCGTGCGTTTTATCAATCGGAAAGAGTATACTTCTATTCACGACCATTGGAATTTTAAAATCTGGTAACACTCTGTGCGATCTGTATGTAATCCTACCATTGATATTTTTGGAGGTTGTAGTGCTAGTACCAGCTAGCATTTTTGCAGGAAAAAAATATCAGTTCTTTCCAGGAAATACCTCAACAGAATTCGTGGCAAAAGTTGGTATCTTTCTGTGGACAAACCTGACTATATATTATTTTTGCTGGCTTGTAATCGGAATTATGATTAACCCATTATGGGGTATTACTGTTCTACTAGTTATTTCCATTGTTATTGTTGTCGCTGTTTTTCTTGTCTTCATCATACTTCACTCCGATTTCGATCCTATGAATTTAGTTCTTTGTATATTTGCTTGGTTTTCCACAGTTTTACTTGTTACTCTAGTGATGTTAGCTGGACAGTCCTTTTTCATAAGGGAAACTGCAAATGAAGTAGTTAAGGCGGCCCTTTTATACACTGCTTCTGCATTAATAGCCTGGATAATCTCTAAGGTCATAGGAGAGAAATCAGAGAAATCCAAGAAAATCGATGGAGAAGAAATGGTAATTAATGTACCGCCAGTACCGCCGTCAACATCTTCTGATGAAAATAAACAAGAGTTGGAAGAACTTGAACTCTTGCCCAAGGTTCGCGGTTACAGTAAATAAACATTTGCGTTCTTCTCAACTTCCTCTCGCGTTTGCCTGATGATAATACGAGCACTAGTTTAGCTCTTAAATATTTTTAATGTTTCCAACTTTGTGGGCTAATGGCTCATGTACGATGACCACATTGACCGGCGTCATTAGGATGCAATAGAGAGCAGTAAGAACGGTGGGATCAGAGGAACGGTAGGAACAGTTAAACTCAGTCAGGACGTCGCACAGGAGCCATAAGCCACCGCTTCTTGATTCGATTCCTTAAAAAACTATAGAAGTAGAAAAAGAGTCTACCTCGGGGCCCAACTGGTTCTCAAGGCCTGAGCTTAACGAGGATTCTTACAGCATGAATCTGCTAGATGTATCCCCCGGTATGATGTTAGTACAACAACAGGTTACATATACAAGTGAATGTATGAAAGACCATATATTTGAACTACGGAGAAAGATATGAAGATATGATTGATCATCGCAGTTATACACACAACTTAATTAAGCAGGTGTGAAATTAGAGCCTAAGAATTTAAAAATTCAGGCCTGAACGGGATTGGAACCCATGACCTCTGCGATACCGGTGCAGTGCTCTACGAAGTGAGCTATCAAGCCAACTGGCAGCTCCTAGTTGGTTAATCATATCTTCATAACTGGTTACATATGTTATGAAGCTGAATAATTTTTATAGAATTTAGTCAGTTTGGTTAGTGATCAACAATTTTTTATCATTTCGTAGTTATCCCGTTAGTTTTGTGATTTTAGGGCGGGACTACCCACACAGAGAGCTTTGTGAGTTCAAGTTGTTTATCTTAGTTTATCAGCAGTACTTAAGCTCCGAACAATACCTTATCAATGGTCATGTTTGGCGGGTTCTTTTAATGGCCTCGGTCTGCTAGATCTCCCACGAAAGATCCTGTACGTTCAGGTTTCTTGTTATTTAAACTTTAGCTTCTATTTTCAACTTTGTAGTTCGCTTCTGGAAGTCGCGTGTAAGTGTTTGGGTTAGTATTCTAAAAAGATGTTGAATCCTCCAAGGTCAGTCATTACGTGTGGCCCACACATCAGGGGCGGATCTAGGGAGAGGGTACAGGGGGTGTGCACCCCTGAAATGAAGCCTTCGTATTCGCATTTAAAATTTGTTTACCTCACCAGTCAGTTACGCCGTTCTATAGTGGTGCACCCCTCCTTAGAAAAATCCTGGATCCGCCCCTGCACATAGCTACCCATATGCGTGTCCACTTGAGTAGTGGTGGAAGTAGAAGCAGTAGAAGTTAGACGAAGATTGTACCAGACAGTAGTCCGAGAAATAAAGGACAAAACATCAGAGATCTCGGTACCTCCTCTTATTAACAGCAGCAAATCAATACATGTATGCTGCTGGCAAGTTCTGTGGCGTCAGCCTCAGAACTCAAACCCAGACCGCTAAACCGAGAGTTCGACGCGCTAAACATTAGGTAACAGCGCCTCCATGAATCGGAGCCACAGCACTACATGTACATGTAAACTCGAGAGAACTTCAAGTAATCAAATAACGAAAACACTTTTCATCGCACCTTTGTATGTAAGCGTTCGTCATCCAAGTTGTTGGGAAACGATGCAGGACGGAATATTTTAATAGTATGTCGTGAAAAATTTCTTCCACTGTGCGAGAAAACACTACGGTGTGAAATGACGAAAACACATAAGCCGTAACCACGACGGGGGTAAACTAAAAAACAAAAAAACACCACAGAAAAAGATTCACTCCCCACCATTAAGTTAGTGAGACGTTAACTTGTGGAAAGGGAGGGTAGGCGACCATCTGCACTAGGCTGATAAAACTTACTAGGCTTTATCAAAAATCATTAAAATAATCTTGTTTCTTCCCAATTCTATTTGCTGATCCGACTTGAAAAATATGTCCTGCTCTGAGGAAGGATGATAACGCTTTGAACTTTGGTGATTTGGTGCGACTTAAAACTGTGCCAGTACTTGTGAAATGGAATTGACAGTCGTTGCACAATATATAAGCAAAGATCAGATTGAAACAGACTGGGCTTCGTGCTTGCATAGTTAAGAGTAGAATAAATGTAGGGAAACGCCGTCTGTTTTTTCAGGTTAAACCAGAAAAATGGCTCGATGCAGGAAGTGAAAAAGGAAAAATGGCAAATATCAAAAGCTGCTGTATTGTTTGATTGGTACCGCTACAGCATCGCTGCCAAGGAAGGCCGTCGCGTTGCACTTATTCAACTTAATTAGCTAGACTTAATGAAGCCTAACATCCTATCCAAATCCCAATATGCATAGAGCGCCCATTTGCGATTGGCAACCAATCAGATCAGAGCAAAATAAAATTCTTATCAGTGCTCCGTTTACCCTCTCTTTCTCCGAGTCATACAAAAAAACAGAAGACATGTCTGTGTAAAATATAACGTTGCGCTTTGTCGCAAACAACATGTCAACGTGTTTTTGAAGTTTGTTTTGCTATGGTTCTATTCACTATCATTCTGAATGGTGACTTTATATTCTGGGATACTCTTAAGCCTTTAAGAAAATTCTTGTCAATTTCGTTCAGTTTCTGCGAAATCGCAGACTTTAAATACCGTGGAATTCGCCTCTTCCATTTTCGCGAAAAGTTCCTGCGAAAATACAACCCGCTAAATACGGCCCCGTCCACAGTGTTCCGGAGATATTCGAAAACGCAGCTTTATTGGGCTTACCGTCCACACTAATCCGTCACGAGAACGGAGCTTTTCGAAAACGCTCTTCTAACCGGACGAATTTGAAGACGCCTGCTTTTCGCTTTATTTTGGACGGAAAACATTTTAAAAACGGAGTTTTTTTTTTTGAACGATGACGTCACGATAATCATCCGAAGTGAACGGTGATTGTTGACCATTGTTGGGTTTTCAAATGAATAGTGTGGACGGAAAACATTTGAATCATGAGAGTAATAAAATGCAAACCATTAGGATCATTTGTAATCCCTGAACATGATTGAGTTGGAATAATCTTGATAAAAAAAGACTATTCTGATGGCGTAATAGCTCAGGTATTATCACAAGACGTCTATGCTTTGCTGTTTCGTTGCGAAATATTTATTCAGTTCTCCATGATCTGTCAGTGTTTTGTTCTTTCTATACTTTTGCATTTATTTTGTTTCCAAGTTTGAAAGGAATGTTTACCTCTTTCCGAGGTCTAGTAAAGTTACATTAACTGGCATGGGGAATACGTTTCCATTCGTTTTTTATGGTACATTTATCCACATCATGTACCCCACAGCTCAGTAGTTATAGCTTCATAGCGGTGTGCGGAAGGTCACGGGTTCAGTTTCTCAAGTGCGATCGGTTGAATCTTTGTAAGCCTGACATATTCATTTAACACGCTTGGAATATTTCACAATTCTAGTTTCAGGGGAAATATTAGTCTTAGTAAAAATATGTCGTTTCGCGCTCTTCCAACCGGTTGCTGTGACGGCGAGAACTGCTCGGGTTAAAAAATGTTTTCTCTTGAGTGCAAACACTTCTTTAATCGCAACGTATATTTTGTCTTTTTCTTAAATGTCTTTCGTGATCCGCGGAATCTCCTTTATCACGAACAGTAGTGTATCTTGCGAATGCAGTCACCTCTCATGGCCCGCTCTCGTAACTTGGGTGTTTCGTAGAGTATGTGGTTAACCCGTATTTGAAGCATGCTACAGAACCACATGTACACAAGACACACAAAGGAGACTGTTTCTGATGATATGCCCGGTTACCAAGCCCCCATGTGGTTTGATCGTGGGACCGCTGATCAGCAAGGTGATGGGATCGCAGTGCAAGAAATCCGCCATGTTTGCCCTCTTGTGTTTTCTTTAGAAATCTCGGTGTATAAACCAAATTCGGAGGAATAATGCAAGCAGGGCAGAAGCTAGGCATTGTGTATATCGGCAAGGCTGGTGGTAAGGTAAGTGCTGAATTATTTTGATCAGTTAAATCAACTTGCAAAGCTTATCTTTGATCGGCTTCAGAGATGGAAGTGTTAGAAAATTGTTGATATTCCTCAATATAAGCTTAACTTAAGCTTATGGTACATGTCCAAACTAATTTAATTTACAAGCAAGCTTCTCTTTCATGTGTAAGCCTTAGTTTAAAATTGGTCCGTGCATCGATATTCGGATAAAGTTTTCTTTTGTTTCAAGATAGAGATTTGATACAGTGTAAGTATGTACTGGAGGTAATGAATGTAGTTGACAACTGATCTGACTGGAAATATATTTTACCAGTGTAGACGTCGCAATCTCCATTGCAGGCAAAACTGGATTAGAAGCTATAGTGCTATGACTCTTGGCTGTTATCCATTGAACTGTTTATCATTAAGGCTTATCGTAGATGAACACACGCCTGCCCATCTGCCACTGTTCCTTATACAGTATACATGCCATAAACGTGTATTTATTCTCTATCTTATGATCTAATTAACTATTAGACTAGAAGCCGAGTGTTTCATGAGCATCTATCTTTCATAGCAGTTGACGAAGAGTAGTCTAATTGTTTTAAATAGACACTTTAAAGGATTACAGTCTAAACACCCCAGTTTTATTTAACATTAAAGAACCACTGGGGGAGCTCTTCATCTACTGCATTTTCTGTATTACAGAAATTACAGATCTCTTGGGTGTAACCAGTGATCTAATCATGTTCTTGCGAGTACCTTGAAAGTATTTAGTTCTCAGACTGTGAAGGACACTGTGCATTATCATCACAATTTTATTTCTCAAAACCAATGTAACTGGCAGCTAGATGTGTGCAAGACTAGGCTTGATTTCCTGTGCTCACTTGAGTCCAGTCTACATTCCTCCTGGAGAGAGACAGCTGGACATGTGAGCGGCAAAGCACGTCTTTGACGTAAATATGTCATTCACAATTTAATATATGCACTAAATTTACAATGCAAAGTTCATGCATCCAGCTGTGAGTTTGGGACAGTTGTGTGGACTCCTTTCTTGAACAGCGGCTGGTAATCAAACCTAGCATGAGACTACAGTCAAACGTATATCAAGGGCCCATTAACCGATTCATGTGCGTACTCACACGTGTTATTAAGGAGGTGAAATTTCACTTCTGGTTACTTGTGTCAGCCTGAGCGCGAAAAATAAAAACAACTCAATCACTTGCAAATTCGCTTACATTTTAGATGTTTTTTCTTTGTGTTTCACAAATGCAAAATTAAAAAAGTACAAGCAAAGACAAAATAAGAGAAAACAGAAAAACAAGGGCAAAAGAAAGAGAAAAACTAACTCTGTGTCGCTTTGTTTGATCTTACCGAAGTGTGCTGGTAGTGTAAATTGTACACATGCTGATAGGGTAACTTCCGATTGGGGAGCACTTCCGTTTTTTTTAAATGGTTCTGCAATCTTTCTCTTCTTGAGGCCAGCTTGTTAGACTCAAGTGAGATTTTGTCTCACATATTCATTACCGGGTAAGTTAAGACTGCCAGCAGGGAGTCTTTTCTCTTAGGGTCAGACAAGTGTTTATTGGCGGTATTGATGAGAAGAGGCTGGGACGAGACAAGGACAAAAATGTCTGATTTTCTTCCCATGTGTGCCTCACCTATGTCTTGTCCCAATCCCTTTTAAGCGACTCATGATCCCTGTTGAATGTTGAGAGAAAAACAGACTGCTAGTGGTAAACTGTGGGCACATGTGGTGATTTCTGATGATACCAAGAGAGGCATGTTAAGAATGTGGGTTGAGCACAGTTGTGTAAGACAAACATTCTCTCTTTTAGAGCAACTCTTATTTCATCAGTGATTAGACAACAATCATATCTGCATGCATTTCTTTTACAGAACACATAGGGTGTCTACAAGGTTGATGTGAATCCTTGGAGATAATCTTTATTATTATCTTGGTTTCTAATGTGTTACATGTAAATTATCAATAATATTGAACAAACCAGGCCAAGGTTTCCATATTATATGGAAACCTTGTAAATACATACTTAATAGATTTTTAGTATTCCTTTAGAATACATTTCTCATGCTTACAAGTCTCTGATTATCCGTTACAGCATAAATACTCTTTGCTGGATGAAAAAGACATCCATCTTGTAAAGAGATTCAGATTTGAGGTGAGAAAAGCATTTTACATTTTTTATGACAATAACAAGTAGAGGAGATAATTGTTTGAAGATATTGCTCTATAAACATTCAGTTTTAACATTTGATTACTCACACTATGTGTATGTATATGAAAATTGATACATTATGGTACCACAATATCAATTAGTTGAATGTCTTGACAACTACCCATAGTTCACAAAGTCTCTTCATTGATAACAAGCATTTTATCAAGATATTTACTTGTTTGTAGGTTTTTCGAAAGTGATTTTATACCCAATTGGCATTGCTTTCTAACTCTGTTTTTATTGGCTGAGAGCTGACAGTCCTTTCATGCATTCATACATAGATCCTTATTCTGCCTTTGTGGCACATAAGGCTGATTGATCTGAAATGGTCAAGATGCTGTCTCCCTCATAAGATTTGAACAACATTCATTTTGCTAACTTTTAGGCAAAAGTTGATGTCAACAAAGATGGTAATGGAGCTAATATATTTGCGTATGCATTTGACTTGTCAAGAGAAGAAACAAATGGATGTTATTTTCATGAGTATATCTGGTAAGATATTTGCTGCCTCTGTCTGTTTACTCTTTAATTTCCTTGACCTGAGTTCTTCATAGTTTGAACCTGGACTTGAAAGGTTAAAATACTGTATCATGTTTATCAGCTAGGAAGTCCAGCTTCATTTAGGACTTATGAAGACAACTGCTACTAAACCGCTTTGGACAAAAATGCTTGAGAACTTGAAGATCCAGTCTTAACAAAGTTGCAATGTTCCATGTGAGCCTGCTTTTGTCTGAAGAGCCAGCTAAGCTTGTGGTTAACTTTATTAAGTAATTGTCATTTAACTAAATTAAAAGATGCAAAAAAATGTTTAAATTACCTTTACGTTACTTTTAGTGTGTCTTCTTTTATGTAGAATGTACATGTATTTCTAAGCTGCATCCAAGTGGCTCACTTATTTACCTTTGAGTACAATGCCCAGCATAAGATGGCGAAAAAAAAAGATGCATTGTCTGGTATTAAATTAGGTTGGGAAGGGAGGGAAGGTTAAGGATACAAGACTTAGTGTCTTCAAGTTATGTGAACTTTTAGAGCCTCACTTATAATCTTCTCTTGTTTCTTGATTGTTTTTAGGGAACGACACTGTGGTGGTGTTGCACCAGGCTTTAGAGTTTCTCACAAAAATGGTGTTACAGTGGGTGTGTACATCAGACATTTTATCATGCACACATACAAGTGAAATGTACTTGATGTACATGCCTCCATGGATCACTTCTCTTTTGACTGTTATAAATTAACTAAGATCCCTCAGGTCACAACTGAAACAAACACCAATAGTGTAATGTTCAAACCAGTCAGCACATTCTTGAAAAAATAATAACAGTTAGGATTGGCTAGGTATTGCAGTGCCTGTTCATATAACAAATAGAGAGAGCATGAATATTCTGATCATTTAATTAGTCTGTTGACTTGTATTCTGTACTTGTCTTAAGAGGATTGATTTGTCAAGGTTGAAGACCTTGTTCTTAGACCTTGTTCTTCGACAAGAATATAATGCTACTCTCCTAGTGGCTCTGTCTAACCAGGAGGAGCAGAAATACTCCTGGATACATGATGCTACATGAAACCACAGTTAAATGACTAAACACTGGTCTGGAATGATGGACTACTGGGCCCCAACCATAAGGACTTTCTTGCAGTTTGTGTCCACTTGACATCAGTTGTCTTACTATCTTTTTTTTCTTTCGCCCCCTACCTCTCCTGCTGGTCGTTTATTGTTCAAGCTCACATTGCCAATAAACCTTGCTACCAGTTAAATCCAGGTTACGGATTTGATGTGAAATTTACTACTTGTACCACTGTTGTTGTTATGGTTTTGCAGACAACAGATTAAACAACTTGTGTGTGGTACCTTCATCAGCAAGCAAGAACTCAAAAGTACAATTATTTAGCCATGCAGAAAGGTATGTGGTTAGCATGAGTAGTGACTATGATTATATGTCAATGTATTAAAAGACCAAACAAAATGCGCATCATTTGGCTGTAAGCTAGAGAACCAAGAAAACACACAAATTAACATCTCAGGTGCAAGAATGCACTGTGCTGTTGAGGGCTTTTTGGGTAAACACGAGGTAATCATAATAGAAATATATGAGAAATTACTTAATAATGGCTGAAAAATGTTAAAAATAGACATCTTAGAATAACCTGGGTTGTACATGTAAGTAAAAAGTAGATTTTGGTCAAAAATCTTTGGCTTAAATCAGTTGATGGTCCTCAAATGTCATGGTGAGTAATTTATATTTAATATATATGTAATATTATAGTGTAGATTTTGCGCATTAGAGAAGCTAAAATCAGCAGAAAATGATCATTCTAGAACTACATTTAGACCCTGGTCCAAGGAATTCCATGCTTCAGGGAGCACATAATACATGTATCGTTTGTGGAGTGCTGCATTAATTGCCTTGCTGATGATTTTTATTGACAGTGTCAAAATCCTGGTTATTATAACATTACAATTGTGTCTATGTACATGTTGGTGATGCACACAAACTTGATATGATGTACATTGTACAATGACAGTTTTATTTTTTTCAGTGCCAGTAATAATAATTGTGGAAGTGAACCAAGAGAAGATCAAAGATTATACTGGATGGCTGTATCCAGATTACCACCATTTGAAGCTGAACATGAGGTATGTTTATTTATGACAATAGATATTTAATGTGATTGTAGATTATTTAATTATATCTACAGTGATTGTTGTCAAAGGTTTCAGAAGAAACTATATCCTAAATTGTATTGACACATCTGGTTCTGAATTGACTTGTTTTGTCTTTGTATATGCGTGTGTTTCAACCAAACCCCACATGGAATGGTGTGCATTTTGACTATACTTGGCACTGCACCCCAAGCCTCACTGGCATAGGTCTAGGGGACACTTTGCCAATATTTGCCCTGAATCTGTAATTGCCCAATACATACCCAAGGGGTTAGAACACGAGATGTTACTCTTGAGGCTTTTCATTGAAGCCCTGGATTCCTTTGTTTGCTTCTTCGTTACGCTGCTTCCAAAACATTTTTGTCACATGTGATGCTATGATTGGAAACCAGTTCAAAGTCCACATTTAAGCTTACCAATACTTGCAGATAAAGACTGAAGAAAAAAAAGTGACTTAAAAAGTATTTTTTTAAATTATGTACCATGGTTAAAGCCAAATCTAACAATTCATCTTAAGTTCCATATGTTTATTTTCAGCATTTTATGAATTTAAACTACAAGTGTTATAATGCTAATGGGGAACAAGTTATCGAAGAAGGTAAGGAGAAGGATGGCTTCTGAGCTGTTACTTTTTTAGATTGATATTGTCAAAGACAAAATTTTAAATTTAAACAAATTAGTGATTACTGTTCAGTAATTAAAATCAAGCTCTAAGGAGATGGATGATACCAGTAAATATACTAGGGAAGAAAATTTAATGTCAGTTTCTTTCTCATTTATAGTACATGTCATTCTTGAAGTGATATGATAACAATAAGAAAACGTAGCCTCTTTTTGCTATGACACTTAGTCAACTTAAAAGGGAATTTCTGGGAAAAAAAGTGACAGAATTGAGGGATTTGGTCTTAAATGTCTAGATGTAGTTTCCAATATCACTTCTACCACCTCCACTGTTACCACTACTACTTCCACTACCATGGCAACTTTATTCTGGCCCAAACAAAAGCTCAGTCAGTCATTTTCTGATTTAACCCTTTGACTGCCAAATTTTCACCGAAAAAAACCGGTTTTAAATATCAGTGTTTTGGGTGCCATGATGCTAAATGGGCCCTAGTTTTGCTGAGAAAGCTATATTTTGTGAAGTATATATGAAATAATTCATATTTGAACTGCGGTTGTAGATGAAAGTGAAGAATGATCATCACAGTAAATTTTCCAATTTAAGCAATTGGAAAGAAGAAGCCTGGAAAAAAAAAAAAAAAATCAGGGCTTCAACAGGATTCGAACCCGTGACCTCTGCGATACCGGTGCGATGCTCTACCAACTGAGCTATGAAGCCACACATTGGGAGCGAGGTCAATTAATTGAGTTCATATCTTCCCGTGAGGAGTGAAATGATGTGAAGTATATATGAAATAATTCATATTTGAACTGCGGTTGTAGATGAAAGTGAAGAATGATCATCGCAGTAAATTTTCCAATTTAAGCAATTGGAAAGAAGAAGCCTGAAAAAAAAAATCAGGGCTTCAACAGGATTAGAAGTTGGTAGAGCATCGCACTGGTATCGCGGAGGTCACGGGTTCGAATCCCATTGAAGCCCTGATTTTTTTTTTTTTTCAGGCTTCTTCTTTCCAATTGCTTAAATTGGAAAATTTACTGCGATGATCATTCTTCACTTTCATCTACAACCGTAGTTCAAATCTGAATTATTTCATATATACTTCACATCATTTCACTCCTCACAGGAAGATATGAACTCAATTAATTGACCTCACTCCCAATGTGTGGCTTCATAGCTCAGTTGGTAGAGCATCGCACCGGTATCGCGGAGGTCACGGGTTCGAATCCCATTGAAGCCCTGATTTTTTTTTTCAGGCTTCTTCTTTCCAATTGCTTAAATTGGAAAATTTACTGCGATGATCATTCTTCACTTCCTTTAAAGCTATATTTTACCAAAAAGATTGATTTCCCCAAGATTCCCCATTTCCCCAATGAGCAATACCACCACAATTGTCACCCCTCCCTCTCCTACTTTGGAAGATCAAACAGTGTTCCATCAGGAGAAAACTTTGCTAATGTTCATTACAGATGTACATGGTTAATCTCTTGTTTTCTTTCAGATGACACATTGTCCTTTTATGAATGCCATTATCCCCCATGCTGTAAAATTGAAACTGAAGTGAGTCTTGAGATATTTTGTGCTGTTTTATTAAAATTTTTTGCAGTTGGTTATCAGTAGCTTTAAAAGCTCCTGTTGAAGCCTGGATGTTTTTCAGGTGTTTGTTGCCATTGCTTTAAAGCTAAGTGCTAGACAGTATGCATAACTGTGAATTTAGATACAGGGCTTGAAAAATAACTTGAATTCCAGCTTACCCTTGGGACTAGTTGTTCTCAAGTTTTGCTTGCCCTTGGGACTAGTTGTTCTCAAATTTTGCTTGCCCTGGGCAAGTCTTAGCTTGCTCTGTTAATGATTTAGTTGGCAGACAACTTGCCTGATCCCTTACCCATTGGGCAAGTGAGAATGAAAAGGTACTTGCCCAGAAGGAAAATCTACTTGTCCTGGACAGCTGGACGGCACTTTTTTCAAGCCCTAAGATGCCTGCACTTTTTGAAATGCTTGGACATTCCAGAATGAGTACACATTCTTACATTCATTATATTTATTCAATAGAAATTGTGCATTTGATATGTCTGTTTTTGTTGGTATTTTTGTATTGTTTTGTTTTAATTTTTCAAGCACAAAACCAACATGTATTGTAGATTCTATTTTAATTAACATAGTTTTAATTTTGGTGACCTTGTAGCTTCGGGAGTTCAGTATCTGTGGACAGTGCCAACAAGTACGATACTGTGGAGCTCTTTGTCAAGAGGTTAGCAACTGTATACAACATGTTATAAGTAATATTACAAAACGCTCTGTAGGGAGGTGCAAGTTAAGAGGTGTGATTCTTTAACTTGATAGAAACACAGAACTAGCACAAGTACTTGATGCAATGATGGCATGAGCAAAAAGAATTTACATTTGAAATTGAAATAAACAATATTAGGCAATTTTCATGATGGTGTCTTTTGACTACAACTACCAGAATCCTTCACTTTTTTCCATTTCTTATGCTAATTAGGGCAATTGTTATTTAAACCTAACTGGGACTTCAAAATGTGTATGATAAAAATCAAAAGAAATTCTGGTAGTTGTAGTCAAATGATGATATTGTGCAATTAATCTGCTCTTGATTTTCACGTGTTTTTCTCTGAGTATTTTGTTAGGGAAATAGAAAACATTTTCCATGTTTCTACCTAGTTATAGAGTAAAACACTTGTGAACATTTGGGGGAAATATGGTTCAAGTATTTCCTATTTCTGAAATCTATAGTATAATGTAATACACGTTATTCCAAAATGGCCACCATTTAAGTATTCTTTTGTTTACTTGCAAAATAGCCCTTTTTGCCTTGCTCTTAAACTCAAAATTCAAAAGAATATTTTCCCTTAAATGAGGCAACAAGGGCTCATTTTCAAGTAAACAAAAGAATACTAAAATGGCGGCCATTTTGGAATAAGGTGTATATAATCTATAGTATACTTAATACAAATATGCAGTTGCCAGTTGCACTGTTTGAAGTGTTGGAATGAAATATATTGCACTGGAAGTCTTTTGTGGTCGATCATACAATCTCTTAGTTCTGCAGTATCCATGATAGTGAAAAGAAAGGAGTTGGGTGTGGGCAAAGAATTGGAGACTCTGGGTTTAATAAAAATACCAAATAAATTTTTCAAGAAAGAAAGGTCAGAAAATCGGGGTTTTAATACATGTAATCAAGGTTTAGCACACCGTACTAAATATTGAGAGATGGTTACATCAAACACTACTTGTACAGGTGTGGTACCACAAGAACAACACCCTTTTACAGCCTTCATGTCATGTCTCATACGTATTTATTAACTATAATTAATATATTATTTTTTACATTGCAAATCCTAACTGATTTTCTTGTTTGGTCAATGATCATTATTTTCAGAGAGACTGGCCTTCTCACAAGAAGTACTGCAAAGAAAAGGCAAAGCAGAGAATTAGTTATGATGTGTATCCAGACCGCTAGACTGCAGCAGTTATCTAGTTCCACTAATTGCTGTCTTGTAATATACCGAACGTTAGTCAATTTACTAGGTTTATTTTGTTTTTGTCTCATTGCTGCCTTTTCTAGTCTGAACCAGCACCTTTTCACAGTAATTTCTTAATTCATATAGTGTTTATTTATATTTAAAGTGTTTATTTAGGAGATTAGAGTAGTCCATTTTATACCTTCTAAGCCTGTGTAGAAAGGTTAGACTAGACCTGATGTTGTCAATGTCAACTTAAAATCACTTTCACTCCGAGGTTTGGTTACAATTCAAATACATATATACAGTGTATCCATAAATAAGGGGTTTGTAAAAGAAGACTCTTAGATGGTTGTATTATTGTTTCTCAGTTTTTAACCAGTGCAAACCCAAGTCCTCAAGTTAAATTTCAAGGTCAAATCAGAATTTATTGTTAATGACATATTTTTTTGTATGTTAAATAATTCAGTCGATAAATATTGATTTCTGAAATACTCACAGGTTAAAACAATTGTATTTTGCTGACTGAGTACTTGGAATTTGTGTTTTCTTGGAATTATATACTTGCATTTTCAGTTTCCTATTTTTCTCTAAGGTTTAACTTTAGTACAGATTACTTGACATATGATTATGTTGAACTTGTCGCTATAACTTTCAGAATTATGGCATATGAATATTGTCTTGTTGCAAGGTTATTTTTTAGAGAATAAATGGACTTGATATTTTATTCTGGGAGAGGAATGACTAGAGATTATCAAGAACTGTCAGACAAAGATATTCCAACGTGACATATTTCAATTTGGACGAGTATCAACACCCTTTTTAGTTTTCGCTGACTGCAAAACTTCAAATTATGAGGAAATTACAGACTTGCACAAAAAAAATCATCTGCTTGGTCTTTCTGTTGAACCAAAGCCATATTAAATTGGTCATTTGTACCAAAAGCTATGTGTTTAAAACTATTTGAGGCTAGAAATTATTGTAAACAATGTGTGACAGAAGTTGATACCTTTTGGTCCATGAAAACCTGGTTGTATAAGAAATTCATTGGCACCTAACTTCAGCCATTATACTGAGGTTTACTTCAAATGAAATAAAATATTATTGTTTACTGAATTATTAATTGAACTTAAGTTACCTTGTTGTCAGCCTAAAATAATTAAGGTGAATGCTTTAGATGCAATAATATGTGCTTACTCTCTTACTGCAATGGCCAGAGAGGGAAATGTATTGCAGCAACAAGTTAGTATTCCCATATACCAGTAGCCATCTTGCTAAATCAGTAAATTATTATATCAGGTCACCTTTGCTGACCTTGAATTGTGAGAAGGATTTTGTGAAAATATTTTGGTGAATGGTCTGAATCAGCAGTACTCTAATAAAATAAATTATTGTAGTTGAGATGTGCAGGCCGGACAAGATGGCTTATTCAGGACTGGCCTTCATCCACCCACCTTCCAATACAAATGAGTACCATTTGGTGGCAAGATAAAATTATTTTGTAATGGGCCATTTTCGTATTCCCAGTATTGGGCTGGAACTAGCTTGCAACCGAGGCTAATGCAGAGAGTCTTTTCAAATGTAAATGACATTAATCTCTTTTTAATGACATTCCCCTGTATCAGCATCCATTGCAAGCTAGTTTCAGTCCAATACCAAGAATACAAATATGGTCTATTGGATTGGATGATAAACACCAATAATTATTGCAGTCTACCAAGACACTGATTTCAGACCAATCACCATTCGTCATTTACACCATACTGGTTGGTGTAAGTTTCACATCAAACGGAAATCTCCGCAAGCACGATTAACTTGTCAGATCAGATGACTTGTTTGCCCTAGAACCATCTCAATCAACACAGAGCTACAACCTAATTGAAATTATACCAACTGGTATGGAATTAATCCTGGTAACCCATGATTGGAATAGACACTTAACTCACTCTCATGCACGCTGTGTGATTGAAGCTCTACGTGGCTGGGAGCAAAAAGAGGCATGTATTTCCAGGGTAAACAGGGTTTCTTAAACTTTTTGAGTAGTCGGAGATTTCTCTAAAGTCTGTAGTTTTGGCTCCTGGAACAGAGTACTACATGCCAGAGTTTAAAGGGGTTTTATTTTATAAGTCGTATTTTACATTAGTCAAAACATCAAAATTCACCCTCTAATATTGCATTAATTTCTTGAGAAAGTTCCTTTACTTGTTCGATAATTTTTTCTCTGTCCTCTTCATCAAGTCTGTTGCCACATTTCTGTAGAAACTTGTCTGGGTGCCATCTTACTTGCTGGTCTTTCAGAAATTTCTTTCGTTCTTCTTTTGACTTCAGTTCTGACCACTTGACAAGAAGGTCAATCATTTGTTTAGTGTCACCCTCAAAAGGCCAAGGTAAATCCACAAATTTAAGTGTTGACATTGTATTACTGTGGAATATTTCTCGACAATGCTTTTCATAGTCCGTTAGTGATGACGTAAGTTTCAATTTCTGACGTTGGATAGATATCCGTGTTATGTAAGCTTCATGTTCCTTCTCAAGTTCCTTGGTTCGCTCCTTTGCCTTTTGTTCTTGCTGCTCCTGTCGCTTGTTTGTGTCTGGTTTCTGGTGCTTACTTGATTCAGTCTTTCGTCTTCTTTCACGCGCGATTCTCTCCACCCACTCATCATAAGACTCCTGTGTGTTTTCAAGATAATCATCTTGGCTATAAATACTGTAATCCTCTTGGCTTGCTTCAAACCGCAGTTTGCTTTCCCACTCTAAGTTCTCCTTCTTTTCTGACATCTCTTTGTCCTCCTTTCGCCACCGTTGTTTTCTTTCAGCTTCCTCTTCCTCCCTTCGCTGGGCAAACGTTCTTTTTAACACAGTCAGGTATTCCCTTGGTGTTTTCCCCTCGTTATTTTCTATGTCAAAAACATGGCCACTACATGTACATGCCTTCAGCAAAGGCACAATTAGGTCGTCGAATGCGTGGAATTTCACTGTCTGTATTGCGTATTTTAAAGCAAAGTGAATAGGCGTATTCCCATCGCTGTCTTGAACTCGTACGTCGGCTCCTTTTTTTAATAGCAGTCTCATAATAGCATCATCACCGAGAAGGCAACAAGCGTGCAAAGGAGTTCTTCCTTTACGATCAACGAGGGCAGTTAAATGGGATGGCTCGTATTTCTTGAAGAGAGATCGGACACGATGTAGTTTCCCTGTCTTAATATAATAGAAGAGCTTTTCTTCCGTTGACTTACCCATCCGTTGAAGTTTCAGCAACAAATAATGCGAGAACAGTGAAAGTTAAGCAGAAGATCGACCAAACGCGGCCATTTTAGTTTTGGACGAGTGGGGCCCAGCTCTCTCCTCTACAACAACCCCCCGATAGGACCCTGGGAACTAGTTAGAGTGGTCATTGCATCATTGTATCGTCTCTTCTTCGCTTGCTTCAGGGACATGATTCGGTAGACAATTTATCAGGAAAATTATTTTCCCGCTGTTACGATGTCATTTCGTTTGAATTTGCACCTGAGATACAGTTTTTTTTAGCTGATTTCAGTTTAGGTTGCAATATGAGCCTGCTGAAAAATAGGTCAGCGGCTTGACAATACGCATGCTTGATGCTTTGTTTTTCACTCCAGTGAAGTCAGTTCGTGTGTTCACTTACATCGTCTGAGAATTACACTTGCCTTGATATAAAATAGAAATGGCAGAGGCAGAATCTGACTGGGATTCTGTTACCTACCTTCGAAAGAAGACACCGAGAGCAGCAGAATTGAAATCTAAACAGGTAACAATTTGACTCGGGCTGACTGATTGTGAAGCTTACAAATTCGTGAGATAAAAATATTTTACTCAGCAATTTCGATGTTAAATTTCAATTAATTGTGGGTGAAAAGTACCACTAACAATCTTTATCAGGGATGGCGGGGCGTATTTTGAATTGAGGGGCTTACAAGCGAGCGCCAGAGGCGCTAACTTGTAGGGGTCTGGCGACATTTGTAAAATTATTATTTTATGTACTTTTTGCTTGAAATGGGGGGTGGGGGAGGGGGGGGCTAAAGATCCCCCCCAGGCTCTCCGGCTCCACCGCCCCTGTTTATGTCTTCACACCAACCACATGCAACCCATGACTTACTCACTAACATTATAAATATACTTCCAATACTGCTGCTGCATGGTACTGTGCTTGATGTTGTTCTCAGTGTGCTTTATAGTTTAAATTGCCAATTTTAGTGGTCTTCAAACTGCCTGTGTGTGATATGAGAAGATGATTATCTCTCATTAGCTAGGTAGACTAGTGTTAATAAATTGACACCACTCAGTACTCAAAAAAAAAAAACTTGAATTCCTGCTTCCAGTACCCTTGGGACAAGTAGCTAGTAGTTTGCTCTTTTGATAGTTTAGTTGGCAGATGACTTGCCTGATCCCTTGCCCATCGGGTAAGTGGGAGTGAAAAGTTACTTGCCCAGAAGGAGAATCTACTTGTCCCCGACAACTGGAGGGCACTTCTTTTGAGCTCTCACCACTGCTTTGCAGGACTATTGCTAAAGAAACTGAAAGCTTTTGTGTTGTCATTACCTGACTTTGGTCAGAGTTATATTTAAAAGGGGTTTCCACAGTTCCTTGTACAGACTGAACATCCTCATTTTAATTACATTTTCTTTGTTTTTTTTTCTTTTTTTTGTTAAAAATATCTTTTGTTTTGGTTTCTCCAAAGGCCGTTGCATCAGCTCAGAGACATGGAGGTCCAATAGAAACAACACAAAAATGTAAGTTGACAGTCAAGACAAAATGCTATGAGCTTTGCACACCTTTTTGTGACAAAGATTATTGGTTGAATGCCAGAGTAAGAGTGCTTTTCAGTGGAGTGTGTAAACCAAACCCAAAGTAATCACTTTTACTTGCCAATCACAATGAACACAGGCAACACAGTGAACTAATCAAAGCTCAAAGCAAAGCCATGTAGCCAATTCAAACTGCAGCAAAACATGTGGTTGGTGTTATCGTTGGTACATGTACATGGAGCTCAATATTGTAAGCCAAGCTCCAGAGCTGTTCTCGGAGAATATCTCCCTTAGGTTTTGATAGTATGGATTAAGCACAGTGAGGTTGATGCATAAAAAAGGCCGATTTCTTCCCAGTGTGGCACTGAACAAGTTTGGTTTATAAATGATTTATTACATGAATTTTTGAATGATAAAGAAATCTTACTAGAAAATGCTAGATCAGTAATGAAACACTGTAATTGGCAGAATTTAGTCATGGACTCATTCAGCTGTTTTAACCATAATTTTAATAATAACAAGTATTTACTTGTGCTCACAAACAGTTGGTGCCGGCTCAAACAAGCAGCATTCAGCAAACAAGGACTCTGCTAAACTTGATAGAGAGACAGAAGAACTGCATCGTAAGTCCTGCATTCAGATCTGATAAATATACATTGAGTTTTATGATTAATCATTGTTGACTAATATAGAAGTGACTAGATTAGTGAGACCTTTCTTTACTTAAAATGCTTACATGTATGAGGTGAAAATATTTTTTGTGTTTTTCTGTTGCTTGTTATGTCTACTTATTGAAACAGCCAAAAGTCAGTAATGTTAAAGAGAGAAAAAGTCTGACTTTTTTGCCACCCAAAGTGAGCTCAGTATAGCAAAACAGTGGGTCTGGAGACTGGTAACAAGTTAAAAAGCGATGATGTAGGAAATTGTTCCAGCGATTTGTTTACACCACTTCACCTCTGTAGCCATGTGAATTGCCATTGAAGATTTCTTCAAAGTTCGCTATTTTTTGCAAGTAAAATGGCAGATACTGATGGATATGTGCCCTCTGGTGAAAGTTCCAAGATACAAAAGTTGGAAAGTAGCGATGGAGTCATCTGAACAATTTCCTATGTCACGACCTTGTAATACACTCGTTTTGGCCATGGGCAAAATGGACCTACTTTCAGTTGCCAAATTCGATTTTTCTGTCTTCAACATTATTCACTTTTGGCAATTTTGAAAAGTTGACATACATGTAACAAGCGACAGAAAAACACCAAAAGATTTTTCACTTCATAGGCACTTCAAGCATAAAGTAAAGTTGTGCTGTGTGATGTTTTCCTGTGAACTGTAAGGGCTGGCAGTGCATGCAAAGAATTATGATGCACAGGGCTCGAAATTGCGACCAATACAGTCGCATTTGCGACTTAACTTTACTTATTCGCGACTAGAAAAACGAGAGTAGTCGCAAATTTGCGACTAGGTTTTGCCTTGACTGACACAAATTAAAAGGGCTAGCAGTAATCTCAAAGGAAAAAGAACATTACTTGTGAATGAAAGACACAATTTATTTGAATAGATATAATAAACAAACCCATGATTCTTTGATTGCCAACTGGATCGCCATGTTTGCTTATTCTAAGGCACACTAAAGTAAACGACTCTCTCTTTCAAAACCTTCAAAATGGCTATACCTGTGCAAAATCGCCTTATAATGTATTGCAAGCCCTTGAGTATTGAGTACGTCATGTATGTCTATGGATTGTGTCTCTTCTATAAGATTTTCCGACTAAGAATTTACATTTAGCGACTATTTTTTACCACTTGGTTGCCAAATGGCAACTTAAGGATTTTGTTAATTTCGAGCCCTGATGCAGTATCCATTTGTATACAGTAAGGTAGGTGAGGTAAAGTCTGCATACGAGCCAAGTGGCCCACCAGGCCAGAGCTTATCCCGGTTTCCGTAGCATGAAGCAACTGGGAGTATTTCTACTCCCCCCTGGGTGGGATGCTAGTCCATCGCAGGGTATCCCCCAGTATTAAGTTCGCTGGTACCCATTTATACAGCTGGGTGGAGAGAGGCACTGAGAGAGTAAAGTGTCTTTCCCAAGAACAAAACACAATGCCCCCGGCCAGGGCTCAAACCCGGACCGCCCAATCCGGAGACGAGCACACTAACCATGAGGGCACTGCGCCTTCCACTTTGCATGCATTGCAGTCCTATTAATAAGTATTTCTTTCTAGCTAATGTGTTAATCCTTTCTGGCTCTTTGCAAATTATTAATTTCAATAAAGAGATCAGATTGCTTGGAATTTCCTGGTCTGAAGTTTATATGAAATAATTCATATATGAACTGCAGTTGTAGATGAAAGTGAAGGATGATCATCGCAGTAAATTTCCCAATTTAAGCAATTGGAAAGAAGAAGCCTGAAAAAATCAGGGCTTCAACGGGATTCGAACCCGTGATCTCCGTGATACCGGTGCGATGCTCTACCAACTGAGCTATGAAGCCACACATTGGGAGCGAGGTCAATTAATCGAGTTCATATCTTCCCGTGAGGAGTGAAATGATGTGAAGTTTATATGAAACTTCATATAAACTTCACATCATTTCACTCCTCACGGGAAGATATGAACTCGATTAATTGACCTCGCTCCCAATATGTGGCTTCACAGCTCAGTTGGTAGAGCATTGCACTGGTGTTGCGGACGTCACGGGTTCGAATCCCGTTGAAGCCCTGATTTTTTCAGGTTTCTTCTTTCCAATTGCTTAAATTGGAAAATTTACTGCAATGATCATCCTTCACTTTCACTTTAATTTCCTGGTCTGTTTAGAGAATAAGATTTAAGTTAGATTTTAACTACTTCTGGCAGATGAGACAATCTCACTTGACGTTGGAAAGCTCATTCAACAATCAAGAATGGAGAAGAAATTAACACAGAAGGACCTAGCAACAGTAAGACTTACTAGCCATCCTTTGTGGATCCAACTCTGCTGATCATGTCCTGGTTTAAATTTAGTTATAGAATTTACAGTGCACACCATTGCTGATTACAATGACTGGCAGGGGAAAAAAGCTTAAGAGAAATATTTCCTGCCAGTCAAATCCACTGTAACTCATCACTAATGTGCTCCTGTGACTAGGACCTTCTCATTGAGCCTAACACCAGTCATGAGACCTTTGGTGATCACATCTTCGCCCAGTCTGGGCCATTTCTTTGGAACAAACTTCCTCTGGAGATCTATAAAGTCCAGTCTGAATGTTACTGTTTTTATACTGATGTTGAGGACAACTTGCAAACATAAAATTTGTCGACTGTTCATATTTTTACCTTTTATAACATTTTTATTTTTTATTGCACTTTTTTTTAGTCTTTAAAAGTGTTTGTGACAACTATGTTTTTACTTGCATGATGGATTCTACATGAGATCATGATATAGTAATTGAAAAAAGGATTATCATCCTTTCTTCATTACGTCTTAGCCTTCGAAAAACATGAAATTTGCAGAAACTGCAAGGGTTTGGGACCTGGGACAAGTCAGGGATATGACATGAAAACAATAATCTACATGTAAGATGAGCGACAAAAGTGTTGAGACATCCAGAAGATTCATTTTCTAAAAGTGTCTCAACTACTTTTATCTCTCATATTTCTAGGTCAAAGTTACAAAGTTCTATGCGAGAGTGTCTAATTCCTGGTACATTTCACTCACTTTTTTGTAACTTTTACTTGCTTGGTTAGAAAGATGTACAGACCTACATTCTTGTTTTGGAGTCGCGGCCTGGCTAGTCACCAGGCCTACTCCAAAGAATGCTTAAATCGGGTGAGGAAACAAAGCTATTTTTCCTGTTTCCATATCAAGATCTCATGTAGATTCCATCAAATTAATAAAAAATATCTGTGATAAACACTTAGAATAAGCATTGTGTTATGTGCTTTGAGATATATATATTTTTTATAATATTAGCACTATACACCTTTAATTTGTTATAAATATGACAGGTCTTTTCTGGTCAACCAAACTTTGGCTACCCAGAATTTATCAACAAATCAGAGTACGAGTTTTGAATAAGAGAGTTTGTTATTTTGGTCTTTCTGAAAACAAGAGAGATGAGTGTTTGATATATACCTTCTCAATCAACATTAAGGAGAAAACAGAGAAGTAAAATCATAATAATCTACATGTATGCTAATGAAGACCAGACATCCAAACCCTGCTATGGTTACGATTTCTGTTGTTTAACTTAATGAAATATCAGTGTGTTTGAGAAATGTAAGTTGCTCTGATTTATAGTTTCACATGTCTGTTGCAAGGACCTGAATTTCACTGGATTCAGAGTTGCGTTGACCTGCCAAAAAAATATTGTTCCTGCCACCTAAAGGTCAGCACACATGAGGGGACAAGTCCCTGCAACAAGTGGGGGGTCCAACAAGGTACTTTGTGTGGACAAGCCATTTTCCAAAAAAATCCCATGAATTCAAACTGGTTGAACTGTTCGTGGGAGAAATCTCTGTGACCAAATTAGTTAAAATTAAACCAATCACATATCCTTATGATAGGTTCCCATCATAATTTCTACAAACTTTGTTTTGGAAGGGGGCTTACAGCCTGGCTTGGCATTAGGAAGATGAAGTTGATGTTGAAAAAGCAGCTTGGGGTATTACAACCAGGAAAATTCTAATAGAATTTTACTAAAAACAAAATGACAACTGTTAACCCAAAATCAGAATAAAACAAGCACCAAATAATTAAGTTAACAACATACAGTTTTATTGTGCTGATTTATTTCAATGCTACATTGTTAATTAAATAGCTTTGGTTTAACTTTGCAAAGCTACAGAGTGAAAGAATGCTACATGTACCTTTTGTCCCTAGTTTCTGCTATATTCCTGTGCAATTAGTCCCCACATGTAAACGCACTAAGGGGCTAGTCCCTGCAAACAATCCCCTCTTGTAGACACTTTAAAGGACTTGTTGCAAGGACTAGTCCTTGGGAATTCATCTGTTCCCTTGTGCATGTCGCCCTTACAAATGAGTTGATTTCAGAATTTTGTTGCTGGCTACAGTTGTTTTTGTCAAGAAGAACAGTACATTAGTGGTATTCACAATGGTAATTTTCTCACACTGACTCAGCTGTGTGTTTTTTTGTTTTTTGTTATTTCACAGAAAATCAATGAAAAACCGCAAGTTATAATGGATTATGAGTCTGGGAGAGCAATTCCCAACAATCAGGTGCTGAGTAAACTTGAAAGAACTCTTGGTGAGTTTATTAAATGACGTTATAAACTTAAGATCTATAGCAATTACTTAATTTAAGTCAATGCAGATCCTTGTCTCTTTATTATTGACTCAAACAACCCTCCTAGTTGCTTGCGGTTAGAATCAAAACTTCTCGCGTCTTCTTACCCTTAGACTTTCAACTTCTTCCATTTCCAAAAGTTCTTGCAGGTAAATTGCACATTACCACATTCTCACTTCTTGCGCCAGCTTGCATGTTGTTGTGGCGCAAGATCTTTTTGTCTGTTATGACTGTCTAAGGGGTATCTCTACGTATGCTTGCTCGTATGTGAAGAAATTATTTATACATCTAGAAAAGCAAGGTGATGATTTTCAGTGAATTGTTTAGGGGATTCTAACAGACTGTAATTTGTTTAAATAAGTGTTTTTTTCCAAGACACAAGGGGAGAGTTTGGGATGGTCTGCCAGGCTTCCTCTATATAACTTATCACATACCTTCTAATAACATCATTTTGAAAACATTATTAGTAATTTTGAACAAAGCTAAACAATAAGATTACATTGATTATATACACTAAATTGCCTGATGTGAGGTATCTGATGAAGTGTTATTTTCTCCTGTGGAAATGGTAATTTTCTGCAGGCTGTTTGTTTTTTTTTTTACCTGACACACATGTCATTTTAGTTTGAAGCTGGTTTCATTTGATATTTGCTCTCCTCTAAGCAAAGTTGGATTGCAATTAACAGGGATCCATATTCATAGTCGTTCGGTCGTTGCAGGGATGACCAAAACAATATGGAAACTCGTTCGCTGGACGACTTTAGTTTGACTCTACCAGAAAAAAAGAAAAAAACATTTCTCAAATTTTCTCATGAGTTCCCTGCATTCTGGCCACTTGTTATCCATTTGGAACTTTCAGAAAACAGCGAAAGATTTGCAGCTTTCTTTCACAATAAAATCGTCATTTTGGTCCCCCATCTTGAATGACGTGATGAATGAAATCACTGCAGGCTCAATTTTCATTTTGTTAACCACCGATGCTCTGTACTGCATCTGCATCCGCGAACGACACATCGCACGATTGCATCAGCTGTTTTGGTCGTCTTGATCAGGGTATGGCATTTAGTAATGTTAACACTTTGGAAAAACAAGCCAAATGCAAGCAGGAAGAGTGAAAGCGTTCCTCTTAGCCTTCATGACAGTCAAAGAGTGGTTTTTCTGTATCGGCCGTGATTCAGAAATAACGGAACCGATAAACCGTTTTCCACGGACATCCCCAGCCTTGCTGATCAAAATTTATTTGATGAAAGTTTTTTTTTTTTTTTCTTATTTTTAACAAGAGGATGGGCTTTCCATTATGCCAAACTGACCGATCAGAGATCAGTGGGAATACCCGAGGAAAATGGAAAGACATTTTCTGATTAAACCAGGCCAACCAATACGAATGGCCCTTGCGATTTTTAATTCCTTTACCAAATTCCCTTATTAGGGCAAAGAACTAGTTTGTCAAAAATGGAACAGCGAATGTCGGTTGGAAAATTCCAATCAAAATAAGTGGACCACCTCCAGAGGTGATCCCGAGTATTCCGGTTGGAAGGAACCGAAAAGGACCTTTCCATTTGAATTCCGACCGAAATTTCTGGAATCATTGGCATAATGGAAAGCACCCTTTGATTAATTAATTTGATTTCGTTGTTCCGCCATATTGTATCCATCCCAAAGTGCATCACATAGCATGTGAACAGGCAAGTAAAATTTTTTCCAAGGCAAGTATGTCATCTGGCATACTTTCCCGGCTGATTACTTGGGATCCCTGCAATTAATCCAAATCCTGACTTTGTTTGTTATTTTCAGGTGTCAAGCTTCGTGGGAAAGATAAAGGGAAGCCGCTGGTTCCTGGCGGCAAGGGGAAGAAGTGATATGTAATGAAACAATTTTACCTTTTATTCCAAGCTAGCAGCAGTGACCAATTTCTAGGTTCTCCTTACCTTTTGTAACAAATTAAGACTAGCAGGTCATGAGAATTTAGGATCAGATCATTTCAGAAACAGTCTTGACTGAATCTCTTTTTTTCATAAAAAGCATCTAAGTATGCAAAAAGGTTAGGAAAATCTAGTGGTTGATCTTGGATTAAAGGGTTAAATGTCACTTCACTCCTTGCCAATGAAAAAAATCTGAGCGTTTACTGACAAACGAGATAATAATAAAAAAAATTGCGTTTAAAATTGTTTCAGATTGTTTTTCTCGGCGATATTGAGTGAGACTAGTATGCCTGGGGGCTTTTTGTTAAATGCATAAATCTGCAATAAGTAATTAGAACTTTTGTCATTGTTGTGGTTATACAGCATTATAATATACATTGAAGTGATTGTTTCATACCTTTTCTAAAAATTTGCACCATTCACATGGAGCAGTAAAGACATGTTTAAATACCTTGGCTCACCAACTGCTGAAATTATGCAAACATGCTCTGAATGGTATGATTATATTTTTTATGCCTTTTACTCACTTCAGTCAGTTTTGGTGACAGAAATACTCAACCATCCATCTTAGAATGTCACAGAGCATGGTAACCAACAGGAGATGAAATAAATATTAGATAACAACATCAGGTTTGCGTTCCCCGCCAAATGCGAGGGTTGCCAAATGTTAAGGGGTTGTTCCGGGGGTTGCATGCTTGGGCGACCAGTGGTCAATCAAGACATGACGGCAGAAGTAAAGTATCGTAGTATATATCGATTCGTCTCGCTTATCGAGGCCTGTCGCTATTTCGTAGTCGCGCACACACAAAACTTACTCAGAACAACAAATCTCTTGCAACGAGAAGCAAGAAATTAGATAAGTACCATATTGCTATAAGTGTAAACACCGTTTATTTGTATATTGTTTAGCAGGGCTACTGTTATAGTATTGTACTTAGTGTAAGTGTAGGTTATTGTAATTGCTGCAGAGCGAGTGTTGCGAGCGAGCAGCAACATAAACAGGGTTTAAGGAGAATATATAGAAGGGAATACGAATTGTCGAATTCATCACTTTTTACCAGAGTGCATTGCATTTAACCAGAGTGCAGTGCGCCACTTTTTACCAAAGTGCGTTGCGCCACGAACAACACGAGAACGTCTGCGGCTCGGTTGAGCCGTCGTTCTTTTTCGCGTGGATACCAGTGAGAAAGATAAGTGGTTTTGTTTTTCTTTGATTTACCTGTAAAACGATGTGAAGGAGATTGTCCCTAAGCCTTGCTTTTGTTCTTAATGTACTCCCAGAAAAATTGGGTTGGGGTGTGCGGCCCGTTTCCCAAAACCCTTACCCTATTTATGACCAAAATATGCGATATTCCCTACCCTATTGCTGGTTTTCAGTGTCACGCAATTCAAAGTAGATCCAAATAAAAATCAAAACCGGTTGATAGATAAAGTCCAGAATCTGGAAAATGAAAGAAGGTAAATATGCAAAAACTCTCGCCAAAATTCTGGTCACAACAATTTTTCTTATGCGAGATATGCGGAGAAATTTTTTTCCCAAATTTATAGAGATTTTTATGGAGACGCCATGTATGGGCACCAACATGGCGGCCGGAAACCAACAGAAACATCTGTCACTGAGTTTTACTACAAACGCGTGAATTTATCCCTCGAGAAACCCTAAAACATTAAAATAATACCTTTTCTAAGACATGAACTGTTCAGATAGCCAAGTTCCCCGAAATAAGTCAGTGTTTTAACCATCATGACAGCTCTCTAGGCCGTCATATAAATGCCGCGTCACGCAAAAGCTTGGAAATTCAAGCGTAGTGTATAACAAAACCAACAACCCATTCGGAGCGAAAATTTGTATGAATATTAGTTTTCAGCTGCTCTTATACATCATTAAAGTAAAATCTCAGGAATATTTTGTAGTTCGAATTTTAGTGACGTCATGTGAAAACCAGCTATTTATGCCCTGACCAAAAATTCGAAACCCTATTTATGACCCTTAAATCGAAACCCTGTTTCAGACCTGCGTTATAATTAGTTCCCTAGTTCAGACCAATGTTGAATTACCGTAAACATAATTTGTGAGGGGCTTTTGTTGATTTTCTTTTCGATAATGATGAAAAAGTGGCTTCTTCTTAAAAACATACCCATATCTGTTTATGACCAAAATGACCAAAGTCGGCAAAAACCGATGCCGTATTTATGACCAAAACGGCTGAAAAACCATACCCTTTGAGGCCGCACATACCTATATAGCCCATATAAGGGAGTACACCCCCCCCCCCCCCCAGGGGCGGGTTTAACTTAGTGTGTCATTTCTTGGCAGTCACGCCTCCTTGGCTGAATTCTTAAATGAAGAGAAATCGTCGTTACTAAAGCTTTTAGAATAATTAAAACAAACGAAAACCGTAGAACACGCTATTTTCATATATGCTGCGATCTATTCCTTTCATCCAAACATGAATTTGAGCTAAAGCTTTAACATTTTCACACATCGCGATGGACGCGTCGTCCTCGACACATCTGTCAACATTCTAGAGACATTTAATGCGTATCAGCACAGAATTTATAAGTTAGATTTCTGCTCCTTCAATTTCCACAGCTTTCGATTTTCGCAATCTGATAAAGGGGAGATTGATGTCTATCGCTTTATGTCCAAACATAGTTCAGATCACTATGTGCTTTTTTGTCACGATCCCCTGTCACACCTCGCCATCGATGCGTTATTATGCATGAAGTTGTAAATGAATCACTGCGTAAAATATGTCACTCTCAACAGAATGTGCCGCAGCATTATTATCTTTTAGATACCCTATTTTTATCATTGTCAGTAGTATTAGCTTAGTTTTTGGTCTGTTTCAGTATGGATGCCTGAGACTAGCATCTCTTGGCGATATCTTACAGAAGAATGTGCATCAAAGTCAGTCACCCATCAGCCACCAGCAGAAGTGCAGTATTATCAACGGCATGGCAGCTGTTCAGTCCCTGGGAAATACCACGGGTGCAAAGTCATTCGGAGAGTGGAGTGATAATTTCACTTCGTTTGTTGTTTCTCACTTTTCGGACAAACGTACAAGAGTACATGTAGTTTTCGACCGATACCTTCCAAATTATCTCAAGAGAGTTACCAGAGCAAAGCGGAAGAGAGAGAAGAGCAAGGTATTAGAAGAGATGTGCAGACCAGGAAACAACGAATTGGTAACTGGGACAGGTTTACTGTCATTGAAGAAAACAAGGCCAGTCCTTTCCATTTTCTGTCGACTGAAATGTCACAACGTTATGGGACGCATCCTGGACGTGAGCTGGTGGTTAGCGAAGGGTTCAGAGAGACACTGAACGTGTAGTCACCTGATGCGCCTAGAGAGAGTCTTCAGGAGCTGTCTCCAGACCACGAGGAGGCAGACACAAATTGTACTCCACGTTAGGGACGCAGCTGCTAGGGGTTATCAGCAAGTTAACGTGTTGTGCCGTGACACAGATGTTCTCGTCCTCCTTCTGGCGCACAGACAAGATCTCTGTCAAGAAATTTGGATGTTCTCCGGTACCTCCCGAACAAAGAGTTACATACCAGTCCACAAGATCTCATTGCCCGAGGAGAAGAGGATGTCGCTACCAGCCTTTCATGCCATCACTGGTTGTGATACAACCAGCCAGTTTGCGGGTATCCGTAAGCAATCAGCCTCGAAAATCTTCGACAGTTCACCGAAGCTTATCGAACATCTAGGCGAATATTGTCCACCAGAGGAAAGCGTCTTGGCCGACGCTGAAGCATTTGTCTGGCAGCTGTACGACCATGGGACAGACGAAATAGATATCGACAAGGAGAGAGCAGCAGCATTTCGCAAGGTAAAGAAGAACCTTGATTCCCTTCCTTCCTTCCTTCATATACGGCGTGCGAACTTCCAGTACATGATATGGTAAAAAGCGAAAGAGCCTCGACCATTCCTGTCTAGTCCAGGAGAGAATGGGTTGTTCCACAAGGAAGGAGTTCTTAAGCCCAAGCTGACGAATCAAGAGGAAGTATCAGCATCGTGCTTACAATTAATTAGCGTTCTGTGGATGTTTGTAATGAACTTTAAGGTTTAAATAACAAGGACGACAGCTTTGTAAAGGCTCTGTAATTCCTGGCTCAACAGGTCAACACAATTTAACTCGTGGTCGATTCTGACTAAAGCGCTGGGCGACCAGGCCGTATTACATAATATCGTTACATCCTCCTCTTTCTTAAATACAACATGACACAAACTCCAAGTGGCAACAAATAAAACAATATCACGATTAAGTCTGTAAAATAAAGAATGAAAGATGTCCACAAAGGCAAATTTAAATGCCCTGCACAAAGTCCATCCTAACATAGTTCAAATGGAAAACACAACAAAGTTACAGTTCTGCTTGACTGCACCCCTCAGGGTGGGCAGTAGTCTTTGAAACGGATTGGGGTCCTAATTAAACGCCCTCTGGTGGATCTTCTTTCAGATGGCTGTGGGATCTCTGGCGGCCTTTGAGGGGTCCCTGGTCGCTCTGGAGTTGTGTGGGCAGGTAAAGGCGTGCCTGGCTGAACTGGGTCAATGACTCTCTGGGACTGGTCGTCCGACGGGAGTGGCTCATCTGGTTCCTCTACGTGGCTATCGATTGCAGGACTCTCTTGTGTCGCTATCAAATCCTTTCTGTTTCTCCTGTATCTCTTCCCTTCGATGACTACTTCATAGGATCTTGGCGCAACTTCCTGGAGACATGTTGCTTTCTTCCACAGCTTTGTTCGATCTTTTGGATCTGGCTTCATTCTTACTATATCTCCAGGTTTGAGCTCTTTTAGTAGTTTGGCCCCTCTGTTGTAGTAATGTGCTTGTTTCTGCCTTTTCTTTGTTATGAGTTTCTTGACAGGCTTTGGAAGTTTGGGTTTCAATAATCTTGCTGAAGTTGGGAGGAGAGTCCTGGTTCTCCTTCCCATCAGCCTCTGTACTGGGGAGGAATCGAGCCCTTCGGTTGGAGTGTTCCTCCAGTCGAGAAGAGCCAGGTAGGGATCTTTGTGGTCTAGCTTTGCTTTCTTGAGGATTCGTTTGGCCGTGTTAACTGCATTCTCGACTTTGCCGTTTGATCGAGCATGGTATGGAGAGGAAGTGATATGCTCGAAGTCCCATTCTTGAGAAAATGTTTTGAAATCTGATGAGGAGAATTGAGAACCATTATCACTTCTGACTGTGTTGGGGATGCCGTGCCTGGCAGACTGCGATTTCAGACTTGTAATTACTGACGAAGCTCTCGTATTGGACAGGGCTCGTAACTCAAAGAAGTTGGAGTAGTCATCCACTATAATGACATACTCTGTCTTATCCAGTGTAAACAGATCCACCGCAACCTTTGACCAGGGCCTGTCGGGTACTTTCTGTGGCATGTGGGGCTCTTTGAGTTGTTCCATGCGAAGTGAATTGCATGTCCCGCAGGAAGAGACACAGTCCTTGATGGCTGAAGTCATTCCAGGCCAATACAGGATTTCCCTTGCTCGCCGAAGGCAGCCCTCAATGCCAATGTGGCTTGCGTGGATTTTCTTTAGCATCTCAGATCTCATAGCTGCTGGCACTACGACTCTGTTCCCTCTGAAGAGTATTTCATCTTGTACTGTCAGTTCATCTCGGTAAGAGTAATATGCACGGATTTCTGAAGGGACTGCTTCTCTTCTCTCTGGCCACCCCAGCTCAATAGTCTGCTTCAGCTGCTGCAGGACTGCATCATCCTTTGTTTTCTGTTGAAATTCTGCGAGACGCTCTCTGGTCACAGCAAGATGTTTGGTCATGTCGACTTCCTCTACAGATCGAATGAATTCTAGTTCATTTTGTGAGCTATGGTTTGGTAAGGGTAGGTATGCCCTGCTCAAGGTGTCTGCAATGTACATCTCTTGGCCTTTTTTGTAGACAACTTTAAGCTGGTAGTTCTGCAAGCGCATCATCATTCGCTGGAGTCTCTTGGGGGCTGTGAGTAGTGGTTTCTTTAGTATAGCCTCCAGGGGCTTGTGGTCAGTCTCGACGGTGACCTCTCGGCCGAACAGGTACTGATCAAACCGCTCGCACGCGTGTACAATCGCGAGAAGTTCCTTCTCAATCTGAGCATTATTTCTCTCTGAGGTTGTTAGCGCCCTTGATGCGAAAGCTACTGGCTGGCCCTCCTGCAACAGAGCGGCCCCAAGACCTGATTGAGATGCGTCGCACTGCAGGGTGACCTCTTTTGACACATCATAGTAGCGTAGCACGGGATGATTAGTGATGAGTTGCTTTACGTCTGTGAAGGCTCTTTCGTGGACTTCATTCCAGTGCCATTCAACATGTTTGTCTTCTAGTCGCCTCAGTGGTTCCGTGACTGTGGACAAATGCGGCAAGAACTTTGAGAGGTAATTTGCCATTCCCAGGAACCTCTTTACTGACTTTACATCAGTGGGCTTTGGCATCATCAGGATTGCCTCTACTTTCTTTGGGTCTGGTTTCAGTCCATCGGCTGTAAGCAAATGGCCGATGTAAGGTACTTCAGTAAGTCTCAAACGGACTTTGTCTTTGTTGAGGGTGAGATTTCTCTCTCTGGCTCTTTCAAGGACGATCCTTAGGTTCTTGTCATGATCTGAGGTGGCAGTCTCCATGTCGTCACCTTCTCCGTACACCAAAAGGTCATCAGCAATCACTGCAGTGCCTTTAATATCTCCAAAGGTATCATTCATCCTTTTCTGGAATTCCTCGGGTGCTGAGGAGATGCCAAAGGGCATGCGCAACCAGCGGTACCGACCAAATGGAGTATTAAAGGTCGTAAGTCTGCTGGAAGCGTCATCTAGCGGCACCTGCCAGAACCCACTTTTGGCATCAAGTACAGAGAACACCTTTGCTTTGCTTAGACTGGTGGCAACTTCTTCAACAGTAGGGAGAGGGTAGTGAGGCCGCTTGATGGCTCTGTTTAGATCTTTAGGATCGATACATATTCTGAGCTTGTTGGGCTTGACCACTGTAACCATACTTGATACCCAATCTGTTGCTTCGCTCACTGGGGCCAGGATGTTCTCATTTACCATTCTTTCCAATTCCAGTCTTAATGGCTCTCTTAGGGTAACAGGTACCTTGCGGGGTGGGTGTATCACTGGTTGTGCTGTTGGGTCGATCTCTATGTGGTAAGGGTCTGCGAGGCATCCAAGGCCTTCAAAAACATCTGCATACTCTGTCAAGAGGTCATCATCAATGACTGTCTTCAACGTTGATGGTGTAAACTGGCTGTCTTAAGTCACTGTATCCACATGATGGAAGGAGTCTTTCACCAGCACTTTTAAGAAATTCAACCTTTGGCATGTTTCTGCACTCAGAAGTGGTCTCACATCTCCGTCAACAACTTGGAACTCAAGGACATGGGACGAGCCATCTCTCGTGCACTTGAGCTTGCACTTCCCCACTGGGTACATAACGGCTCCGTTGTACATGGTTAACTTGGCCTTGCTTTTCTCAATATAGAGGTCATCAGGATCTCCCATAACTTTTGCATAGTCCTTCAGTGGTAGAAGGTTACAGGTTGCTCCACAGTCAAGCTGGAATTTGACATATGCATTGTCGTTTACCATCATCGTCACAAACAACTGACTTGCAACTTTATCATTTCTCTCGGTGTGCAGTGCTCCGATTTTGTGAGTGACCATGTCGATAGCGAATTCGTCTTCAGTATCATCTTCTATTTCAACCAGGTGGAGTCGTTTGCCTGTTTTCGGTGGTCTTGTTTCCCTTGTTTTGCACTTTATTGCAAAATGGTTTGCTAGACCACACTTCTGGCACTTTGAACCATATGCAGGGCAAAGATTCTTGTTTCTTGGATGTCTTCTGCCACAAAATTTGCAATCAATCACAGGTAATTTACTAGGCTGTTTTTCAGGCGGTTTCTCAGTGTTAATGGCACTAATTGATTCATCGGTTGTTTTGTCTGCTGCCATTTGCTTCAGTTGGATTTGAATGAGCTCGGCTGACCTGACTTTCTCGGTTGCACTTTCCAAGGTTAGCTTTGCATCTCTCAGGAGTCGTTCTCTTACTGAGGAGTCTCGTATTCCAAAAACGATCCGATCGCGGATAAGCGACTCTTTGAGTGCTCCAAATTCACAAGTGTCCGCTAAGTTCTTCAATACAGTCACGTAGTGGTCGATGGACTCACCACTGTCTTGATTCCTCGAGAAAAAAACAGCGTTCATAGATAGTGTTCTTCCTCGGGTTGCAAAACAGCTCGAACTTCTCCAAGACTTTTTCAATTTTGAGCTCGTCGCCTTCTTCATCCCACGTGAGCGTGTTGTAAACATCGACAGCCTCTTCGCCGATTACGGTAAGTAGAGTCGCGACACGTGTTGGTTCATCTTTCTGTGCTACGCCGGTTGCTATTTCATAATTGCTCCATTTCTGTCTGAATTTCTTCCACTTCTGGGCTGTGTTCCCTTGCTGGAGTTGTAGAGGCTCCGGTGGAGGCAAACCAAATGAAGCGGCGGCCATGTTGGTTTTCTAGGTAAGCTTGTTCGGGTTTGTTAGTTCGTGGCGTTCACGAGTTCACGCGAATCTTTGTGTGTAAATCCAAGGTAACCACTCTTCTGACACCATGTAATGAACTTTAAGGTTTAAATAACAAGGACGACAGCTTTGCAAAGGCTCTGTAATTCCTGGCTCAACAGGTCAACACAATTTAACTCGTGGTCGATTCTGACTAAAGCGCTGGGCGACCAGGCCGTATTACATAATATCGTTACAATGTTCCAGCCATAACAACTGTATCACCCGCCGATGTACCTGTGTTCGGATATCTCTAGGATGCTCCAAGGGTTGCAAGTGTGGAGACACGTGTGAGAAACACAAGAAACATTTCACTAAACGAAGAAGAGGTGTAACGTGCTGTGTGCAGCCTGCGTTGTAGCAACGGCAGATTTATTTTACCCTTTCTATTTCATGATCAAACTATGGACACAAGTGAGAAACCTGGAGTGATTATAGATTGCCCACACTGTCATGTATCTGGTTTATTGCAATCGAAGCACACGGAACAGAATGCGCATAAGTGCGCATGCTCATAATGTCAACCGCTGGCTCAATACACTACAACTCCTCCCCCTTAAGCCAGTCTCATACCCCAAAAGTTCAACACAACATGCTACTCTTAAAAATAAAGTCAGAGCCCTAGAAATGGGCAGTTCAATGTTCAAAGGTCCAGTCGGGCTGGGGGCTTCCTCTCTCTGGTAGGATATCTTCTAACAGGAACATGTTCAATCTGGCTCGGCGGGCTGCTAACTGAAGGTTTAGCCGCTGGATTGGATGGCTGAAAGCCCGTTTCCCGTGGGACGGCTTCTGTCTGCTCAGGCGGCTCAGCTACCTGGTCACCATGGTACTCGATGGGGGGCGGGAACAGCAATGGCTGGATAACTGGTGTACGGTTGTCTGCAACAGGGACATTGGAATCTTTGATTTGGTCTGTGTGTCGACGCCAAACTAGGTTAGGCCCAATCTCCACTTCATAAGACAGGGGTCCTAGTTGTGCACGCACAGTACCTGGTACCCACTTTGATTTTCCATTGTAATTTCGTGCTATTACTCTCTGGCCAATGGTAAAATGCCGCGTTACAGAGCCACCCTTGGCGACAGACTGATCTATCTGGCGGTTGTTTATCTGGACGCTGAGATCTGGTTTCAAAAGGTCCAGTCGAGTGCGTAATCTTCTTCCCAAGAACAACCGGGATGGTGGCTCTCCAGTGGTTGAGTGGGGAGTGTTCCGATAAGCCAGCAAAAATCTTGCCAACTTAAGATTCAAGGATTTCATTTCAGTTTCACTCTTCATCGCACTTTTGAAGCTCCCCACACAGCGTTCCGCCAGCCCGTTGGTGGCAGGGTGGTAAGGTGCTGACGTGATGTGTTTGATTCCGTTTCTCTTAAGGAATTGCTGAAACTCTTCTGATGTGAATTGCGACCCATTGTCGCTTACCAACTGGGCTGGTATTCCATATCTGGCAAATAACTTCTGAAGGACTTCAATGGTCTCCTCGGAGGTTGTACTAGTCATTCTCTCTATCTCTAGCCATCTTGAATGTGCATCCACTACCACCAAGAACATGCTGTTGAGGAACGGACCGGCAAAATCAATGTGAATTCGTTGCCAGGGGGATGAAGGCCACTCCCATGCGTGTACCGGTACTGTACTGGGCTCTCTCTGTGTTAGTTGGCAACCTGAGCAGGACTTAACCGTCAGTTCAATTTCCTTGTCGATTCCAGGCCACCAGATGTAACTTCGGGCGAGGGCCTTCATCTTCACGACCCCCATATGTCCCTGATGCAGTTCTTCGAGAACTTGAGGGCGCAACTTTGGAGGTACTACGACTCTTATTCCCCACATCAGACAGCCCGATTGTAATGTGATCTCATCTTTGCGAACAAAATAGGGGTTGAGTGCAGGAGCAGTGTTGTGTGGCCAACCTTTACTCGTCATCTCATACACTTGAGCCAAAACAGGATCTCTCTGTATTTCTCGCCTAACGTTATCCACTGTGACTGGCAGTGGATCAAACTGCATCAAATTAAATACACCCACAGGGTCGACAACTTCTTCATCTCTGGATTCCTTTACGAGTGGAAGGCGGGAAAGACCATCGGCATTACTGTGAACTTTAGTGTTCTTGTATTCAATGGTGTAATCATAGCCCGCCAGGAACAAGGCATAACGTTGCAGTCGAGCTGCAGTGACCACAGGGATGCTTTTCCGCGGATGAAAGATTGACGTAAAGGGCTGATGATCTGTGTACAATGTGAAAGAGCGGCCGAACAAATACATATGGAACTTCTTTACCCCCCAGATTATTGACAGGGCTTCTTTGTCAATCTGTGCATACTTTTGCTCAGTTTTGGTGAGTGTCCTTGAAGCAAAAGCTATGGGTCGCTCGGTACCGTCGTGCATTACGTGAGACAGCACCGCTCCAATACCGACAGGGGATGCATCACAAGCAAGCCTTAGTGGTAGGCTGGGATCATAATGCGTTAAAACTTGCTCTGACGTGATCATTTCTTTCACTTTGCGGAATGCTATCTCGCACTGTTCTGTCCATTTCCACTGATGATTCTTCTCCAAAAGTTGTGTCAGGGGATGCACTACTGTCGATAGGTTAGGCAGGAACCTGTGATAGTAATTGATTAGCCCGAGAAAAGATCTCACTTCAACTACATCGTTTGGACGTGGCGCATTCAATACTGCTTCTACCTTCTCTGCTGACTTGTGTAGGCCATCTTTGTCGATGTCATGTCCACAATAAGTTATCTTCTCCTTGAAAAACTCACATTTTGCCTTGTTTGCTCTCAACCCATGAAGCTGAAGCCGTCGTAGAACTTCTTCTAAGTTAGCCAGGTGTTCTGCATCATCCTTGCCAGTAATGATCATATCATCAAGGATACAGCTTGTGCCAGATGTTCCTTCCAGCACTTGATCAATGGTGCGCTGCCAGATTGCAGGTGCTGATGTGATGCCAAACACCAGTCTGTTGTACTGAAACAGACCCATGTGTGTGTTGATGGTGAGGTATTTCTTGGAACCTTCTTCCATCTCTAGTTGGTGGTATGCCTGACGAAGGTCAATCTTTGAGAATTTTTGCCCACCACTAAGCTTTGCAAAGATATCTTCAATGCGGGGTAAAGGATACTGCTCAGCTTGTAGTTCTGGGTTCACTGTGCCCTTGTAATCACCACAAATTCTGACAGACCCATCTTTCTTTGGAACGGGTACAATGGGCGTTGCCCAGTCGCTCCACTCAACTTTCGTGAGAATACCTTCATTCTGAAGTCTTCTCAGTTCTTCTTCAACCTTGGGCCTCAAGGCGTAAGGTACGGCACGAGCTTTGCAGAAATGAGCTTGGCTATCTTCTTTGAGGGTTAGCCTTGCCTTAGCTGATTTGAATGTTCCAAGTTTATCTTCAAAAACATCAGAGTATTTGTCTAGCATGGTCTGCAGACGCTCGTTAGCAATTGGTGGGGTTTGTGAAGCTTTCAGAGATTTAATAGCATACCAATCCAGGCGTATCTTGTAGAGCCAATCCCTTCCCATCAACACCGGGCCCTTATTCTTAACCACATACAGATCCAACAGTAAGGGTTGCTGACCTTTGTACTCAACATTTGCCTTAAGCACTCCCAGTGGAACAATGCTTTCCCCCGTGTAGGTTTTCAACATTAGTTCCGTTTTATGCAAGGGTTTGTCGTTAAATTTCTCCTTGTACAAATCATGTGGAATGATCGACACAG
>NC_138145.1:3611941-3771941 GCF_964199315.1 Orbicella franksi | reverse complement strand
GTCTGCTAGTGGGAGGTCTGGAACTGTAATTACGGAAATCGCTCGGAACCTGCTCGAAGCTCTAAGAAAATTATCCTTGGTGAGCGATCAGCTCCTCCGAGAATTTGGGAATTTTCCCGCTCGTCCCAGACTTCTGTAATTTCGGTTCCAGACCTCGCATTAGCAGACCGCACGGTCACGGTAACGGCGGGAAACAGCGCGGGTGAAATTGTCGTCCTGAGTGAACCGGCGGTAATCACCCTTTTTATACTTCCATCGACGATTAATCGACGAAAGTTTAACTCTATTCACTTTTAAATGGCAAGGAAAGTCACTGTAAGTAAATTCAATTGAGTATTTTGAAGTTGTGAGAGTTTGTTTGGTTGTTTGTAGCTCGGCGCTGTAATGGCGCGTAGTCCTGTGCTTCTCTCGCCGCACGATTTTACGCAAAAAATTCAATTGCCGTCAAGTTTACCTCTTTGATCGTTGCTGTGTATTTAAAAGAATTTCTGTGGAATACACTTAACAAATTTCTTCGCTTTCTGCTACTCAATTTACGATAAAAAAGTCCGATTTCGAGTGATTCGCAGCGACTCGTAGAAATTGTTTTTGTGGTACAACTTCAAACTTTGCTCGAAATTCCACACCAGGAAAACAATTTTCGAGAACTGAACTGGTGAACTAGGTGCAACTAACTAAAGTAGTTCGAAATTAATTTGTTCCTGAATACATCTTTATTTGTCTAGTATCTGAGTTACTTGCTCGTTCACTCGTTAATTTTTTTGCGATGGTTTGTACACGGCACGTAAGCCAATTCAATGACAAAGTTGCGTAAACAAACCTGCTTGTAAGCCAATTTACCGCAGGAAAAAAAAAAAAAAATTTTCCGGCTTAGGGTCGGTCCGTAAGTGAAAAACTGTGACCTCGGGCTTTTCAAGACCTCGGTCACAGTTTTTCACTTTTCGGACCGACCCTAAGCCGGAAAATAGCATATATTTCTCGTGCCAAGGCCCAGCTGGCTGAGGTCACATAAAAAAAAGAGTTCAACTCTCGGTACACCAACATGGCGACAATTTCATTGTTTCGGTACACCAATATGGCCAGCCTATTTTTTTTAGCCTGTTTAACTCGGTTTTACAAATTAGGAAAGATGCACGTGTTCTCTTGTAATTTTAGTCCTCCTTACGGAAGTCCAGTCCACTTTAAATTTTCATTTGATTTTAAAAGTTAAATTACATATCTACGTCATTCCGAGAGCCTCTCCCACCTCTTCTCGATCCGGTCGCTGTTGTCTCCTGCGTGCGAACGAAACCAAACTTGTTACGTGTATTAGGTAAGAATCTTTTGATTTCTTTTCTGTCGTTAAGTTTGTCTACTCATCATTGTAGGCCAAATTTGTGTTCATTGGAAGGAGCTTTTAGGCTCCGTCCGATGAACAAGTGGCCATTTCGAGTGAACATTCAACTCGTGGCGCAGATTGAGTAACGTTAGAACATCGAGACGACATTTTTGAATGCTAATGTAATTATTACATTCGAACTGGTGTAGTTTTGTGCATTTGTAGCTTTGAGGAGTTGAACAAATGTCTGTGACTACAGTCTTGTCGAGCAGTTCACTCTACTTCTCTTTTAATACGCTTCGTTGAAAGTTGAATAAACTAAGGGCGCTGTGGAGCTAAGATATTTTGGTCATAGCGTTGCCACAACCGTGGTTCTACATTTTTCACGGCTCAACGACATTTCTTTCGGTTCCGAATGCAACAATTTAGTTCTATACTGTAAAACCAGCCAAATACTCGAGGTTGCACGTCCAATTCTGTCGACAGTGCTTGCATTAATTCACTGAATTGATAAGTTATTAGCTTGCATGCATGGCGGGTCCCTTGCTAATACACTATTTAACGGCCGCGGGGTGCGTTCCATTCCACCAAAAATTCTGGTTTGAATATCCAGACATATCCCTTGGCGAATGGAACAACGTATTGCTGAAATTTTGGAGAGGAGGATAACCTTGCAATGTAATACCCAAATTTTCAAAAATTTTCTCAAAGGAATTTTCTGTTCAATGGTTGGTATATTTCAAAATTTTACAAATCTCTGATTTTGTTTGAAAACTTCCCAGGAAATCTCCATGCCATTTGCTCTAATTTTGAAAAATCTGGAATTTGGTCAAATGGAAAGCCCCACTGGATTTGCGATTCCCAGCAAAGTCAATCAAAGCCAATCAAACTTAATGGAACTCAGTCCATGGATGGAGGTCTTTTGGTAATCAAAGGAAGTCATACTTAGACAAAAAAATAATTGGACAATTGTTAGTTTTCACTGGTTGTGCCATCAAAACTAAAATCGTAACCATTCAATGAATAAAGTTAAGAATCTGAGATATTATAGATGATTGATATATAAACCACCTCATCAAGAATTAGGTTTCTGCAGTTTTTCATTCGCACATTACTCGGAAAAGTGTTTCACCCAAATTTAAAGAGCTTTGCATGGAGGTGCCATAGGGGAGCGCCAAGACGGCGGTCCTAAAGTAACAGAAACACGTGTCTTTGAGTTTTGCGATTGAAACGAAAAGTTATAGCTCTAGAGCCCCGACATGTTGAACTTATTACTTCTTCTAGTGCAAGAATTGTTCAGTTAGCAAAAACTAAAGTGAACATGCTCTATTACAAAAATTATTAAACGTGCTCTATTACAAAGCAAAGAACCTTTTCGAGCTAAAACATTGTAAAATGTCAAGTTCCTGATAAATCTAAAACCTCTTGAGGGAAAGGTAATTTATAATATTGGAATAGTTATGACTATGTCACATGAAAACCAAGAATAGAACTCAATCAGATGTTTTGATTTCTGAACTCTTGATTTTTGTTGAACTGGTGTTGAAAATCAATGAAAAATTTTTTGAAGCTTGAGCTACTGGTAGAATATGTATTTTTGGTGACCACATCACAATGATCTTTCTTCAAGTGCATTTATTCATGGTAAATAACCAAAGGCTTTCATGGGTCGTGTTCCATTGAGTTTGCTTGGCAGAAGTAACATAACTCAGTTTCCAAAAAGTTATCTATTTGCAAGCTCTTGATAGATTTTTTTGGACAGTCATTGATTCAGAGTGGTGATTATTACACTGTACTTGCAAACCCTGCAAGAAAAACACCTTTGTCCAAGAAAAGTTGGTATCATAATGAATATGAGAGCTCAGATTCCCTTGTCTTTCTGCTCAGTGAGACTAGAAGCAACCACTGCTAGCAACCATGTGATTGTTTGATCAGCAGCTGTCCACAGCTCAGTGTTTTCATTACTTTTGAAAGTAGAAGTTGCATTGTGTTAGCCGTTGTGCTAAAAGCCCACCTTAGGGTGGGCCTTACCACCCTAAGGGGTCTGAGGCATGCTTCTCCTAGAAAGTTTTGAACTTCTAGACTCTCCGAAACACATTACAGCATTTTGAGATACAAAGGATTATATTTCAGACACCAAAACAAAACACTGAAATTTGCATTCATGTATTCATTTGTATATTTATTTATGTTTTGCTCCAAAACTGTAAAAATGTTATCTATGAAGGGTTAACTTGATAATTTACGGTACAATCTTGTTTGGAAACAATTATATAAGTGATTTAGTCACTGCTCGTTAAAACAGGATAATGACAAAGTTATTTATTTATTACATTTATATTTCTAGATTACATCAATATATTATTCCCTGGAACAAACTCTTTCGTTTTAGTTTTTGGCCTGCTACTAGCCCACACTGCCGCTTTTCCGCCATTTTGACTTATGTTTTAATACAGCATATGTTACCTTATATAGATTACTCTCTGTTAGAAGCAGATGTCTTCCTCAAAATTTAAGCCTTTATACAGTGTTTGATTGACTTGTACATGCAAGCATATTTAGTAATAATTAAACAATGTTGCAGTGAAAGTCTTGGCAAAACTTTCATGTTTATTTGCTCGCAAACCATTTCATGGCCACTTGGTTCTTTTGAGAAAGTTTATTCAATTCAGAATTTACCCAAGGGCAAGTAGGAGTCACAAATCAAAAAGTTCATATTGAATGCGACAGTCTACGTCTAGTTTTGGAAACACTGCAACCGGTTTCTCTCACAAAACGGTGGAAAAGTTGGAATCCTATATGTAGGTTACACGATAAATGAACCAAAAATAACTAAAAGTTTGATTGCCAGTAAATGTGTCATATACTACTGTAGTTTGCACTTGCACAATAGGAAATAGAGTGGTTGTGAGTAGAGATTATCTTTCATCCTCTCACTGAACAGAAAGAGAAGAGAATCTGTGTCTCACAGGGTAGTACTTTCTATTCACTGAAAGAAAATTCCTAATTCACATATTTCTATTACATTTATAAATACATCTGATCATACAACTGATACCAATACCAAGAGAAGGAAAATGCCAAATGCCAGGAAGGACATGATCTCAGGGACTTTGTGAGAGATTACATCCTTAGGTTTGATTAAAAAAAAGGTTATGAGAGATTAGAGAGTTTGAAAAACCCATTGTAGGTCTGATTTTAAAGTGTTTTTTTTATTTATTTAATTTTTTTTAGGTACCAGCCTAAGAATATTACTCAGTCAACATGGTAAGTTGCTGTTTTCCTTTCTGAGATAAGCTTAAACTTTGAAACCTTTTTTTTTTTTTTTTTTTTTAATTAATTAATTTATTTATTTGCAATAACACAAGGGAAACCAATGCTTACTTACAACACTAACTCTATTTACATTATATTGCTCTAATTATTTACACTATTTAAATTACAATAACTAAACGACTTACATTACTAACAAATACAGTTACACGACTTACACAATTAAGAAATACAGTGACGACAAGGGGCAAAGAAAAAAAAAAAACTGAGAAGAAAAATAGCTAGTTATCATTACAGCTTGAGGTTGTAGTACAGAAACATAAAAAAACAGACCAAAGGCATGTGGTACATTAAAAGTAAAATGAGTTATGCATCTGACAGGAGATTAGAAATAGATTAATGGGTAGGAGATAGATAACCCTACAGAAAATATAATCTAAAATATTAATTAAATCCTCATGTATCCTGTAAGAGGTTTCCATTTCTTCGTGTCTCCACTTTTTGTTTCTATCTCATATTGTAATTTTAGTGTGCATATGAAAAGCGTAAGATTTGGATGATCATTTTTTGTTTTAGCGAGCCATATGTGATATCGTGCTAAGAGAAAGCAGTAATTTATAAGAAGCGCAAATTGAGAGAAATCTGGCCTCAGACCCAAAGCAGTAATATTTGTCAAAGCATAATCTCTAGGAAGTAAATTTAAGTTTTTCAGCCATTCAGTAAGTTTATTCCAAAAGTGAGATGTTTGACAGCATGACCAAAAAAGATGAATTATTGACTCAGAGGAGGTGTGACAAAAACTGCACTTTTCATCGCCCTGTAGACCTATTCTAAATAAAAAGTTATTGGTTGGTACACGTCTATGTAAGAATTTAAACTGAAACTCTATCAGCTTAGTGCTCTTTGTGCATTTTTTAGCTAAAAGATAGGCAGCATTCCAATTTATGTTGTCATTTATTGGTAGGCCACAATCCTCTAGCCACTTCTTTTGACTTGACTCTGGGGTTAAACTCTTGTTACTAATCAGTTTTTTATATATTATTGTAGTTGCTTTTTTGACCTGCAAAATTCTTGTTGTAAGTGGCTCATATTCGTGGTCGGTGTTCTGTAAATCTTGAAAATTAGAATCAGTCCGAAGAGACTTTACAGCCGATATTAATCCGTAGAAGCTGAGAGGGCGAGGGTCTATTTCATACTTACAGCGGAAATCATTTAACGAGAGAAAGTTGTTGTCCGGTCCTAAAAGATGTTTCACCCGAGTTATTCCCTTGGTGAACCAATTTTTAAAAAAAACTGTTTTGTTGGCTATCTTTATTAGGGAGTTATGCCAAAGTTGTTGATCCAGAAAGTGATCTTTCGATGTTATTTCAGGTTCAAAGTTAACTTCTGCCCAGATTCCTAATAGTTCTTTTAAAAAGGCATCCGAAGTTGTTATTGTTGATAAGGTGTCTCTAACGTTGAGGTTGTAGGAAAAAAAGTTTTGACAGCCATATTTTTTTAGGGTTATATCAAAAAAGATTTTCCATTTTCCCTTATTGTTGTTATCTAAATATTTTTTAATCCATCTGGTTTTGAGGGATTTATTGAAGGAACTAATATCAATCATTTTTAGGCCACCACCACCGAAATCATTGATCATTACCTTCCGTTTTATCTTGTCGCCTTTACCATTCCATAGAAAAGTGTAGAGTAAATCATTTATTTCTTTTAAAACCCTGTAGTTTGAGCGAAGAGGCGAGAGTAGATAAACCAATTGGGAGACCACTAGTGATTTGATAACAGTGATTTTCCCTAACAATGTGAGTCGGCGGTATTTCCAGCATCTCAGGATTTCTTTCACTTTTTCAAGTTTCTCATTGTAGTTTAAAGAGGCAGATAGTTCGGGATCTGTTGAAATCCATAGACCTAGGGATTTTACTTTGTCTTTTGGCCATTTAAGCTCTTTTCCTGATAACAGAATTTTATCACTTCCAATACTTGCGCCAATCCATAGAGCTTCCGTTTTCTTATCATTGAGTCTGAGGCCAGAGACTTTGCTGAAATCGTCAAGCATTGCAAGGGATGAAAGGAGAGATTCACGTGACCCGTCTAATATAAGTGTTGTGTCATCGGCATACTGACTTAACTTAAAAACTTTGAAACCTGGGTGCTTTTCAAAGTGTTGGAATATTCACTACATGATCAACAGGTATTTACATTTTGGACATGAGACATCTCCACATACATATACGCACACACTAAACCTTGAGTTGGCCATGAAAAGTAAAGGTACATGAAATAAAATAACTTGATTTTAAACACTGCTGTGTAAAGAAATTGAACACCAAGGGTCTCCTTGCACCCTGTAACTTGCTGAGAGTCCCTTGATGTTTGCTGGGAAAGCTCCTTACACAGGCTTTCCTTGTGCATGTTACCTTGAGCATCATAGTCCGGGAGTTTGTCATACGTTGTTCTCCTTCAGTTCTATGCTAGTACTGGTAAGAGCTGTTATCACTGGTTTGACATGCAAATGAGGCAAAAACGTCAATTTCCCTTTGTATTTGACACTTTTGCCTTGTGTGTATGCCTTTTACAAAAGAATTTTAACCTCAGACTCATCAGCTATCTATAGTGTTCAGCTATTCTCCATTCACAGATAATTTTTGCCCGGGAACACTGTAAAGTGTATCAAAGGATAGATTTTCTCAGCTGGGAACATTCTATTGGGCATCATACAGGGCAGGAAAATAAAATTGAAATCCAACTGCCCCGTGGGCCATTACATTTCAGATTTCAGTTGTTCCTAATAAAATATTATGCCTACTTGCCCAGTAGGCATGGAATGTTCATGCCTTATCAACTACATTATTTGCTAGGTTGCTGGTGAACCTTAGTGAGGCAGCACACTATTTCACGGGGTCAGTGGTGTTACACGACATAAAAGCGTTGAAAAATTTTGATTTTTTTGGATGTCAGATTTGGGGCATGTACAGTTTGGTGTTACACAACATTTAAGCGGTGAAAAATTTTGACTTTTTTGGATGTCAGATTTAGGGCATGTACAGTTTGGTTTTTATTAAGTGATGTCACAATTAATGCTTTGTCTGGCACATTCCACTCTGCATGTGTTACATACTGTACATGTTGCTGGTGGTAAGAGAGATTTGCCCAGTGAGGCACAACATCTCATTCTGACAAAATATTTGACCGTCAAGGACGTTCGCGCGAAAATTTTCTAACATTGATTTTTTTTCTGAGACTTTTACCACTGTGAGATGATGAGTTAGTTATGTCAGAAATGTAAAAAAAATGAGGGGTCACCGACTTGGAGAGAACATGCCCGGAAGAACACCCTAAATCTGAGAAAATCGGGCTTCATTAGCAAAAAAAGACCACAGTGTCCATAAGCCCAAAAATATTGCAATTAGATCTTTGAAATGAAATGTTCTCTGCCAAATATTGTTTAAGTGGACCTATTAAGGGAATTAAGTCAACTGGTGAGGTTCCTTAAAGAACAAGTTCTCATTTAGTGACCATAGTTTCACATGCCTTGCAGCTGCAAGATGACAGGATTCGATGTCCTGTAGACAGAAATCTTGAAATTTTTTTTTTGTAACCTCCCACATTGATTTTGTTGTTCATTTTTGGACAATGTGGAGATAATTGTAAATATAATCTGTTTCTGCAAAGAAAAGTAGGGGTCACCAAACATCCAAGATCATTAAATCCAGGCAAATCTATAGCAATGGCCATCTGCCCTATCATTGTTCATTTTATTACTTAGCGCGCACTCCCATGCATGGCGTGGTATGTGAATTTGCGTGTGCGCAGTAAGGGTGCACAGAAACAATTAGCGTGAATGTCCTTAAGTCAAAATTTTTCTCGTTGCAAATGTTCTTCTTCTCAATCTAAATGTTTTTCCAACATGCAGACAAAGTAGCATTATTTTAAAATGTGCTAGATAGTTATTGTAATGTACAATATTTATTTTGGAAAATGCCATCAGGGATTGATAAATGTAAATTGTGATACGCAACATCCAAACTGTTCTTGGAGCCCAGCCTTTATAAATACTATCCCTTCCAATAAGTCTGCAATATTAATTCTTGGAAATGTCACTATGGCATCATCACATTTAGATTCCCAGAATGAATTGGACCTCTTTGTTATTGTTATCGTCTTCTTAAATGCAACTTTACCTTCAATATCAGAGAACTGTTTATAGTTACAGTTAAGAATTTTGTGAGGTATTTCACATCCTTCACACTTGTGCTTACACTTGTCTTGAACTCAGGGCCTAAAACCCTTTGGAAAATGGCACGATAGTCATTGAAACCCCACAGATTTTCTAGCAATAGAGAGACTAGCTAGCTAATGGTATTTCACTCTATAACCAGTTCTCCCAATGTCACTTCACCTGATGGCAGTTCGCCCAGCCTTAAAGTTCAAAGAAGGATGTGTTAGATTCTTTCTTTTGACTGAACAAGCAAAAAAGACAACACTGTAGGCATCATGAAAAAAAATTACACAAGACCTGTTTATTTATCATTTGTTAATCCATTGACCAGGGGGCTAACAGTCTGCACGAACTGACTTACAGTCTGGACGAACTGGTATTGGGCAAAACGACCACCATTCATGGTAACACAAGGGGCCGGTGTTAGATGTAAAGAAGACATACCAAAACATTAGAGCACAAATCAATAGTTGCCATCATTTGTCCCCTCCAAACACCCCATCTTTGTAATAAGGGAGTTCCCTGGGACTGTTGAAGTAACTTAATTTTCTCTGTACCTCTCCTGTATCACAATAATGACCGCTTTCCCCTCGTCTGCACTCACTTTCACATAACATTAAAATTTCTAGTATTGTATACAATCAAGTAAGCTTGGATTTTAAATTAATCCATGCTTTCAACTCACTGTTTTGCTCCTCTTGCAAACTTAAGTTTTGAAATTTTTTTTGATTGGAAATTATCACTAACAAGACCACTGAAGCTAATTTCTCTTACCGAATGGACCACCAAACTTCCATTTTCTCTTGCCCAAGAGCAAAATTTACTTGCCTCAGGCAATTGTACCTGATTTTTTTTTTCCTGCCCTGCATCATAGTTTACCATGCTGTATATATCATCCCCTTTCAGGTTTCTTTCTGACAGGTCCCTTGCGTAGATTTTCCCTGGGAACTTTTTTAATAATAGCATATCATATTATTATCATATTTTCATGCCCTCAGATATATGCTGGCCACTTACAGCCCTGTTTATTGGGCACATACATGTACTACTGGGGTGTCTGCAGTACATTGAATGTAGTACATAGCAGTAACATCACAAATACCCCAAACTCTGTCAAATTCTACATCAAATTAAAGTTTATAGTTCAATAGTTCAATGTAATTTTTTTCTGGAGAAAAAAAATTAATGCTTTTTCACTTCAAAGGAACACTGTAATGGTAATATAAATTTCTAATGGTGAGGGTCCGCTTCTTGGGAACATTATGAGGGGGATAGTCTGAGAACTCCTCAGTGCCATGTTTTGGTGTCTTTCAGTTGTAATTAAAAATTGTAGCATATCATAGGCAAAGGACTCCACATATATTGCCCTCCTCAATTTCATTACTAACAGGGTCCTGTCCCAGGCAACAGTATAGCACAGTGCAGTGTCACATCAAAGTTCAAGAGCTCCTTAATACCATATATTGTCTACCAGCTTTAAGCTAACAGTGAAGGTCCATTGGATAGGGTTTTGCGCGTTATCATCAGGTATTATGGTCAAAGAGGTCCCTACATATCGTTTTTGACTGGATAGCATTCATCAGAACGTGCTTCCCTGGGAAATGTTACAGTGCATAATTCAAACTTACAGCTCCATGCACATTTTCTTTACTAGAAAGGTTCACTGTATCATTGTAACATAGTCCAAAGGCACCCTGTTTGTTCTCTTTCAATTTAAAGTTATTGACAGGGCCCATGGCACAGGTTTCCACTGGGAGCAATTATATTTTAGTCCAAGGATTCTGCATAATTTTAATTTTCTGGCCTCAGTTCAGGTCTTATTTACTCAGACCACTCCTTTCATTCAAGTGGCAGTCTACTTGTATTAACATTATAATTTGTGTTTTTACAGTCTAATATGAAAGTCAGTGACGAATGTGTCACAAAATACAATGCAATGAAGGCGGACAAGACCTATGGGTATTTAATCATGTCTATCAAAGACGAAAAGGAAGTGGTTGTTGATGAAGCTGGAGAAAAATTCGATAAAAACATGACACAAGATGAGAATGAAATTGCCTACGAAAAGTTGAAAAGCAAGTTGCTGGAAGGTGATAAGGACCCTAAGTATGTGCTTTTTGACTTCAAGTTTGAGACCAGAGAAGGCCGCAGAGACAAATTAGTATTTTTAAACTGGTAAGCTTAAAAATATTTTCTGTCATATATTGTGCATTTTTGAGTTTTTTTTTTTTTAAATACCTCTTAGTGGATGAGTGAGTGAGTGAGTGAGTGAGAGATGTGTGTATGTCACACCAATCAGATTGGAGCTGCTGTGAACTACCTTCCTCAAACTCATTAATAATTCATCAAGTTAAAACAATGGAAATGACAACCATGAAGGAGGTTTGGATACCCGGTCTTAATTAGCATAGATTTTAACGATTTTACTTCTCCTTGTACTCCTTAGTTTTTGTTTCAATTGAGAAGAAATATCAAACACTCGAGGCAGTGTTTCATCGGGTGTCCAAACACCTCGAATTTTGTCAAAAATACTCAGCTGTGTGTCATATTTTCAACTCTCCTCTCAGTGTATGGACATCCTGATGAAACACTGTCTCTCATGTTTGACATATTACATCAGGTTACTGCTTGTAAACATCATTCATGTGGGTAAAGATTTCATCCCCAATTTAGAATGACCATCTTTGTTTATCTGCAAACAGGAGCAGGTATTTTTGTGTTGGCCTTACTCTGACATTTCCAATGTCGTGTTTACTGTAGTTAAGCCCAGGACTTTGTGTGTGGGTTTCAAAAGAGTTCAGAATTTGATAATCTGCCGAGGAATCAGTCTTTGTCATGCATACACTAATGTGTAACCAAGGTGCTGCTTTTCGCATTACGTGAAATTTTGGATGAAATTATTCTTAGCCACTTGTCAACTAAGAGGTGTCTACAACAGAAACAAATTATTGTTTTTAGTGAAGAAGGCACTGCTGGGATGGGGAGGGGACTTTTGTGTGTGATGGTATTTGCAAGGTTTCAATCACTACTGTAAGTCTTCGAATTAGCACCCCCGCCCCTCGAAAGAGTGTCCCTCCTATCGGCCAAAATTTAAAATAAGTGCCGCCCTCACCTCCCCTATTTTGTGGATGAGTAATGAGGCAGGAAAGGATGTATAGTTTTCGTCTTGTAGTATTAGATTTGTATATTGTTTCAGTTTGTGACCATGTGAATTTCTAATGGTGCTGCGATCTAAACTTTAGGATCAGCTTTTTACATCTATAAAGAGCTTATGTTGTTGTTTGCACGCAGATGATGTATTAAAAAAATGATCGTGTCAGTGCACGATTTGGGAAAAATTAAAATAAGCGCCCCCCTCCCCCTCGATTTAGTACCCTCTCGAAAAGGCGTCTAGGAATTATTTTGGTGATCCCAAATGAAACTTTAAAGTGATTTTGACTTGAGCAAGTAGTTAAATTAACAATTATTTTATTATGTCACAAGCTCAGTCAAATAATCTGTGGCTGCTAAAAATAGTCATCACTCTGTCACATGTGAAAGTTTGGTGAATGTTCAAGAGAAAGATTTTGTATGTAGCTTTTGGGGCAATTCTCTGGCTTTTTGCAAGTGTAAGAAAAAAAGTCAAAATGTTTCTTTTTGAAAATCCCATGGCTTAGAAAATACTGTCATTTGAACAATTGAATCTATTGACCAGACCGTCAGTTAAAGGTCCTATCATTGCTTTCATTGACTTTTTTGAAAAGTTTAACTCCCCATAAATAATCAGGTATAATAAGTTGACTTCTTCATCAAACTAGATAACCTAGGAAATGTTTGATTTTTTGGTGTAGGATTTCTAATCTTGACGTCCTCTCATTATCGCATGTTGTCAATAACCCCAGGAGATATCCTGAATAAAATTGCTCTACTCTACACTTCAAAAAGCCAGGCAAAAACAAATGCCATGAGAAGTATCTTCGTTCAGTATTCATTCAGTATTTGTTCAGCGAAACTGCAAAAGAAGTTTTAAAAAGGAGACGGCGAATGAGACATCAGATAACAATTTTCACTGCGTCTGTAGGTGTAAATCTAAAAGTTCAAATGCAGAGTTTCAACTGAGAATTTACATTATGTCTTTGACATAGGAGATCATCCAACTGCGGTGAAATGTTTGATGATAGCAGCGGAAAGCTTCAGGTGAATGTCCGGTTTCAAGTGAAAGTCCAGTTCAATCTTTCAAATGCAGGGCAGAAAGGCCAAGCTCAGTGAATTTGTATTCACTGACTTGGACGATGCTGTTGAGCAGCAAAATCACTAAAATGCTCACAGTCGGGTTGGGGGCGGAAAGCTTTGCCAAACAAAACACTGGATAAATTTAAATCTTTGCAAAGCCTGTTGGCCAATTCACAAGAACATTGCGGGTTGCAAAGCACGATTCCAACGCTTCAATTTGCTCTGGTACCGCTTTGATTTGCTCCGGTTCCAAAACATTCCTGCAAGACGTCACATGTATCTCAAATGTTGACAAGATGTTGTCAATGCTCCTAACATAAGCCAATCATATTTTTGCATTGTGAGAGCAACGCATAATTCAAACTCTTGGGATTAGGCGGTAGTCCCTCGCCTCCAGGATTTCGCGCGGCCGTTTTTGTCTTGCAGTTTTCTTTCGGACTAAGCGAAAGAGGGACTACTCGCAGTCTACCTTTGTTTAGTCATGCGGATCAAGAATGTGAAAACATTTCCTTTTAAAGTGCATATGAAGTAAAAATCAATTGCTGCTTATTTGAAAGACTTTTCAAAGTACAGAAGAATGGTGTTTTCCTTTTCGGAATACCTTCTTTCATTTTAGAGATATTTTTGTATTATGCAAATGAGGAAAGTGATGATGTCATGATGTCATTACAGTTTTGTATTGTGCACTTTTTGCATGAGAGACTAAACAAGAGTAGAAGACATAACTAAAACTGTCATTTACGTAGAGTTAGAGACCATGATGTGATCATTGGTAATAACAAAATGTAGCTTTCAATTAATCTTCTTTGACAAAATCTCTGTGATAATTTGTGATAACAATGATATAGTGCTATGTTAACAGGGAAAGTCAAACTTGTTCAAATGTGGGTAGAAACCAGCCAGGAGTTATCTGTCATTTTGTATGCATACAACAACACCAAAAAGCTTTCTAAATTACTTGGCTTGTATAATTTAATTTCACTACTGAATTAATTACAGTCGAACCTCTGGTTGCGACCACCTCTCGTAAGCGGCCACCTCTCCTCAGTGACCAGTTTTCCAAAATACCAAAAGTTTCCAAGTCAAATCACCTCTTGTAAGTGACCATCTCTTGTAAACGACTGCGACCACTTTTGGAGCTGAAAGTTTGAACTTTTTTTTGTTTTTAACGTCCCGTAAGTGACCACTTAACAGAAATAGACTCAGCGTAAATTGAATAATAAGGTGTTGTAACCACATTGCATTTCTGGGTAGTATAAGAGACGTAAATTTGTTAATGGGAAGCACAGGATTTTTCTCGAAATTGACTTTTGACATGAATAAAACATTTAAAACATGGTCTCTGCAGTTACTATATGCTAATGAGGTAAAATTCTGACCCAATATGGTTTAAGCTCTGGTAAGTGACCACCTACTGTAAGCGCTTACAGGAGGTTTAACTATAGTAACTAATAAAACCACAAATTAATTATAAATTTCAGAGCGGTTTTCATCTGAGTGTCGAAAGTAATTAGACAATTACTTTGGTTTGGTTTTGGTTTTACTTCGGTTTGAGATTGGCTGATTAGTCTAATTGGTAAGTAATTGGTTTAGTTTTGGTTTTACGACACTCAATTGAAAACCACTCTAAATTGAATCATTATTTTAATAAGTGTCAAGCTTCTTTGTGAATATGTATCTTAGGTATAAGCAGGCTTACAATTGGCAAGGTGATTGATGATGGGATAAATGAACTATATGGACTATATAGTTTGGTCAAGCTTTTGTGTTCATTGCAAACACTTCGAATTGACTTAATTAATCAAAGAGCTGATCCCGGCGTCATGAATATAGAGTGCAAGTAAGCAACATGTTCATGTTATATTTCATTGTCCCTCCAGAGTGAGTACTTAGAGAGTTTAAAACTTATTTTGCAATACTGAAATGGGCCTAAAGAAATTATAAGCATATGGCAAATGAGAGAGGTGTCAAACTCGGCAAAGCGATGTGTAGAAAACAGCAAAAAGTCCGAAAGCCATGCCTTTGACCTCTAGAATAAATTTGCTATGGCACAGCCAAACGGCTCCTCTCTACTTAAAATTCCAGAATCACGTGTGAAATAATGAAAGGTCAAGAGACCAAAAATTAAATCACAACAGCAAATGCAAAATGTCTTGAACCACAGGAGTCATGTTGAGCGGTCAACCACATTTTACAAAGACCTGTCAAGTGTTTATCTCAAAGATGTCAACAATCAGCGATTTAACCAATCATATCATGATACCAGATCCTGGTATCATGGAACGGTAGCCTCCTACACAGATGTTCTTTGGGTTGGTCACACAGCATTCTCCCCCTTTGTGGAGAGGAAGATCGGTGCTGGGCCCAAAGAGCAAGTGCATAGGAGGCCCAATGGAATGGCAGCATCAATAGAACGTCTACAGGCTCCCTCGCTTCATTTGGACTCGCCAGGAGCCTGTTGGCTGGCTATGTTAGCACTTAACTTGACATCAGCATGAATAGTTTATCATGTGTCATTATTTTGCTTGATGTTTTGCAGGTGTTCAGACAATTCAAATCGTAAAAAGAAGATGTTACAAGGAAGCTCATGTGAAGGCGTAAAGAAGCATTTTCCAGGTTTTGCTGCAAGCGTCCAAGCCAATGACGATGATGAGCTGGACTACCACACTATTAGGAAGGATGTTATGGCTGGGAAGAAATAAATGTTTTTTCGTCATATAAAACCTGTGATATAAGCAGTGAAGATTTGTGTACAAGTAGTACTTAATCAGTAAGACTAGTCCTTTGTATAAGCATAGATAGCTTCATGTGTCATCACTACTCCCTTACCATTAAGAGCTTTTTCAACACGTGATTGATTTAGGTTATATAAATTCCCATCCCTCCCCCCTCTAATTATAAGCCCTTTAGTCTGGTGTTCAAGGAGATATTAATAATTCAATAATTGATTTTATTAGTAATTAAAGTTTCAAAGTGCAAATTCCATGAAATATTGTAGCATATCCCAGTTGCTCTTAAAACCAATGTGCTTGAAAGACAAGAATAGAACTTAATTGTTATGCTCTATACAGTGTTATTGTTAATAATTGTTGTTTGACTGACTGACTTGTAATGGTCTTATTAATGATCACTTTCCTCATTGTCTTGATTATTTTACTGTATCATTTTGAGATTTTGTCCACTGGTGATACCTCAACCCCCTCTCTTACCCCTGTTGGATATACCAACAGATCAAAGTTCCAGTCTGCTTACGGACATCAATTGACCAGGGGTTGCAGTATTTTTTGTCACAAAACTCTAGTGTGGTGGTTAAGTGCTGTTTTTAGAGTACAGGTGCCTCTTTAACTTATACACCGTGGAGGGGGGGGGGGGGGTACTTTAGAAAGTTTTATGCTGGGAGGCTCTGCCCCAAGGTTCAACCCCTTACCATTTTGTATACCATTTTAACAGAAAATCTACACCTTTCATATACCTATTATTGAAAAAGGTACCTCTTACACACCTACTTTAGAACACTGCATCCTTTTTTTCAACATTTTAAAAAAGTTAGGAGAACACCAACCATTAGCAGAAGAGATGTTAACCAAAAAACAAGTATTATTTGTTCAGTTCATGCTGTAGCAGGAGTCAAGATACTCTGATTTTCCTACCCTAACCTCAACTTGTGAAATCCCTGCCCTTGAATATACCTGAAGCCTGGAAAAGATACTCCTTTTGGGCAGAGCCCCCCATATAGGCCATTATGGAGAGTACCCAACCCCCCCCCCCCCCCCCCAAGGCTTATACATCTCTCAGTTGTTGGAAGATCAAAAGCCAATATTGGGAATGAAGAATTACAGTTGAGGAAAACTGAACAAACTAGGAAACCTTCCAGAACAACTAATCACCAGGAAATGATGGAATCCCACTCTGATTAGTATGCATTTCATATGTCTTGGGAATGAAAGATCTGAAGACCGCCTGATAGTCTAAACTTCTGTTCGGTATAATATTGTTCATAGAATGGTATTTTTTAGGGGTCGAATAAAGCTTGAGTCGTATCTAGATTAGTCTCCTGTATGGGTCTAATTTGAATTTTCAGTCTCATTTTCATAACATTTCACATTTTGCATGGGAGTCTGCCCTTGGTTTAACACCATCCCCCCCCCCCCCCCATCTACCAAAAAAGAAAAAAAGAAAAAACTATTGAGTCGCAAAAAGGAAAACAGCACTGGCAGAATTATTTACGAATAGAATATTTCTAACCTGCAGTTAACATTGCCTTTATGCATTTCAGCAAGTGGACCGTTATTACGACAACTGATCATTGAGCAATGGAAGTAAATTTGGTTTGGTGTTTCGCCCCGGCCGCCCCCCCCCCCCCCCCCCCGCGAAAATTGTAGATAATGGTGTTCGTCCCAGGATTGTTTCCTACTTAAACATTCTCTTGGTTGGTCACGCACTTCTCTTCCACGTTGGGGAGGAGTGCGTTACAAATCAACAGAATATCTGCGTATTCGTGTTCGCGCGAGTGAGTGCTGACTTCGCGAACAAACTCAGTAACTTTAAATTTATGAATTTGCTTTGGAGACTTAATATGTAGGCAGATATTAATGAAGCTCCATATGGATTAGGAACAAGCAGAGTTGGTTTGTCAAACCTCCCTAAGCCAGCAGGGATTTCTGGGACGTGGTCTGACCAATACCTCAAGCGTAAACTTCATCCCTTCTATTTGACAAGCAATGTTGACAGGTGTCCCCCTCTCCCCTCCATTCAGGAGCGTTCTGGATTTGTAATGGCTATGAGTAAATCTTTCAGTTCACCGAAAAACTAGCAATTGTCCATCACCTATTAATTTTCATCGGGTTGACGCCTGGGATGAGGGCAAGTGCAAGGTGGTAAGTTTTTGACCACGTACCCGTATCCAGGGAATTGATATATGTACTACAGTTCCTAAACCCTCGGGGATATATTTCATCTCAAATCCCCTTTGTTTTCTCACTAATCATCATCTCGTCTCGGGGAGGGGGGGGGGGGGAAGTTGTTGGGGGTTTTACTTTGACTTCTGCTTGAACAGTATCAATTCGTCTCTTCCAGAACACTGCCGAGGGTGAATAAAGGTTATTTTATCTTTTTGTTTAATCAGTCAAGCTAATTCCAGTGTAAAAAGCAAGTCTGAGTCAAATTGAATTTTGACATCTCAGGCAATTGTCTTCATACCGTCATACCGAGAAACACGAGACATTTTTACACACTGAATTCAAATTGTAGGTTATCATACATGTTAATGTTTCAAACTCAGCATGACTGAATCACGGTCGTGCGCCTCGTGAGATGGTTGCCGTTATTAGTGTAGCTTACATGGTCGCGGGAATTACTGGACTTAATTATGATTGCCAATTTCCCAGAGATACACTTAACTACGAAAATTGACTGCCCCCGTATTAACAATACATTCTCGTTACTGCCCCCATAACTCTGATCAACTTCGTCGATCTTTTAGTTAACCGTTGTCTAATATGTTTTTAATCAACATCGAACCAAAGAAGAACCTAACATGACAACGCTACTCCGCCTGGCCAAACTAGTTTTAACCCTTAAGTGCTTTTCATTCTCTGGTAACTTTTTCAAACAAGCACTAGGGTCCCACCGAGGAATTGCTCGAATGAGACCAAGCTATGACGATCTCTTTCACGTAAGAGAATTGCATAAGAGGCTCGAATTTTTTCCACCAAGCACAAATACCATTTTAGTGCAGCAAGAAGTTGTTTTGAGAAGTTAAGGTAAAATGGTACCCTAACAATGACCACAAGAGTTTCTGGAATTTGTACGAAGTATCTTTTAGGCTCACCTAAAGTTGCCCGAAAGTTCGGCCATTTTAGACCGCTTGAGAGGCCAAAATCATGATGTGGTGATATCTCGAAGAAAAACTAACGCCTACCTCGGCAAATGTCATGGTTGTTTATCTTTTCGGATAGCTTTTATTCTGTGAAATGATGAAGGTAAACGGCCGACCTCGATCATTTGGTACTGCCCGAATTTCTCTGCCAATGACACTTAAAGCGAAAAACGGATTTGCTATTTGACACTCGCACTTAGTAATTTGCTGATTGTGTTTGTTTAGACTTCCTCGTTGTGTTTGTTAAATTCATTCGGTTTGGTGAAATGCTTATTGGTGAATTATTGGGTTAAGTCAATTATGCAACTATTCTTTGAGAGCTCCGCTTTTAGGCTTAGCTAAATCTATATATTACTTCCCCCTGGATGTGAAATCCATCGCAGGGTTCCACTCTTTGATACACCTGGGTAAAGAGAGGCACTGTGAGAGTACAGTGTCTTGCCAAAAACACATCACAATAACCACGGCCTGGCCTCAACCTGGACCTCTCGCACGATAAATTGAATAACGCCACCGGGGACCCGTTTCTCGAAAGTCCCGGAAACTTTTCGGGCCCGTAAACCCATAGTAAGATCTCGAACCTTATGATTACAGAGCTGTTTTATTCACATATTCTTAATATGAAGAGAGGTTCCCTTCATACCAGAAGTTTCAGGTGTATACAGTTCTCCGTTTTCAGATACAGATGGACTAAAAATGGCTTTACGGGCCCGAAAAGTTTCCGGGGCTTTCGTGAAACGGGCCCCAGGCCCCTTTGGTTCTCCCTACCAAAACAAATGGGCAAACTTGTATTTCAAATTTATCAGGATCAACCCCTTTCCTGGTTTCTTTCTTCTTTTCGCCCACAGGTGTGCTTGGGAGCGGGAAGAAGACAGAGTCTAGGAACGAGATTGTTCCGTGACAAGGTTATCGTCCTAACACGGTCATGCTCCAGGCAAGAGTAAAATAACAACTTAAAAACAACACAATTTCGTTCAGAACAAGAAACGTTTTATTGTAGGTCAGAATCAATAAATCAGAACAATGTCGTACAATGGCAAAAGATTCAAAAGTCAAGATGATGTGTAAGACCACAGTTATTTATCGCAATTTTACTACTGAGTCTATGTGCAAAGTTTCGTGCTTTAGGTAGTTGTTTATGCTATAAGAGAAGGGTGAACACTTGTTGAAATGTTTGTGCAAAGTTTCGTGTTTTAAGATAACACTTCTTCAACTCAACTGCTGTTTTATTTCTTTTCTAATTTTTCTACCATTTTATTAAAATGCAAATCTTCCATGTCATTAGCGTGAATTTCCCCTTGTAAGCCTTCAAGTTTTTTCTTTAGTGTATCCTTTGTGGAACTGAATAACATTTTTGATCTCAGGGGGCAATCGCCAGGAATACCTGGTGGAACAACAAAGAGAAGAAAATTAACAAAATAGGACCGCAATGCGTACATTTGAGGCTCGAAAGTGATACCAGAAGTCACACTAAATAGGGCTTAATGCAGTTTCTAGCCTGAAGGTAACATTTTAAACATTTTTTTTTTGTGGTTGATTTCTAATTTTAGCCACAATACAGGACAATGATGACTCCAATTCTGTTGCATGAACTGGCTGCCGAGGGTATTACTAGTTTTCCTGAATAGCATGCTATTTCTACTGGTCAGTTTTATACCCCAGAAAGAGTTACATTAGAAAAAGTTGTGATATTAATGAGCTGATTTTCCTCAAATTTTGTAAAAAGACTTGGTATCTGTTAATATTGTTATGTCAAAGTGTAATGGCTCAGAAAAATATCAGTGTAAAATAAGGGGATCAAGCAGTTTGAAATAAGAACGCGTAAAATTGATTTTGAGTAAATCGACAAAGCATTGAGAGATTTGTAGTTGAAAGAGGAGCCATGATTTATTTCTAGCTCTTTTTTCTGCTTTTGTTTTCAGACATCTAGAGAATTTTAGTTTCAAGAAAAGTTTTATTTACTAGCTTACTGCCGGTGCAATACTTTATATGTGTCAGTATTTTTTTCACCACTTAAAATAGTTCAATTCAATCGTAATTGAAAATATGTCATTTGCCGGCCTTGGTCGGTCTATACCTGACGTCTTGAATAGCCAGTTTTATTGAAACTGCGAATATTAATAACGCCGATTTTGAAATCGCGAAAATACGCAGTAAAAAAACAAAATTGAATGATTTATGATTTTACCTGATAAATTGTGATATTAGCGTTGTTTAGTTGTTAGGTTTTCATTAGTTACTAGGTGGAATACTTGTAAACGTAGCTCTCAAGCTAAGCATATATCCACGTTAAATAAAGCATTCATTCATTCAAATGCCAAGGCATACTCAAAAGCAAAGTCGTTTCTCACGATACTATTCAAAGAAGGCAATTGAAAGCAGGTAAGCCTTTTTGGAGCATTTGGCGTTTAATTAAACGTCCAAGTTTTACAGTGAAAGATTTTAAAACAACACGGTCGCGCTGTTTGTTCCACACTGATTGGATGATGCTAAACAATGCCCTGTTATAAATGTCTCGTGTGGAAAGGGAGAAGGGACATATTCGCAGCGGCGGTTCATCTAGTAACTAGCCTGGTGTGAAGTTTATGGCGCGTGACACATGACTTGTAGTAAGTCAACGCAAAACCCACGGCATCGCTCAAATTCACCATCTTGAGCCGTAGAAACAATAATTCACAACAACTGAGGTAGGTTTACGTTTATTTTGAGCTTTAACGTAGACATTACTCGATAAACGTTTCGAGTAGAAGATTATCGTAATCTCTTGCATGAAGTCTATATGCCAGATGAAATCTCGAGTAGTCTAAAATAAATGCGTTTGAGGTGCTGGGAGGTGCTAATGTTTAAGGTGGCTGAACACAGTTTTTGATACCTGTGTTTCATTCACCTTTTTCTCGAAAACCCTTTATCCCTCGGTCGCAAAAAATGGCAGCAAGCAAGTTAACAACACAAACGTTGGTTTTTTGATGGTTGAGCTGACGTATGTGTTGTTACCATGGCAACATGAAAAAAATCTAAACAGGCTTTTAAAATTGGTTTTGTTTATTTGTAGAAAATCTAGTCATTAGATTTTCTTCATAATTTGCATGCAACAAGTTTGTAACGATTCTCACAAGTTAACACCATTTTGCTAATAATTTAACAGAGAGATCTTTAATTATCCCTTATTTAAGGTTCACTGGAATATCTAAAATTTCCCCTGTTAAAGTTCAATTATTTTCAATACTCCAGTTACTTATTTCCTAAAGTATTTTCGTACCAAATTACGTGAAATTCTAATGAGTGGTTCTCGAGAAATAGGCGCATTTCCGAGAGTGCAATTTTTCATTCAATCGCAATTTTTTTGACTTACTACGCATGCGCTGCATTTGACTGGGTTCTTTCGGTAACAAAGAAAAAGCTGAGAATTGCTGGGTTCTTTGCGTCGTTACCTTTTCTAACATATCCTTGTAATAAAGGACTAAAGCCATCAATACACTGCGTTCAATTATAGAGAAAAATGGCGAAGATAGTGCGGGTGTTGAGTAAATAAAACGATAACTCTGTTGACGGCATGTTTGTTTTTTGCAATCCTTGGCGCGCGGTGAATTGCATCAGCAAAAGCGCGCGCGAAAACTGTGTTAGGCCACCTTAAGCGCACTTGAGGTGCTCCGAAATTATAACGTTTCATACATTTAAAGACGCTTGAGGTTCTTAGAAAAATTTCACAGGCAAGTGAGAAAAAGAATATAGCGAGAAATTACACAACTTAGTGTGAGATTTGGCCATAGGCGTACGGGCAACTTTTTGCCAGGTCGGGGGGGGGGGGGGGGGGGGGGCATTTGCCCAGAAAAAAAAATCGCTCAAGTTGTCCAAATATTGACTAAGAGAATTAAATTAAAACTTAACTAGTGAGCAGCACTCTGCGAACTGTAGTTGCATAACTTCTTTATTTCTCCTACGCGTTTCGTGTGACTAACGTACACTTCGTCAGGGAGTTTAACAATACAACACGAAGTGCCGGTATATATACCTAACTCATAGTCTTTCCTATATGTATATCCGTAGGTGTGTTATTACGAAATGTAAACTCTAGTATGAGTTAGCTATATATACCGGCACTTCGTGTTGTATTGTTAAACTCATTGACGAAGTGTGCGTTAGCCTGACACGAAACGCGTAGGAGAAATAAAGAAGTTATGCAACTACAGTTCGCAGAGTGCTGCTCACTAGTTTTTATTAAATTTATTAAACTGAATTTAAATGGTTTTACCACGCCGCCCTCAGGTTAATTAAAATAGAAAATATCTATCTCTTCGAAAAAAAGAACATGGAAACTTCTGGCTTTGCTCAAATTTCTCTTGTTGCCCAAAACATTTTGTGTTGCCCAAATTTTGGGGTTGCTGCAGCCTCCCCTCCCCCCCGGCCCGTACGCCTATGGATTGGGCAAGCCAAGCACTGTGAAAAAATTGCAAGATTTCCATTTTATTATCCAGCTGCAGCGAATACCGGCACATGCCTTGGGAGCATTGTAAGCAAGAAGGGAGGCACTGATGAGGACATTCAGGCACGAATTGGAAAGGCAAGACAGGCATTTGCGATGCTGAGACCAATATGGCGATTCACAGCACTAACAACCAAGACCAAGCTGAGAGTCTTTGGGTCAAATGTGAAGGCGGTGCTCTTGTATGATTCTGAAACTTGGAGGCTGAAGTTACAATTGTTCATCAATAAGAGCCTGAGGAACATCTTGCGGATTTGGTGGCCTAGAAAAATCAGCAACAAGGAGCTTTGGAGACAAACAGGGTAGCGACCGATAGAGTAAGAGATAAGACAAAGAGCTTGGGGCTGGATCGGCCACACGTTGAGGAGACCAGATGGACATGTAGTCAAGAGGGCACTGGAGTGGAACCCACAGGGGAAGCGAAAGAGAGGGAGACCCCAGCACACCTGGCCACGTACGAGAATGGCAGAGTTGGAGAGGAAACATCTCGCGTGGAATAAGGCAAAGGGCACTGCACAAAATAGGGTTAGGTGGCGCGCTCTAGTTGAGGACTTATGTTCCACTAGGAACGAAGAGGAATAATGAATGTATTATAAAACACGGCACAAATTGTAAAAATATACAAACAAAACAAAAAACAAAAAGACTTTATTTAACGAAGGTAACATAATTTACTGGTTGCCCAGTAGTTTACAATATGGCCCTCCCTAATTTTACATAAAATCATTTACATATTATATACTTATGAATAGTGATTAAAATTAGAGTTAACTTAATACAGCGATACTACACACCAAAACATCTAATAAGATATATATATTGAGAATATGGAATATACTCAGACTGCATACAGGTATGCAAAGTTGTAGTATCTGCAAAGTATGAGCTGACTCCAAAGATTTAAGTGAGCAGTGGTACAACTTGAATGTGATTTGTCATGTGTAGACACGTACTTTCATTACTAATTTATTTCAAAACTCTTTGTACTCGTTTCATCTAAACTTTGTACATTCCAACATCTTTGTGGGAAAAGCATGAAATTTTGAAACATTTGACCCCCGGGGATGGGGGATAGTAAATTGGCCGGGAAAGCCTGGCGAGAAGTAGGTGGGGCAATAAACATGGCTACCTCGAAAGTACTCGAACCGAGAAAAACATTCCAGTGATTCATTTACAGCGTTGGTTACACTATTATCTGGGTCGAAAAAATCGGTTAGTTATCGACAGTCATGAACAAAGCAGAGTTTGCTGTGTGCCGAATCAAAGAAAAGCTTCCCGGCAATCAAGGGTTTTTAACAAAGGGAAGCGGTTGTGTAGTTCACTGCGAGACGCTGACAACTTCGTGGGGTTGGAAATGTCATCATTTTATTGTAACTCCCAGTGTCGTGCTGTGTCGGGAAGATTTGTCCTCAGACAAGACTTTTGTCGTCGAATTCTTGAGCAAAGATAAAAGAGGACTCGAAACGTTCGAGGTGAAGCAAATGGCCGAAGTTTGCAAGGATCTTGCTGGCCGCAGTTTAGACGGTGACTTTATCCGTGACCGCAATCTCACCTTCTTGTCTGTTGAACCACTTGATAAGCGCGGTTTTCTAAAGAAAATGGTCAAGAAAGGTAGTCTGCAAACATTTCGTCCCTTGGATTGCCTCGACTCTCGGAGTAAATTCGAAGAGGAATCGCTAATTAATGAAGGCTTGTTCTGCCACGTTATTGCAGATTTGTTTAGTGAGTCAACAAACCAGCCATTTTCGACTCAAACTTTTAAACTTGTTTATGAGTCACAAACTAGACAGTTTAGCCTGCAGGACTTTGGAGGATCAGCTATAACGTTCAGCCAGGGAAAGCCTCCAATTGGGGCTGTGATTTTCACTAAAAAAGGGGAATTTGCGGGAGTTGTAAACTTTGCGGAGGATTGCACCGTGTCGCCTGTCTTCTTGCCGGAACCTTCCATGACAGGTTTGTGAACTGTGAGCCATAACAAGAAGATCTGTTAGATCTTATAACCGCGCTTTTAAAATTTAACTGTTCGCTTAGCACTACCGTCGGAACGCAGTGCACATTCCAAAGCAGTCATTGATGATTCTTTTCTTACTGTAGACATCACATCACTTGATCAACACAAACTGTATTATTGCACCATCAGTGGTAGCCTTTGACAAATCTCCGATGACTTAATGGTCTTAATCTAGAACTTTCTTCGGGATATGTATGGGCATGAACGATATCAACGACACAATAATAACACTATTAACAACAGCTTTCTTTCTTAAAAGTCATGATTAAATTTAATTGGTGTTTTCCACGAGTAAAGGGCTAGCAAAGTAGTCACACAAGTCATAAAAAAACCCTATCCCGACCGATGTATCGACTTTGGTCACTCCAGTGACCACAGATTGAAAACGTGACAGAAAATTGGCGTTACTTTTGATTCTCACCAAATTTGTCGTATCCCCCCCCCCCTCGGGAGAATTTTGTTAAGTTAGCTAATTTAGTATGCAAGCCACCGTAATGGCGGTCGCCGCCGGCGAAATGTTTATTTGCTCAAAATTGGGGCAAAATCTTTCGGAGATGGAAATCAGGACATTTGTAAGGATACAGAAAGTAATTTGGGACCGGTTGCTGGCTTCTAAGGCTGAATTTATCCAGAAGTAAGCTGTATTTTCGTTTTCGTGTCGAAAGCCACGCGATGAAATATTATCGGCTTGTTCTGCTGTCTTGTTCTGTTTTTTCTCTTTGTCGTTTTTGTAGCCCGCCGAGGCCAGTCTTTCGTCTAAATCAGTTGAAAAAGGTTCGAAAAAGATGTTCCCATTCAAGTTTAAACTCTCAGGCGATAATTGTGGAGTTTTTTGGCCGAAACGTCGGCTTTGTTATGTTGGTGTTTTTCGGTTGCTATGGGCGACCGTTGCTTCCTTTGTTAGGACAAGTCTGGGAAGTGAGGTCACAAAAAAATTCTAATTAATTCTGGTTTTGTTCGATTTCGCTGAAATTTTAACACGATAAAGTTGGATTGTTAACGAATAGATTTACCGCCTGCCGATGTGTGGTAGCTATTAACGCTGAAGTGTTATATCGCTTCGAAGTCAGGGTTTTGAAGAGATTTTTTTGCAACATGTGGGTTCGGCGTGATTTTGTAATCTGAGGTTTCGGTTGACCCCGAAGGAAAAAATATCCGGAAAAGGTCATTTCATCGACGATTCAAACAAATAGAAATATGTATATGTTCCGAGCTAAATTTCTGGTGAAAAAATATAATTTTTGACGAGCGCTGGGTTTTTAATTTATTCCCGCGAAAGATGAGATTTATTGTTTCAACAGCTTTTGGCGAGTAAACATCAGAGGTTGCGTGACTCAAAATTTGGCCGAGTGGAAGCTTGGGTCTGCTCGCACCGAAGTCGAAAAAAAAAAAAACCACGGGTAAACCATGAACCACGCTCGGCCCATGGCCGCGCGGTTAATTATGAGACTTTACTTGCTATTTACCTGAACGCGTTCTTCAAATATACACCCAGGGTGTTATTTTAAAGGATTTTTTCTTTTAGTAGCTGTATGTAGTCTATACTAAACTTTTTCGGCAGTAGTTTGTCCAATTAGCTCTTTGCAGTTACACCTGTACTTTATTTGTTAGAAGGTACAAATTAATGAGGTTCTCTATGCAATAAATAATTAACCAAGCCAGGAGTATGTTTTTGGCAAGGGGGGAGGGGTGGGAGCAACGGTCGCCTGAAATGTCAGTATCTCTCACTGTCACCATATGTCACTGTCAATTTTTATTTTGCACTTTAGTGTGTAATGCATGCTCTCTGCACAGCAACTCAGTGTAAATTGGCGTGACTTGGTGTACATGTACAAGCTGAAATTGAGAAACTGCAGTAAAATCATTTTATTTTGAACTTCAAACCATACAATGCTGGAAACCGCCTGAACCAGAAGTTCATCCAGCAATGCAGCACAGAATTGTTGTTTGCTCCATTACCTCTTTCCACTGTGAAATTATGTAAATTGCACTAAGAAATCCATTCATTTAAGTGAAGGAAAAAGTCTAAAAGAACACACTGAAAACTAGTCACGGCAAAGTAATTATGTCTACAGGCAAATTGATTGGTTTTTATTTGTATGGTTTGACCATGTGAAGAAAAGTTTTTCATACAAAGGAGTTCAGTTAAAAGAGTATAGCCTGACTGTGAAACCAGTTTTCTTGAGGCTAAAAACTTAAATAAACCCCATGGTTGACTTAGTGATCTTGCTATGGATCCATGTTAAGTCTTGTCAGAATCACCTAAAACAATGAGACCTTCCTGTGGCGTCATTAATGGTGAACTCGTACTGAAAATGTAGTTTATTCATGGTGCTTTTTTCAATTTCAGAGAGTGGTCAAGAAGAGAGGCCAAGGTCATGTGATAGAATGAACGTCAGTGCACTATCAATGGCAAATGATGAGGAATATTTAACTGAACGTAATCCAGAAGAGGAAACACATCCTGAATCTGATGTTCTTTGTGATGAAAACAGTCATGGTGTGAAATGTTCAAAAGATGATGTGTTGCATTACAATAACAATGCTAGACTGTCCTCAGAAGGGTTTCTCCCACATGGGGAATTGACAAATTCTGCAAAATCTGAATTGCCTGTTGTTGATGAAGGTAGTAGCATTGGTATATCGCAAGAAGACCAAGGCTTTACAGATAATGTTACTTCTGGTGCTCCATGCAAAACTGATGAAGTACAAAGTGGAAATATTTTGGATTCTAGTAATGGTAGTACTGCAAATGTAAAATCCAACTTTGAGGAGAGCCCAGAAGAAGATAAATCAAACTTTCCTGTTACTGTGGAGGAAGCCCCTGTTAAAATGGAAGATGCTGAGAGAAGTATTAGTCCAAGCTCAGATACTCAGAGGCTCATAAATTCAAATGCAGAGATTGAACAGACTGCTTTGAGCTCACTTTCAGGAAGTAGCATTACAAGGGATGATAACAATTTAGTCACTGTCATTCAAGGTACTTAATTTGTTGTGCTAGTGTTTTTAGACATACACTGTAGCTTCTTAGTATCATGAGCTTACATTTTTTTGATAGCACATGTTAAACGTTTTAATTTTTAAAGAGGAATTGCAATGTAAATTAGTGCCTATTGCTGTTTGGGACTTGTACACCATGTCCAGATAATTGCCTCTTAGTCTGATTCTCACTGTCTTATAGCAGGTGTTACTTTACAGGGTTTCCCTGGCGTTGGTGGAGGTTTTACTGTTATGTATTAGAAGTCAGAATAATGTTAACAGAAGTGAAGCAAAAGCTGAAATGTGTCTTAAAAGAAAGCCTCGAAGTTATAACCCTACATGTATAAAAAAGACTCCTTAAAAAACAAAAAATGCGAAAATAAATGTCATTGAATAAATCGTTTGATTTGAAAATGGGGTTTCAACTTGGATTTGAAAAGGATGGTAGCTTTTGGCTTGCTAATACATCCCTAATTAGCAGACTGTTCCATGGACTAAGCCAGTAAAATAGGAATATTTACAACTATTCAGTCTCACAGGTTCAATGTAAAGTTTCTTTGAGTGCATTGCTCTGGCAGACTTACTTGAGGAAACTTCAAAGAAATGCTCAAGATTCAATTGACAAACCCAGAAAACTATCTTATAACACTGAATTAATGAAAAAACATCTTGGTGGCTTACAATCAGTTAGACTCAGCCAGTTTAATAGCTAACATCAGTCTCGTACATGTATGGCATTTTCCCCTTCATGGTTAGTAAGGGACAGTGGGTTCCTCTAGATTTGTTTGGTCACCAAAGTAATTAGTTTCCATAAATTTATGCAGAAAATGGTGAGAGTTATTCTCTCAAATATTGTTATGGGAATCTTTATTATATCTTTTTAGTAGGTGAAATGAAGCCTGTAGAAATGGAAACCACTGAACAAGTAGACACTTCAAGTGAGGAAATTGCAGAGCAGGATCATTTGGTGTGTAGCAGTGGAGGGATTGTATCTTCTGATTATGAAGGTTCAGTTGCCACCAAAGAACAAGGAGACATTAGAGAAGCTGTGATTGAATGTTCATCAGATAACGAAGATGGACAAATGGTACCAACCAGCAAAGATGACTTGGGAGGCGATGAAAAAAAATTGGCAACTGATGATTCCAGTTTTTGCATCTATACAGAGAATGAACCTGTTGTTTTGGTTGGCTCCATGCCAGAAGACAAAAACAATGAAACAGATTCTATTCAAAAGCCAAATACACATGTGGGCACAGAAACCAGTGTCGAGAATTTACAAGGTGGTAATGCAACATTAGTAACACTGGATGACAAAGACGTGACTGATTATTCAGAAGGGACATTTAATACTTTATTAGAAAACTCTGAAGTCTCTATTTGTGTTACACCTGCTAATGGGGATGATGTAAATCAAGGTGAGGAAGCTGACAATTTAAAAGAAAGCCACTGCTTCCAAGAGGATGTTTCTGAGGATTTCTGCCAACAAAATTCTTCTGGGGAAGGTTCATTTTCCACAGAAGTTACTGATGAAATGACAGGTGAAGAAATAAAAGATTCCCAATCAAATATGGACAATGATACTGATCTTCCTGGAACTGAATCTGCAGAAGTAAGTGATGCAAATGTTTCTTTGACTTTGGATCAAGTAGATGCTGAAGAAAACACAGACGTTATGCATAGAAATCTTAATGAACTTGTTGAAGCAGAACTTGGACAGTATTCTCCAAGATTTGATGGAGATCAGGCAGTTAAAACACATAAAGAATTTTCCAAACTAGCTGAGGAAGAAAATTCTGATCATAACCAGAATGAATTAGACACAGCTGAATCGCATGATCTCACTGGAAAAGAGCAGGCGGACAAGTGTCCCATTGAAGACAGCCCTTCCTCTGATGTTGCCTCCTTGGAAAAGGAGGTTGATGGACAGGATGTGGGAACTATCTCGCAACCCAATACAAATGAAATTGAAGGTGTTGCCAAGGAAGTTTGTCACAATTCCATTGAAGATACTCCTTGTTCAAATGTTGTTACCTTGGAAAAGAGAATAGATGGGCAGGATATCAGAACTGTCATAGAACCTTCCAGTGATGTCACGCAAGCTGATGCTGTTGATAAGGAAGTGTGTGGGGTTTCATCCCTAGATGATGCACTTGTTCTGCAAAGAGTTGATGCAGGTTAGAACTGTAAATATAACATGTTTATATAGCAGACTTTATTATTAGAGTCTGGTCTACGGCATTATTAGAGTCTGGTGTACAGTGCCCATATGATACATAAACTTGATTAGGCACACCGACATTAACTTGTAATTGGCTGACAACACTAGTAAATGTGTTGTCTCTAGACATTTTTGAACCATCCTTTCAGGATTTTTCTAAGCTATATATTTCAAATTAATCCTTGCAACTTTGCTACTGTCGTGTAGGAACATTTTGACCCTACTTCAATCCCCACAGGCAAATTCATTTTAACACAATTTTAATCTTACTTTGAACAAAATGTGTATCATTAGTAATGTAAGTGCTGGTCAGGAGAGCTCTAGACCTAGTCTTTTTAGCCTTAGGCTTTGTTGGTTCTCAGTGAATAGAAAAGCCTTGTGAATAACATTTTTGGGTGGGTACATGAATTTGATTTTTTAGTTAGGTTTTTGATTTGATTTTAATCATCAATTTTGCTATAGGGATTTGAACTTCTACATCAAATATTATAATCATAATTAAACAAGTGACATCATTTTCAGGTACCTACACGTGATTATCTGGTTGTGTTTTTGTACACTTTGTATATATGTACAATGGTTACATATGTGTACTCTCTACTTCGTTGCTTTTTCACCAAAATAACTGTTTTTTTGTTGTTGTTGTAGAAGCTCCTCTGAATTTTTTTTTATGACAAACCTCTCGTTCCTTGAGATCTTTGTTCACATGCTTGTGAACTGAATGACATTTCAGTGTTTCTTGTTTCCTTTGTATACAGTTGCATGGGTGCACGTACTGTGTACTCCATAAGTTTCTATTTTCATCAACTGATATTGCTTTGTTGCAGATTCTCTTCTGACTGAGACAATCACCAACAACCCTCCCATTCTGAGAGATCTTGGAAAATGCCTGGACACAGAATACCAACATGGACGAGTACCTTGCTGGAGAGACCTGGCTGAATTGTTGGATATTCCACCAGAGGCATATGAGCACTGTGGTACCTTCTCAGCGACAAGTCCAACTGAAGACTTGTTTGTGTTTTTAGCAGCAACAAAACCTCAGCTTACTATTCAAGATATTCAGGAGGCCCTCAGAGATATTGACAGACATGAAGTAGCACAGTTACTAGACAGAAAAATTGCAGGTTTGTGTGAAGAATTGTTAGTTGTTTAGGGAATATCAGTAATGGCTGTTGTCGTTTTGTTGTGGAATGGACTCTGGAAAATCATTGGTTGAGAAGCTGGAGGGCCTTAACCTAGCATCAGGAGGAGTTTGATTGGGGTGTGGCAGACCTGGGGTGGTGGTGGGAGGCGCAGGGGCCTAATAATGTAGGTCTGCTGTAATTTTGGGCTCGTCACTTTTCTAGATCCCAGTCCCTTGCTCCCATCAGGTGTACTAAATATTATTGGTTACTTGATATCGAGTAACATCTCCAAGAACCACCTCATGCTAGAGAAAGACATTCCAGATCCATCCAAAAACTTACAATAAAGTGAAAAAGACCTCATCTATAGGTTATTTTTTTTTGGGGGGGGGGGGTATGCCTGCTGGAGGGTGATCTCCTCACATGAATGGAAACTTGTAGTCATTTTGACTTGTCTTTTCAACTGCATATAATTATCTGACTGTGTGTATTTTAATCCACTAGGTGGGAGAATTAGCAAGGAAAGTGTTGTTGGCAGCCTTGTGGAAAGAGATGACACAGACATTCTTGGTCGGATGGCATTGAAACTTGATAGAAAAAGCATAAATGACTGGAGAGGTCTGGCACTTCAGCTGAGCGTACCACAGCGTGTATTGAGAAACTTCGGTTCTCATCAGAGACACAATTCATCCTTGATGCTGTTAAAGTACATTCCAATATTTGATCCTGAGTTGACCTTGGAGCACTTGAAAGACTGCTTGGTCTCTATTGGCAGACAAGATGCTGTTCAAGTCTTAGAGAATGCTGGAATTCCAGGTATTACATGTACATGTAATTTTTTATCTGTACTGTAGGAGATATTTAAATATCGTCTTTGAAGCTGTACATGTACATTGAAGGATATGTGAACCTTAATTACGTTCAGAAAACGCAAATCTTATTTTGACCTGTGGCTTTCTGGAGTTGGTTGTCCTGTGCATGGTTATATGCAGAAAAATCCGCATTCCTGTAGGGACACCAAAATGGCCACCCTGCTTGATTTTTGCAGGAGCATGTCACGGCCAGTAAACTGGTACTGTTACTAAGACATGTGATAAACATGAGCATGTGGGCAGTCCATATGAGGTCGTCTTGGCGATGGATCTTTCTTCTCCATTTAGTTGCCATAGGCTTTGCCATTTTGTGCTGTCAGTGTTGGATTTTGGTGATGGAAGCCATTATCGGAATCTGAGGGAATTTTCCTTGTTTATTTTATATGTTCATGAACACGACTTTGAATTGCCTTGGCTTTGGGATGCAGGGCTTGAAATTAAAAAAATCGTAAGGTCACCTTTTGGCGACCAACTGGAGAAATTCAGTTGCCAGATGCAAATTTTTAGTCACCAGTTTGTATAATCAAAAGAATATTAATTTTGGGGCTGGTTGAAAGTGTTTAAGCTTGTTTAACTTCATCATCCGGTTTCTGGTCGCGTGGAACTCACTCGCACAAGTAATTACGAAAATACGAGGACAAAAAACTAACATAGTTATACAAAACAAGTAAATAAGAGTTTCTAGCCGCTATCTTTGTAGCTTACGGGAGCCAAACATGACTGTATGGAGATAGCACATATGAGTGTAAAATGGGATTGACTAGCCTACACGACTTCTATGGTTTGTGACATTTGTACATTTGCTGTTCTCTGTTCAGTCACTCAACCTTTCTTGTCACTTCACTCGTGTTCATGAATGGCACTTCATGTTGTGTAATAAGGAGGAATTTTAAGTGGAGTTGAGCCGTTAGATCGTGCTATGGCAAATTTTTTATAGGTCATAGGTCTGCATGGTTTCTGCTGTTATCTGCATGGCGACTCGTTGAGTCTGACACCTCTGTAATTTGCCATGTGTTTATGCATTGTTTAGGCTCATTTCTATTATAAGATATGCTTTTAAGTCTCCATGAATTTGCTTTTTGAGGGACAAAATATGAAATTTACCATGAACATGTTGCTTACTTGCATTTGGTGCTGATGGTTCCGGTTGTTTCTTGGCCTTACTAGAGTCCCCCAGTCCAGCCATTTCCACGGTTCTTTTTTGAACTGGTTTGCCGGGTGGTGTTTCACAGGTGGTGGTCAACTTCTTTTGAAACGAAAACAGTGTCGGCTGTGATTTTGGCTTCACAGTGTTCAGGTTTTTCAAAGATTTGCCATGCTTTTCTTTGTCTTTGTCATTGGCTTTCCACTTATTTATGATGGGAACAAAGTGATTGGGCTCATACCAAGTTCCAGGGCAATTGTCAAAACCTCCCACTCTTGACCATAGAATGTTTACTTGGCCCGGTGGTATTTCTGATTCAGGCGACAATCTTGGAATCACAATTCTATGCAACAACTTTCGATAGCGGAAATTAACATTGGGGTAAACAGAACAAAGTGGCCGTGATATTACAGAGGCTAGTGCTAAGAGATTCAAGAAAGATGACCATTCCCCAACAGTACATGTAAACAATGCTTGAACTTTCACTGCCTCGCACTTGTCCTGAGTTTCTGAAAACTTCTTTTCTGCTTGACGTTTATAAGTGTGATTGAAAACAGTGTTTCCACGGAGATGTTGGTATCGCTGGACGTTTCGCAAAAGACTGGATGCTCGGCATAATATTTCGAATTAAAAAACAATTTGCCAGCTACAAGAAGTCGTAGCAATGACGCCAGAGACTCATCCCCACGAAGAGCAGTGGACATTGCATTGTTATGCATGAATGGACGTTGCTAATTTGTTATGCATGATGATTTACATTGTCTCGCATGTGTTCTCTCAGAAACCGGCGGAAACCCAAGCAGAAACCACGTGAATATGTGAAAATCAAACACTTTGTTTCAGTGGTCTTTTTGCAAAATTCTGCGCCCGTGGTACCAAGGGAATAGCTGTAATGGCATTGAAAATATCACGGACAGAAGTTGGTAGAATTTGGGGTAAACTTGCTTTGTTTATGCGATTTGGCCTGTTTTTTTTACAACGCAAGCAAGGCAAGACAAGACAAAATGTTTGTTTTACCTTTAATCTTCTAATTTAAATCTAAATCATAGAAAAATCTGGTCGCCACATATTTGGCGACTAAACCAGAATTTTTAGTCACCAAAGAGAAAATGTTAGTTGCATTGGGGACCATATCGGTCGCAATTTCGAGCCCTGGGATGTCAACCGTGGGAAGAGCTGTATTTGATTGCGTTTGCTGATTAGTTCCAGTCGCGGCAGATACATGTAGCTCGGTCTTAATCCGGTCTGATGAAAAGTGTTGATTTTAGCAATAGAAAGAGGTTGAAAGGCAGCTAGTGAAATCATTTAAGGTATCATCTATATCAAAGTGACTGTGTTGAACATACTCTCATAATCTTTGATTACCACTAGTTTATCATAAATATACAGTGGGCTTATTGACTTGTCCCAAGGGTAATGGCGTGGTCTTTCTTACTTGACAATGATTAGAACTTGATGATGAATACCTTTCAAGACTTTCAACATTGATGAAAAAATAAAAACCAACTACCAACTAACTTGTCTACACAGGCAATCAAATTTAATATCCATGAAAGTATATCATTATACATTTGAATCTGGTCTTTAAAAAACATTCTCAACAAACAACCAGTGTGAGTGCTGCATGCCATGACCAGACAGCTACTGATTTTCTGGTTCAAAGCACAAGGCAGGTTAAGCATGTTTATGTTTATATTTTCTAGTTTTGATGGCTATCACTGCCACAAACTCCACAACACTTTTGTTCTGAAAGACACTTTTATAGAAGAGACATCAAAGAACCCATCACTGTTTAATTGTGGATTGTTATTCAGGGGTTTCATTAAGGGCTGGGCACCTGGCAAATTGACCCCCTGCAAGGACAATTTTGCCTATCCGGTCTGACCATCTAGAGTAAAGTTTTTCTTACAAAGAATTTCTGTTCAAAAAAGTACTGCTTGCCTGTGAAAACCAGTTGACCTTCTGCTGTAAACCTTAATGAAACCCCTGTTAATTAATCAGCTTTCCAACAAGCCTGTAATGACCAAAGTAGGCCAGGCTGATGGCAGTTCGATTGCTTGTATATTGAATAATTTTAGGCCAATTTAAGTTTCTTCTTTTTATTCTATTGTCTTTGTTTCAGGGGATGAACCTGTCAAAGATATTCTTGATGACTCAGACCTACTTGATCAAATAACAGACCTTCTGAATGAAGATCCTCCTGCCCCTCACTGGCGACATCTTGCAAAGGAGCTTAAAATTCCTCAGGAGAAATGCAAGATCTTTGAGCCTACAGAAGACAGTAACAGCCCAACTAAACTGTTGTTTAAAAGTATTGAAAACTGGGAGCCAGACTTGACATTTGAAGAGCTTGTTTTGGCACTTGTGGCTATGAAAAGACATGATGTCTTAAATGTCCTCCAGAAATATTTTTCAAGTAAGTTGAAATTTTTCACCATCATCAATCCTGGTACTGTAATATAAATTTATGTACTTTTCCCCAATTTCAAGTGTACGTACAGGTATCTTCTCTGGCACTTCTAGCTAGGAAATTCAAACAATTTTTGTTTGGTTTGTTTTGAATTCAATATCTACATGTATGCCTTGAATTAAGTGATGCTAAATTAACTTGTATGGGGGTTTCATGAAGGGCTGCACACTGGGCAAATTGACCGGCTGTGAGGACAACTTTGCCCAGTGGGTTTGACCATCTAGCAGAAAGTTTCTCTTACAAAGAAGTTCAGTTCCAGTACCCTTGGCCACCTGTGAAAATTAGTTGCCCCCCTGCTGAAAACGTTAATGAAACCCCTGCAAGGACAAAGTAACAATTCCCTTGCTAACTTTTCTTACATCTATTATGGCTCTTAGGTAAGGTAGGTAAAGTCTGCATGCGAGCCAAGTGGCCCATCAGGCCAGAGCTTATCCCGGTTTCTGTAGCATGAAGCGACTAGGGGTATTTCTACTCCCCCTGGAAGGGATGCTAGTCCATCGCAGGGTTACCCCCAGCATTAAGTTCGCCGGTACCCATTTATACACCTGGGTGGAGAGAGGCACTGGGAGAGTAAAGTGTCTTGCCCAAGAACACAACACAATGTCCCCGGCCAGGCCTCAAACCTGGACCACTCGATCCAGAGACGAGCGCACTAACCATGAGGCCACTGTGCCTCCCATTATGGCTCTTAAGGTATGATTTATTAATTCTCGTCTTTTACACCTTTAGCTGATGATGTTGACCAGATTTTGGAAGAAAATAATCTTTTAGCACCAATGGAGGATCACCCAGATGAAAATGAAAGTTAAAGTACAAGTAGTGAAATATTTTCAATAGATGCTAAAATTCAGCTGCATTGCTTTCTGTATGCATTGCATGCCTATAGTGTCAGTCATTATTTTAAATGGGCTTAGGAATTCATGGAGTAATTATTTCTCACTTGCAGCTCATTTCATTACAGTCACTTTCCTTGCAAATTGTGTTCTAGTTATCTCATTGAGTATAATATTTTTTTCATCATGAACTCATGAATGCTACTCATGTAATCTCCGTGCATGTAATCTCTATGCTCTTTCCCAGAGTAATTACAAATATTTTTGGCTGGTTGGGGTTGTTTGGGGGGACCGCCTACTGTAAGAAGAACAAGAGTGTGTTTTTCTTGTGCTTATTCTTGTGTTTCTTGTACCCTCAATAGTTTATAACAATGGCACAGCTTGTGCTCATGCTTAAATATTTCAATACAACTTCAATTAAGAAATTTATGTATTGGTGGAACCATTTTGGTCTGTTTAGTATTAACTATTGTATGATGTCATTTGAATTTTGACTCAATTTGGGGTCTTGTTAAAATATCACAAATACAGACATGTAACTGTAGACCGTATGTCGCTCACACATGAAGTGATACAGTACTATGCACATGATGTTTCTACTTCAAACGTACCTCTAGAATGTAGATAGTATAGACAGAGACCTGCACACCTTAATGTATTCGTAGTCTCAGATTAAACCACTGTTGTGTACATTTGTAATCATGTGGAAGCTAAGTTATGTGGTCATGCACGTGCCATGTTGCCTCATGTAGGCATTGAAATTGAGTTATTTAATTTGCTCAAAGATATTAAGCTAATGGACATGTAAATAATATGTTGGTAGATGTAAACATAAGCAGGCTTGTAATTTATTGGTGGCCATTAATTTTAAATCCAGCAGACTCTCTGGTGCTGGATTCAGTAATTATTTTATGACTGTTTGTCTACCTCTAGGTTCTGTTATTGTTGTAACATCATCGCCATCATCAAAAACTTAGCATATGTAGTTGGTGTTAACCCCCAGGTGGGGCACTCAATCGGAACTGCAGTACATGATTAAAATCAGGCCAAAAGTAATACCGACATGATAATGACCCATCTCTTCCAAAAGGATTAGATACACCTAATCTCGGTTGATTTTGTTGATGGGAGTTAAGTTGAGTGTACAGCTCGGTTTCAAATACATGGTAAGTGTGTTAAGGTACGTGTCTTGCCAGTTGTTTACCAAATTGGATTAGAGTTTATCGTCTCCAGGTTCAGGAGTGTGTAAGCCTACATTACTGATATTAATCTGAAAATGCTGTCAAAGAATGGAAAGAAAATGTCAAGAAGTATCAAAAACTACTGTGTTCTGGAAGGACAGTCTCCTTTAAGGGTGGCATGAAATTAATGTGATAATGACAATTGTTCAGATGTAAACAAGATGACAGCGGCCTTTTCTGAAAGACATGTCTTTGCATATCAGGATGAATGGTCAGTTAAGTAATACCCAAGGTTTCCAGAGATTTTGCTGATCTTGTTCCGTAGAACTGTCTGCATTAGTTGTAACACAGTCGCCTAAAGATGAGTATTTTTCTACGCTTCGTAGTAAATGTACGTGTATTTTTTCAATGGGTATTTCATGCGTGTAATTAATTTCGTAGTATGTTTATTTAATCTCTGCTCTATTAAAATCCATGTACAGAATTATTATCAAATATTTTGTATAGCAATTAAGATCAATGTCATTGTATAAAGCTTCGGGTAATATTTTTTTATCATCAATATTATAACTGTTACAGTACGCAGAATTAAAGCAATTGGTACAAACTGAACTAGGCTGTGTGAAGGGATGAATGGGTGGGGCCGGGAAGGTTTAGCAAGGGAAGAAGATTATTTTACAGTTGGTTAAGACATTTTCTGGACAGCTTATTGGTTATCCTTGACTGGGATGACCAGCTGATGGGGACGTGTTAAAAGATTAAAGTTCTAAGGAAGGAGAGGGCAGATCCTTGCAGTGAAGATGTTTGTTTTGTGCAGTTTTTGGTGATTACTCAATGAAGAGCTCTCATAGAATATAATGCCTAGCAAGTTTCCGAGTTTGGAGTGTCCTGTAACTAATTTGTTTCTTGTCACATTGCTTTCTACTGGTATGTTTAAGTCTTTACACGTGATAAGACCTATTAGGATTTCTGGACTAGAGCTGTTTTCAATTGAGTGTCGAAAGTAATCAGGCGGTTACCTTGGTTTAGTTTTGGTTTTACTGCGGTTTGAGATTGGCTGAGTAGTCTAATTGGTTAATTGGTTTGGTTTTCCGGTTTAACGACACTCAAATGAATACCGCTCTAACAAGTCAGTAATTTGATCAGTGTCATTTGATTTGTTTATCATATTTATGTAATATTGAGACGGCTAGCAGATAAAACGACAATTGACAAGACCTTGTTTGCCCGGCAAGTATTAAGAAGTCTACGTAACAGGCGCTTCAGTAATTTTCCAACTCTCGCCCGCTGGAATAATGTATCAACTGACTGCAGGCTGACTGTCGAGCAGAGAAATTGAGTTAAATTGTCGTTCAACTCTTGTCAGCTGTCGTTTTAAGGGCACTACACCCGGGAGGCCGAACTCCCTTTTAAAACGACGGGGGTACTCGTTGTACCTTTTAGGGGTTAAAAAAGCGGTTTTGGTACCCCTGAGGGTGTTGAGCCTAAAAGGGTCCACAGGGGGGAGCTTTTGCAGTACCTTTTAGGGTACTGAGCCGAAAAATATATCACAAGAGGTAATGTGTTGTTAGAATTGGTACAAACTTTTCAAGCCACGCCCACAAAACAGGATCTTGTTACCTCTCCTCAAAATTTCCGACGAGTACCCCATCCTTTTGATATGGGAGCCCCCTCCCCCCCCCCCCGCGGGATAAGATAGTACCAGAAGTCTCCTGTATATCTTATTATCTGCACGCTGATTATCGATAGGTGTTTTGATGCTATTTTGTCATCTTATTGCGTCTGTTTATTTTGTTTGCCTCAGAGCAATTTGTCCAAAAATATGGATTATGGGTAAATACTATTTAAAAATTGGGGATTGTAGCGATTCTTGAAGGTAATAAACTGAGTTATGAGGAAACGCGTCTGTATTACATGTGTTCAACCCATGTATAATGTTTTGTAGCCGATATAACGCGCGCTCTGATTGGCTTATTCTAGGGGATTCTCCCGTTATTCCCACGAACCGACTACGGACGTGCAAAGTAAAATGTACGTTGTAATTTTAAAAATGTAAATATATTTTCTTTTTTTCTGAGAATTGTAGCGGCTGAAAATTATGAGTGGCGAGGAACACTGAGAGTGAATTCTATTACCCTGACAAGCCACAATAAGCTACAATTTCAGCGAATTCACAGCGTTAAATTATGAACGAGTTGGTCCCGGACAGGACGAAGGAAACAGCCAAACAGCTTTTAATAAGCCCTATACAGTGGAACCTCCATTTACCGTACCTCTTGCTGGAGATAGAGCCGCGACATTTGAGAGCAGAACCGAGGTCTCTCTAATGCCAACCATTTGCCTTGAAGGGATAGTAGTAATAGTACAGATCATTGTACATATCGTAGTCGGCCTTTGTGTTTCCATCGCACTGATAAACATTACACCAATTTTTGTACCAATTATAATCAAAAGCAACAGACCACATCACAGCAAGTGTTCTGTCGATGGTTGGATTGTAGTAGGCCAGGACTCCAACGGCTCCCGTTGCGACAGGTCCAGCCATCGTGCGAAGTCTTCTTCTTCCTGGGTGACTCACCTCCTTCAATTCGTACAACATAGCTTGTCCTGCGAAAAAAACAAAATTAATTTAGGTGAAACCGAGTGAGAATGTTTGTCACTCTTCCGACAAGCTACTGTAGCCTCCTACGCAGACGATCTATGGGCTCGTCACGCATTCTTCCTCCCCCACGTCGGGAAGGAAGATTGCGTGACGAGGCCATTAGGCCAAAGAGGCTACCGACAGGCCGGCAGTTTCCATGTGGGGAACTCGGAACTTCAAAATGCTCATAAAAACGCCAACGAATTTAGTTGGATTAAGTTCGATTTCCGCACGCTCGATTGTGTATCTCAAGCGAGGAGAAACGGTCATGTTGGACATATTCCCGGAGTCATATTTTGTTACGCTGTGTCTTTCAAGATCAAGCGTGATTACTACTATACTAACGAGCCTCTGCAAATGCTATATTCACTTTTACCATCATCTACAGAATGAGGCAAGTTTTCTTCCGCAGTGTCAGAAAAGAAGTTGGTACTGAGGGCGTCTGCCATTTCATTCCACTGCCGTTGTCAAAGCCAATGGCCACTTTGCGACTCATATCATCAATGACTTCTAAAACGTCTTTCAGCACATCGACTGCAAGCTTGACGCCTTCACGGTTCCTGGATCAACTAAAATTTAAAAAAAGCAAGTTAGTGTGATCTTAATAAAACCTTTGTACCGTTTCTAAGAACCGAAATCTTGTAAAACCTTGCCAGAAGTTGTACCGATCTAGGGAAGCATATAAAAGAGCACCAAGGGTGAAGAAATCAACAAATCAAATACTTTGACTTGTTACTCGTTGGCCGGGGAGGTACTCCCTTATATGGGCTATATAGGTATGTGCGGCCCCAAAGGGTATGGTTTTTCAGCCGTTTTGGTCATAAATAGGTTATCGATTTTGGCCATTTTGGTCATAAATAGTGTATGGTGTTTGAACTCTACTCTTGAATTAAGTATGTTTTTTAAAAGAAGCTACTTTTTCATCATTATCGATAACACAAAAGCCCTTCATAAATTATGTTTAGGGCAACTGTGTAAGCCGCAACGGTCATAAATAGGGCATATATTGAATCTTTGGTCAGGTCATAAATAGGGTAGGGAAAATCGCGGATTTTGGTCATAAATAGGGTAAGGGTTTTGGGAAGCGGGCCGCACACCCCCACTCAGTTTTTCTGGGGTAACTCCCCTCCCCTCCCCTCCCCTCCCCTCCCCCTGGCTCTCTAGTCCAGGCTGGGTCTCTCTCTATCACGCAACTCTACACTCCCGGGAGAGGGACTTTACTCCTTGCGTGACAGTAGTTACTCGACTGATGATCACAAAATGTTCAGTGTCAGACTCCTTCGTAAACTATTCAGCTCCTGATTTTCACGAGTGGCGACAAACCGTTGTAGCTCTGCTATCTTTAAGAGTGCTACTTCTGGAAAAATTTAACAGTTTTCGTATCTTTTGATTTTCTCTCATACCTACTGATAGCGCAACGGCTGTTGTTAATAGAATGGATCACTGGTCATCCTCACAGTTCAGAAACAAATGTTATCCTTATTATTTAACTTAAAGACGTTCGCGCGAAAATTTTCAAGTCGATAGAGATTTTTTTTTAATTTTTGCTGCAGTCAGATAATGAGTTACTTGTGTCAGAAATGTAGAAGAAATTGGGGGTCATCGACCTCATTTCAGAGAAAAAGCGTGTGGAAAATTACTCTGATGTTGAAAAATTGGTGCGCGAAATTCAGCAAGGTCTACAGGAGTTTATAGTTAAAAATATCGAAGCTGAGTCAACGGAGGCAAACGATCTTAGTTATATTTTGTAGAAGTGGGTCTGTTGCGTCCACAGTAAGGATGCGCAGGAACAATTAGCGCGAACGTCCTTAAATGGTGTTATGTGGCAAATCAAACATCTTCGTAAAACTAGCCCAACTTTTCTATTATTAAATGTTCTAACTGATATTCAATCTTGATCCACCTATTAGACAATCCATTTCATGTGTCCACTTACTAAAATTACTAAAGACAATTTACCTTTAACTTTGGACATTTCGTTTTCTTGGTCCCTCAAAGGTCCTCAAACTCTTCGGCCCTGCGATCGCTTCAAAAGGGCTTCAAGTTCCTACATAGAAAAAAAGAAAACAGTCACCCCTAGCTAATGCGACCTGATCAATGGCCGAATGTTGCTCAGGAAATTTGGATGTCACTGGTTTACCAGTGCTATCTTTAAACTGGTAATGATTAAACACGACAAGAAGCTAAATGTAATATCCTTTCAACATTCGATCACTTACTACATTCAAGTACCAAATATTGTGAACTTTATTAAAAAATGAAAGAAAAAATATTGTTCGCCTCAGTGGGACGACAGAAACAGGAAACTAAGTTTAATTCGGTAAATAATTATTTACACTTTTCATTCTTTCAAAGAAAGCATTTTTTTTTACCCAGCGGTGATCTGGATAAACAAAATCAAAAAGCATGTAACCTGCGGCTACCGGTAACGCTATAAAACTGTTGTCTTTTTTGAGTTGATCAAGTAAAAAGTTAGAAAATTCTACCCACAGCCAAAAACAAAGCAAACACACACACAGACACAAACCCCCCCAAAAAACAAAAACAAAAACAAACAAACAAAAAAAAAAACGCAAATATGATAATTTCTTGTCACCTGGCAATTGGAAGCCATTTTAGGATAGTGGTCCAAACCAGCATCTGATAACGATGCTTCAATTTGCTTTGAAAAGAACCAATTCTTAAATGTTAAAATAACGATCAGCAACATTTCAAAAGTTGATACATTTTATTTAGAATGCTTATACAATATTTAACCGTTTCTCTGACTTGTATGTTCTAATTCTCATTTTAACAAGACTTACGGTTAGCTAGGTTGCACTCAAAGAAAAAAGAAAATGCTGTCATGTCTGCTGAAAGTCGTAAAGGTTCGATTTTCTTATTATGACCACGCGCCTTGTATAGCTGACGGGGCAATTCAAGCGTGTTTAAGGCGGGGCTCTATCTGAAATATGCCTTTTTTTGCAAAGTGTCGCAACCATGATTTTCATCAAAACTCTAACTTAATATACATCCAACTAAAAAGCTAATTGCTTGCAAATTATAATTGCTATGTCAATTATTGTAATTTGACACCGGGCTTTCAAAGTATTACATGCTGTGCATGACCCCTATGCACTTGAGAGAAGATTTCTATGTACAATTTAAAGAAAAAAATATTTTGCAAAATTCGAAAATGCGGAACTCTGACAACCATCTTAAGTTGTGCAATCTAAATTGTGTAACATTCATTTTGATAACTTTTATCCTAAGAATATATTCTACGGCAAATTCCCTCATTCATAGCAATTAACCCAGTGAGATCTACCAATCCTAAAAATGTGAGAAAATGTGAGATATCTTTTCTCAAAGGCAAAAGTAACTCGTTTTGAGAAAACGAGCTTTGAACTTATAGGGAGAAATGCTTCTCAAGATAAAACTTCGATACCTTAAGATTCAAATAATAATTCCGATTTAAAAAAAATTCCAGATTTTTACCCCCCCCCCTCCCCCCATTCACACAAAAAAAGTTTACCTACCCTAGCTACGCCTTTTTAGTCGGTCTCCTTTGATAAAATAATGCTCCAAAATCACTTCAGAGGTATGCACCCTTTTGTGTTCATTTTTCTTTAAATACTTGATATGTTTTATAGTAGTTTAAAGAAACACGCACGACCGACGAACTGCCGACACACCGTGACCTACCGACTGTCGGCCGACTGTTTGCGACGACTGTCGGCCGACGCCTGGTGGGATCGTCTGTGAGATCAAATTCCCAAAATCTTGCAAGCTTTACGCCAATAATCACTCTACACAGGGAAGCTCCACAAGTGTGGCCCTCTCATGGTTCCCTCACGCACTTCCTCCCCATCGGTTCTCATTTTTCGAGGCGAAACCTCGTGGTTGTTCCCCGGTTTTTTCCACGCTTCCAATTCCACACATTACCTCATTCCCTGCAGGTAAGAAATACCGAAGAGTCCTGGGCTCTGAAAAACAAAATGGCAGTAGGCTCTTGGCAACTGTTGTTTCTGTATTTTGGTTGTTGTTTTTTTTTTTTGCATCTTTAATTCAGAGAGATGGAAGGAGCTCACCAAAGGAAAGGAGACCGTTTGGTAAGAAAACTTGAACTTGAAAAACAACGGGAGGAACTTCTTCTTGAAAGAGCAAGGCTTCTTTCACTGAAGAACGAGTTTGGCGAGAGACAATCCAAACCCTCTTCAGAAACTTCAAGAAACAGCTCTGCATCCACGTCGAAATTGTCAGCAGCAATCGAGAGGACGAAAAATAGAATTCCAGAATTTGAAAGGAAAGTTCAAACGCTGAGACAAGAAAACCAAACAAGAACGGATTTACTGAGAAAACCTTATGATGGAGAAATGGGAATCGGGTCCTACGAACCTTGGCAGCTAGAAGATTTCTACTTTGTTCGAGAGTTTGTACGGTCATGGATTGACGAGGTTTTGGATTTTATAATTCGAGAACGCCCCAGAAATACATCTGAGCACGAATTATCAACTATCGCTGAGCGGTTTTTTGAAGAACTTGAAGTGGAAAAGAGACATGATAAAATTTTCCAGTTGAGTTTTGATATTGAGGAGAGTATTCTCGCGGATGTTATTCACCAGGCTGCCAAGGAAACAGCTAGAGAAATTATGGCGTTTGAAGCTCAAACCAGGAACATGCTTGACGGTATCATATTGCATTCTTTTGATCTACAATCCCGAGCAGATGCCCAGAGTACCTTGATTAACAATGCTCTTTCACAAATGAAAAAGGAAGCTCAGAGGAAAAGGGATGTATGGTCTCACAGCCAAACGTTCCACTTAGAAGACAGTGTACAAGGAACTGACATGGCAGTAAATGAAGAAGACGACAGCTTTGATGGAACCATTCTGCACTTCCACAACATCAAACCTTTCAGTGACCTACCTGATGAAAGTCTACTCTCGGAGCAAGTTGACTTTCAAAATGAAGAATCAGAATTTTGGATGGGTAATGGTGTCGATCTTTCAACTCTGCCATTACCAAGACGATACAAAGGCATTTCATGTAGTGCTGTATCACCCAATGACAGCCTCATTGCCCTTGGCTCTGTTCAGGGAGATATTCTTACATGGGATTTGACAACCCACCCACCACGCATATTGAGAACTAGCCGTGGGAAAAATGCTGCTGTCTCGCAGCTCCACTGGAGTTTTGACTCTTCGTTAGTGGTCAGTCTCAATGAATATGGTGTTGTTACAGTATGGTCTCTAGGCAACACTGTATCTGTACCTTATGATGTGAAATCATTTGAACCTATTGAGCAGAATATTGGTTTTAAGTCCACTGCATTAATTCCCTTGTTCACTCTTGAACCAAGTGACTTGGTTTTCACAAGTGGACCATTTTCCAGGTCTAAAGATTTTGCACATGAAGCAACAGCAGTAGCATTCCATCCTTCTTCTTCACTTCTCGGGAAGCAAGCATTTTTAATGGTAGGATTAAACAATGGTAACATACTGAGACTGAAGTTCACTGATGTGGCATCTGTGATGTCTTTTCCACAAGTTCACCCAGCAAATGGTACAACTCATAAGATTGGTGAAGACATTGATGCTGAACTGTTCAAAGCTCATCGTCATGGCATTACACTGATAAGTTTTGTAAACAACATTTCTCCAATGGTAACTGCAGATGAGAAGGGATTTATTTACTTGTGGGAGTATTCCAGTGAACACTTATCGGGATTTGGCTGGTTTGTTCCCAGTATCAAGTACAGACTGAAGTTGTCAGAAATGACTTACAGGCCTGTTGTAGGAGCACAGGAGAAAGTTGAGTTCACTGATGTTGTGAAAGGTCCGAGTAGGAAACAGCATCGTCTCAGGTAACAACAGTCTTGAAAATTCAGTCTTCACTTCCTGGGCAAGCTTGATGACATGAGCGATGCTGTAGAGTTCCATTACAGGAACAGTTTTCATCAGTTACTCTTGTAATAAGTTGCATAAGAATAAATGTATGAAAAGGGTTTTGAAATTTTTGTTTTTGTTTTTTTTTCAATTGAGGGTGAGATTAGAAAAGGGAATCCATGATAAAAATTCTGCTACATCTAAACTCTCTATATATATTTCCAAGGGTCTTAATAATAGCAGGCAAGTCAAGAAATTAAAGAAAATGCTTTGCTTCATTTTGTTGTCACAATTAGCATTTTTCTACTTATAAATTCAACTTCCAACACTTCGTACATTAGTCAACTGAAGATGACAGTTGGTTCTGTCAAAGCATGTCTTTGAAACTTAGAAGTTTTGTCATTTTCTTTATATGAATGTAGTATATTTTTTGTAATTATTCACATTGGCAATCTGTATTTACATGTAATACACATGTGTGTAAATTGCTTATAATTACAAGACAATTCAGGCTTGGACAAATGAGCTAGAAGTGCTAAAAATTCTACTCAATTTTCAATTTACCGACAATGTTTTTGCTGTCGTAACACCAAGTTACACTAATGATGACTGGTATTTCTTTTGGAAGAGTGGAGAAGCAGTTGGCATAAATTTCTTTTTTTTTTTGCTTATTTTGTTTAGTTTTATGTTATTTGCATGTACTGTTTTGTTAATTTATTTGCTATAATTTTAAGCTATAATTTGTGGTACTTTGCTTTTTTAGGCAAGAAATGATTGCAAAGCAGAAAAAGACCCAGAAGTATATCAAATCACTTCAGTTGGGAAAACCATGGAAGATGGATGAGGAAGATGACAAAGTTACTTACATTTTTGTGCCAAAGAATGTCCCTGAATCAGGATCAACATTTCACTGTGTAACTTATAACACATCATCAGGTTTATTAGCCTCTTATGTCACCAAGCTGTACAAACCCGTCGAAATTCCATGCTCAAGGGTTATCTCCTGTGCAAAAAACTTTGCAGGAACTAAACTTGTGTACATGCTTCTGTTTCCCAAAGCAGAACCACAGGAAGCTCATGTATCATTTGTCATCATCAATCTTGAACCTGAAGTGAGCGTGAGCAAGAATTATGTTCACATCAGGCTCAGCAATGATGATTATGTTAAATGTTTGTATGGGGATACATGCTCCTTTGGCATCTCACAAGCCATAGATGCTACGGCAAGTGAATACATTGTGACCAATGTAAACAGCACTTTAACTGCAGTTTCCATGACAACAGGAAATGAAGTCATGGCAGAAACTGAGGATAGATGGGTGGGTTGCCATCTTAGGTTTAAGAAAGGCCAGATCCCTCCTACATCCAAAGTACAAGTCGCAAGTACATGCAAGGGGCTGCAAGTGTTACTGTATGCCAGAAGGTCCAATTCAGCAATTTTGTTACAAGTAAGAGATGAGAACAATAAAGAACAACGTATTAGAACATGGAAAGCCTTGCAGAAATGGATACATGTTGACAAGCGGGATGATGAAAGAACTCCTGCTACTTTACAAACAATGAAGCAACTTACTTGGACTTTTGATGGGCATTGTGATGTGCACGTTCAGTGCTTCATGGAATCGTTGCTTCTTGATTTGATTGACGACGCTATTCAACTGGTTGATGGTGCATTTATCAATGAGCAAAGACAAATGTTCCATGCTGAAAACATTCAAATTCCATTTTTAAGAAAGACCTTGCAGTACTCAGAGGATACTGATGACAAGAGTGTGTCTGCTCATTCTGACAGAGAGACAAATTTATCAGCACAGTGGGAATAAACTAAATTTAGAATGTTATCCAACTTAAATTTGTGCTGAGGAAAGAATGGACAAATGACCAAAGAATTATATATGTGGTACAACAACAAAGAGTGTATTTGTATATACAAGGCTTAAGTCTGTCCAAAAAAGTTTTGATTATTAAATCTGATACCAGTTTTGAAGAAAGATATAGATTGAAATAATATGATAAATGAAGCAATGAGGTAGGGTAGTCTTTTTATTAACAGCTACCCAGCTTTTTGAATAATTTGTTATAAAAGGGTTATTCCATCCTCAAAGGGTGTTTTCAAAATGAAGACACAGAAATTAGGACCCACTGGACTAAACAAAGACTTTTAAACTAAAGCGGTGACCTTCTAGACTGCTTGACTGCTTGGAATAAACCAAATACAACCAAGAGACTAATATATACTATAGTAGCATCTACTGGTAGCATTTTGCATGACCTTACTTGGTAATAATATGGCATAATAGGGGAATTGTAAAGGAACATATGAGAATGAACATAAATAATTTATTCTGTTTGTTCTTATCAGCAAAATTGACTCTTTAGGGGCTAATCTTGTAGCATCTGTCCAATTTTCTTCAAACCACTGTAATTTTCTTGGGAGAGGTTGTTTCTGGGAAAAAAATTCTTCTTGATATTGTGGTCAAGTGAACAGAAGTGAAGAAAGAAGCAATCATAGATGCCCAGTGCATCCATGAGCTATTTTGTGTTTGGCACCGGATCATTGTAATTACAATGTGCTCCCTTAGTTCTCTGAGGTTCACTTGCCATTGATTTGAAGTAATGGTAGAGCATTTTAAGCTCAGCTGCCACTGGCTCAGAGGTCAAGGTGCTCTTGCTTTAGCATAAGGTGGCCAGTATGGGATGCTAGTCCAGTGCTGGTAACTCCCCAGGTTTTCAGGTTGCCCCAATGATTCACCAGTAATCATTTGGGCTTTACGTGGGATTTTACAATAGGCCCTTTGCAGCTAAGCCATCACGTGACCTATTTTTCATAAAATTATGGCCTATAACTTAACAAATGCCAGAAATGGAAAAAGTATGTCGAAAATATCAAAATGGCCAAGTTTGAGGCCCCCATTATTAAAGAAGGAGATTTCACGACGGTCCGAATTTTTAAAAGAATAAGAAGATTTGTATGGAAAAAGTTGCTGGAGAGCAAGGCCTTGCTCTCCAGCAACATTTTACATACAAATCCTCTAAATTTTCCGAAAATTCAAACTGTCGTATAAACTTACTCTTTAATTCCAGGGGCCTCAAACTTGGCTAGTTAGATATTTTCAATGCGCTCTTTCCATTTCTGGCATTCTTTAAGTTATAGCCCATAATATAAAATTTTTCTAAAAAAATTTGGTCACGTGACCCCAGCTGCAAAGGGCCTGTTGAGGGAAATTTTCCAAGGGCCTGGTTCGAGGATACCCAGCTCCCCAGGCGATAATCACGGCCAACATGGCGGAAGGAACCTCGACGAAATTTCCGAATGTTCCTGATGTGGACATTGATGCTAATGGACGTTTCAAATACATTCTTATCAAAGTGATGGATAAAACACCGGGTGGTGCTTTCAAATACATAGTAAGAGGATTCGACTGGGCGGATTACCACGGTAAGTTGAGTGACAGATCACTGTAATGTTGAACTTCTTTAGCTTAAGTTGATGTTGCAGACTGTTGGGGGTTCACTAATCACTCGATTGGGTTTGTATATTTTCTCTCCAAGAAATGCATTGCCTTGCTAAGCTGAGTTACATGAACGGTATAGTAACATCGGTAAGATCGAAGGCGGGCTGGTTTTTCTCAAGGTGTATCTTAATTAGAGAAAACAACTGACACTGGACTCAAATCTATCACCCACCCCTCTTCAGCTATGTATACCTGCCAACTCTCACGCCTGCGGATCTAAAATTGTGATCTCACGCACTCTGACCAATTTCTCACGCCTAACTGACAATAGCGAGTGTAATTGCTTAAAAACCGATTAAATAAAAATGTAATTTTTTTTCGGCAAAAAACAGTTGGTGAGTACAGCAAAAAAGCGTCTTCAAGCTTACTCCGTTATGCGTACTGAGTTCGCGACACCAACGTGTTTAGATTGTGTGATGTGACACGTTTCCGGTTTACTTTGTCATGGTTAATCGATAATAGGAAATTTTCGGCAATCTTCAGAAGTCGGCGGAAATCTTCGGCAATCTTGGGAAGTCTTTGGAAATCTTCGGCAATCTTTGGAAGCCGTCGGTAAATCTTCGGAAGAGACGAAAACTCTCACGCATTTTACTGAAAAAAAGTTGGCAGGTATAGCTATGTCAAAATTCACCGTCAGTCTCTACCTGAAAAGATCATTATTTTCAAACATCATTTTATCTAGAAGAGTAAACAAGGTGCTGACATTTCACACCCTAAGAAACATTCATCTAATACATACCGTTAAACCGTTAGTAAGTATTAACCCAGTTGCCTGGGTGGCCTCAGCCAACAATGCGGTCCATATGTTGAGAAGGAAGAGAAGGGTAGAAGACTGAGGGGAGGAGAGGAAGTTGAAGAGCCCACAAACCTGAAATAGTCATCTGCCTTACCCATGAGAGTGAGTGGTGACGTGAGAGCCAGAGAGGGAGGGTGAGAGGTGGAATGCATATTCGAATGGGTCAGTAGAGAAAAAAAAAAAAAATTAAACCAAAATAGCATACATAGCACATAATTTAAAAAATTAAGTAGCAGTAGAGCAAGTTAACACTAATAATCGAGAACAAAATGGGAAAAGAGAACCTCATACTAATACTAATTAAAGAGCGAGTACTAATTAAAGAGTGACAGATACTCACACAGCCATCAAAAAGTTGTCAAAAACTAATGAAAAACTTTCCTCAAGTTGACAACTGTAAGGAGTGTAGCCCTGTTAGCATTTTCTTCATATTACATAATAAACTACCTTGATACTAAGTTAGCTTGCTGGGAAGCATTGGCCCTTGGTTATTTTGTATGCGTAGGGAGCCTTGCACTCAGTCCATACTGCTACAACCCAGTGGGCCTATATATCTCCCCAGTACAGTCCTTGTGCTTGGTTAGTACAGTAGGTTAATATTCCTAGCTAACCCTTTGTATTGGAGAAACCAAGTGTATGGTGATAACGTTTTTGCTTAAATATCCCTTCAGCTGACATATATGATAAAGTTGAGGCTGAAATTGAAAGTCTGGGATTGAAAAGCGAGTGTGTTGGTGGAGGACGAATACAACATGACAGAATTGACAAAAAAATCCTTGTGTATGGCTACTCCGTGGTAAGCTAAACATGTTTTTTTGTTGTACACTGATGACTTCCTTCTTTAGAAAAATTGGAAATCAAGAGGATTAACACTCTATGGAAAAGTACTAATAATTAAATCTTTGGGGTTGTCTGACTTAATATACTCAATTTCAAATGTTAACGTCCCTAAGGAAATAGTGCCAATGGTAAAAGATGAAATGTTTCATTTCCTTTGGAAAAATAAGAAAGACAAAATAAAACAGACTAGTATGTACCAAGACCTTTCTACGGGAGGCTTACGGATGGTTGCCGTCAAAGTTGCGATAAAATCGCTCAGACTTGCATGGATCAAAAGACTTCTCTTTAGAGATAACTGCAATTGGAAAGTAGTACTGGACTATTTTTTTAACAAACATGGAGGTCTCAATTTCCTGCTTCAATGTAACTATGATGTCAAATATTTAAGGCACATTCCAACATTCTATAGAGTCATACTTATTGCATTTGATGAAATCAAGAATCTGTACAATTATGATCAAGGAACCGACACCATTCTCTTTAATAACAAAGAAATCTTGGTTGATGGGAAACCACTACTTATAAGGGAATGGTTTATCAAGGGTATACACACGATCCAACAGCTTTTTAATGAAAACGGTCAATACCTAACTTTTCAAGAACTTCAAGCTAAATATCATTGTAACACAAACTTTCTCCAGTTCTGTCAAATCTTGAGTGCAATTCCTATGAGCTTGAAGAACAGAGCGCAAGTCCTAGGGCAAAATTTGATCTTTCATCAGAGAGAAAACTGGAAATTTTTTTCACTGAATGAAACTAGTCAAATCAATTTTGAACGGTATAGGGCAAGAGACTATTATTGCCTACTTCTCGCTAAGAAACACCAATCACCTCATACTGGCCCGGAAAGATGGAAAAGAGATATTTCATTAGACACAGAGAATTGGACAGATGTTTTTAAAATGGCTTCAAAAACATGCAAAGGAAATAAGTTGAAAGAATTTCAATTCAAATTTATTCATAGGATTGTCATTACAAAGAAAGAACTCTTCAGATATGGGATAAATACAGACAGTGACTGCATCTACTGTGGTGAGCCAGACTCCATAAATCATACCTTTATCGACTGCGAATTTACAAAAACCTTCACATGCAAAGTCGTTAATTGGTTTAACACTCAGAATGGTTCAAACTTTAAACCAGATACAAAAGAAACGTTTTTCGCCATGTAACACTCTATGGAAAAGTACTAATAATAACACGGAGCTAGTGAGAAAATTCAATTACACGCTCCTCACAAATTTTACAGACTAGAAATCGTTCCTCCTCTCCCTTCCCCAGGCTATTAGTTGTTTGTTTGCTCTTTTGTTTATTTTGTAATTTTAAGTTTTCCTTTCCTTTTATTTTTTCTTTCTCTTGTTTTCTTTCTTGTTTTTTATCCTGTTTGATTTGACTGTAGCTAATGTGTGTTGTCAGAATTAATTAATTACTTTATTTTATTCGTTTTCCTAATGTAAGTAAATAACACCTGGTGTAAATAAGTAATGTACACTGTAGTATCAGAGTAGCCATACCAGAGTACTTTGTTATTGTAATTAACCGCGTGGTCATGGGCTGAGCGCGGTTCATGTTCTACCCGTGGTTGTTGTTGTTTTTTCTTTTTGTGTCAGTGACTAGACCCAAACTTCCTCTTGGCCAAATGTTGAATCGCGCAACCTGTGATGTTTATTCACGTTGGATTCGAAGGAAATAATAAATATGCTAAAGAGAGGTATTGCGTCAGCTAAGGAATGCGCTGACATTGCATCTTCCACTTTCACTACGTGACAAATAAGATCATGTTTACTTTGCAAGTTTATTTCGCTAGGAATGACAGTCTTTTTAGTTTTCCGAGTATTTTTCGTATTTTTAGACAAGAGAAGTGAATTGCCGCGCTGTAAAATTGAAGCGAGTTCAGAGATCGGAAGGAAAATTAAATATTTGCAAGCCAAGCAAAGAACGTGTCAGAACGTGCAAGGACTTTGTCATTGGTAGGGAAATAAACACTGTACTAAAGATAGCCATGGATAATGTAATTCTTGAATTATGTAATTCATGTGACTACTTTGCTAGCCCTTTACTTGTGGAAAAAACCAGTTAAATTTAATCGTGACTTTTAAGAAAGCAAGCTGTTGTTAATAGGGTTATTATCAAATCGTTTGTATCGTTCATGCCCATACATATCCTGAAGAAAGTTCCAGCTTACGTCATCGGAGATTTCACAAGGGCTATGACTGGTGGTGCATTAAGACAGTATGTGTTGATCAAGTGATGTGATGTCTACAGAAACAAATGAATCATCAAGGACTGTTTTGGAATGTGCACTGCATTGTAACAGTAGTGCTAAGAAAACAGTTAAATTTTAAAAGCGCAGTTATAAGATCTAACAGATCTTGTTTGTAATTTGTGACACGTGTAACTTTAAATAAATGAATAAATAAATAAATAAATAATAATAATAATAATAATAATAATAATTAGTTAAAAAAAGAACACCCAGATTTAAAAAAGCAATTCTCTTAACTAACTTTTAGATGGGTTGCAGCTACTATAAATAGAGTGTGTATCCTTTTGTCAGTATCCTTAACTATAAACACGTCACCATTTTGGAAAGTTCTAGTGCACATATAATAATATAAGTATGTAACTGGAAATGTTTGTTTCAGACTTAAACTGCAGGATTTAGAGTAGCAAGAACAGGATGTTCTTTTGCAGTTCACAAAACTCACATGACTACTTCTCCTGAAAGAAAAATAAATTAAGTATTGGAGGGACAATAGTTACTGAACTGATGATTTGAATGTTTTGACCATTAAACACTTCATATGAAAGAATTATCATGTAGTTAAACAGTAACAAATAAATGTTAACAGTCTGAGTGACAAATTTGCAGCTCACTGCTTAGATGTCTCTTTTCAGAGAAGTAGCATGAACAGAGGTACAGGACTGTTTCTGACAAACCTGTAGACCATTCAGTTGCTTCAGATGAATTAACTAATTTTGTTCACCTTGCAGTTAAATTTATTTGGGGGATAACGTATTCCTAAAATTATTATTATTATTTTTGTTTTCAGGGGTTTGGTCGAGCAGATCACTCTATGACAGTGGAAAAACTGAAGAATGTCTATCCAGACTACCAAAGTATAACATTTTCTAATGAAGGTTACTAGGATCCAACTTGAGAAATGATAACAGAAGTCTAGTGAATAAATTTATTTATTATTAGATACTGCACATTCAGGATGGGATTTTTGAGTCACTGCACCAAGATCTTGACCAGTGAGCTGTGGATGCCTATACACATGACCAAACAGTCAATCATGTGTCGTTTCACTGTTTTATTGTGAGAAATACATGATTGTATCGTTGCTTTCTAGAAGCCTTTGTGAAGTTGTAAACAACTATGAGTTAATGTGACATTTTATTTCATATGGCTCAGGATTTGAATTGCTTTTAAACAGAAAACAGGTGAAAGGCTCAAATGAAGAATTGGCTATAGTCATCCAAGGGGTGGTCGTGGATAATAATGCTATTCAATTGTTAAATCGCTATCAAGTTAATTTAACAAAACAAACTATATACACTATCCGCTGGATGGTGCTTTTTCTGGTGGATACTGTTATCTACAATTAAGCTTACGTCTATGAATTTCTATTTTAAATATTATTATAGACAGTTGTAAACAAACCTTCACACCTTGACAAAATTATTACTCGTCAACAGTTCAGCTATAAAGGACACTCACTAAAAGTCTATTTCACAGCTAATAGCAGCTATAGGTATAATGTATGGTACCACTACGGTACATTCAATACAGTTTTAATTTCTTTCCTATCTTAACACACTATGTGTTGGAGACAATAAAGACGAAAATAAGTTCCCCATACTGACTCTATTTCATGGGAGCCATCAGTTCTGCACAATCATTAAGTGAGAACTATTCTACAAGGTAAAGTAATAATTAAATAATAATAATTAATAAATGCACTCTCTACATACATGTAACTTTTTACACAGAACCAGTCTACAAATTATTTACAATAGTAAGAATTAAAAGCCTCATTAATTTTATTGATAAATGCACTCTCGACATACATGTATCTACTGACAGAGCATTACCAAAGACCCCTAGCTGGCCAGGAACGTTTTGCTAGTTACAAATTTATATTGAATGATAATATTTGTTAATGAAATTTCAAACTCAATTTCAATTTCCGCACTTTACACATAACATAAAATACATGTACCTGCATGACTTTGATAGGAATCACCTATGACATACATCAACAACTACACAGTCAAGTGACAGACAGCCACACAGATTTTGGAGCTGTTATGGACATCCAACGTACCTGCACTTTACAGTGTCAGAGTAAATGAGATGAGCTAATCAGAGACTAGACCGCTCTATGGAAGGTCTTGTTTGAAGAACTCGAAATTTTTTTTTGAGTAGCTTGTGCCACTGGGTATAAAAATCTTTCTCATATTTTTTAGTTGATTCAAGACTCAGCTACTAGACAAGGAGGTCTACATGTAGACTACATAGATGTTCTTTGTGGCGGTAAGGGAATCTTTCCTTTCTCAAAGAGCCTCTGCGTACATGTAGGAGGCATTTAGCAGGCTCTTTACAACAGGTTGATTACAAAAATGGCAACAACTTGTAAAATACATGTCACGGAAAGTCCAGCCGGAAATGAAATTTTATTGAAAAGGGATCGGATGTAATTTATGTCTGATCCCAAAACTAAAAAATTCTACATGTATATATATTTACTAGTTAAGAATAAATTAGGATTCTATCTTAATCAGTTTCTAACTGATAATTGTTTAAAATTGTGCTAACTCTAAGTCTACACTACTAGGGTGACAACATACCAGTATATAATGATATTTATGTACAAAAATGGTCAAGTTCTAAAATTCACAAGAATTTACATGTAAGATGACCTAAAAATCTGATTACATATAATACTAGATGTATTTAACCTAGTAACTGGCTCAGGCTATTAAAGTAAAACTACATGTAAAAATATCACAACAGCTAATTTAGAAATGCCAGGCCATTGGCTATGACTGACTATAATATTACTTGACTTTAGCCTTTGACTAAGGAGAATTTAAAGTCCAACTCTGGTCTACAACTTGTATGCATGCATCCTTCAGCCCTGTCAACTATGACCTAGAAATCTCAAGCTTGTTATCTATTAGTAAGTCAGTGGCCATTGTTCACAAGCCAAGTACACTGATCAGCTAGAAACGTTCCTCTGCTATGGTAGTATTTCCGGTGACTAACCCATAGCCGGATGAAATACCTGGAGGAGTTGGCTGCTGTCGCGAAATGGAGGATGAATTTTTAGAAGCACAATGCTTCCAGTACAGCCATGAAAAAGATACCGAGATTAAATACAAAACCCCATCTTTCAAAACCTCATCTGCAGTTTGTCTTCCATGATATGACTGCCCAGCAAGAATCACCACAACAATAAGAAAACAAACGGCAAGAAAAGCTGCCAAACATGAAAAAAGTGACTGGCAACCATGATCACTGTCAGAAGATTTATATGTGAAGACCGTGTAGGTGAAAACACCAATAACAAGACAAACTACCAGCAAAACAGCGAGCCCCCAAGTTGGATTCAGCATAATACCAATTAACAGCCAACAAAAATGGTAAACAGTCAAGTTTGCGCATGTTGCATAGAAGGCCATAGCGTACCACTTAACTTTTTTAGGACAGGAACAATGTGTACTTCCTCCTACCACAAAACCTAGACCTGCAATCAATGGATATATTGCAGGAATGAAATTTTGAAACTTAGATGCCAAAACAATGCAACAAGCAAATAGAAATAGGAATATTACTAATAAACCACAACATAAAATATCTATTGTCTGTCTCTCAATCTCTGGTCGTGTTTCTTGGTAGTTCATTACATAAGATGCCAACAATGGTCCACTCAGTATGGAAAAGAGAAAAGAACAACACAAAATTATTCCTATGCGCCAACTTTGTCCTGTAGCCAAAATGTCTGGTTTATGGCCTTCTGTGACACACTCCGCAGAATTTAGCTGGAGATCTCGTATACTGGGTTTAACAGCCAAATCTTGAAGCTGAAGGGAGGGAAAATAATCTATTAGACATTTTCTTTCATTCAATTTCTTAATTAGTTATTTCTACTGGCAATTCAAGTTACTAGTCGAATAGATAAGCATTCTAGGGAGAATAGAGTTGTCATAATTGGCAATAGGTAAACTGTATGTAATACTTGATTTACATTTTAAAAAAGACCCCTAATAATAATATTAATAATGATATTAATATCAAATAATGTTTTTAATCATATGATAATAATACATATTGATCAAGTGTTACAATGCTATTAATAACAGATAAAATTATTAAAAACATACCTAAAAAATGGGGGCAGAGCTCTCCCTTCTTTCCCCCCCCCCCCACCCTCTCTTCTTTTCTCTTTCTTCGTACTCTCTCTCTTTCCCCAATCATTGACTCGAGAGCCTGTTCACAGGCTAGAATTTATCCTATCTTTAGGAGGACTCAGGTTAATATTGATGTGAAATAACACTTTGATTTTAGATTAGAGAAACAGTGAAATTTAATGTAAATGATACTGATTACAATTAACTATTTATTTATACTTACTGCTGCTAGTACTCCATCAATGTGTTCTTTTGATTTCCCCTGTGTCACGTCACAGCAGAGAATCGAAATTGTTAAATTTAACCATTGAGTGCGCCTTGTCACCATGATGGACCCGAGAGACCAAACTTCAAGGACCTTGGCAGGAAAAGCAGCGTGCAAACAGGATATGCTCCAAGTGTAGTTTAGTGCAGGCACTGAATTCTCTGTTTTGTTTGGGCCATACACATTCACAAACACACGAACTGAGGATGGCTTTTTGGCTGGGTACAAAGCTGATTCAATGTTGAAACTGCTCTCTGACTTTGCTAAACTGTTATAGACCTGTTCATAGGTGATGCCACTGCAGGAATTTGTTACATTGGTGGAATTGATGCAGTTGTTGAAAACAGTTCCCTCAGTAGTACGTTGATGGAATGTTAAAATGACCTTCATGAAGAACAGAAGAGCCAAATTGAATTGTGGAGACGGCATACCTGGAATAAAGCCAATGTCCTTGTTTCTTTGGATTCACTATACCTGTGGGACATGTTATGTTTTCTATGAATACAAAACTAATTGACACAGTACACTATAGGGAGTCTCAGGCTTTATATGATATCACCACCTCATAATTACCCTTTAAAAAACACGTCCTCAGTCATGAGATTAGTGATGATGACAAAAGCACACAGAAATGGCAGAAAGATTGTCCTCAGTTACAACAAAAATGTGGCAGAACTTTGTTTTACTAACATGTTCCTACCATTAGATGAGTGGTGAACTGGCCTGTGGCCTCATCAACTATCTCCTTTCATAGTTCACCACTAAATTATTATTGGTAAATTGATCACGTGACATGATAGTGTTCATCGGCAGAGACACTATCTGCCCATAGTGCCCATCTGAGTAAAATATCCAGATGGATAGTAGTACTCAACCATAAAAACTTTTCTGTCAACAACTGTGGGCTTGTAGGACAAAAAATCAAAGATTGATTGATTTGCACTCTAACCCTTTGACTGCCAACGGCGCATTTACACACCCTGAGTGGTCATCTTGGATAAGAGTTTTGATCTCATGCCTCAGCTAAAACTGGGGAATATCCGAGTGATATTTCCCAGTTTTCAAAACTGCACGTGTTGCGAAAAATATTTAAAGAATAATAAACACAGCGTCCATGTGGCGAGAAAATATGCTCGGATATTTGTCCGCGGACATTATCTGTTCCTAGAAGCGTACAGTTTTCCGAGGGCGTAGGATACAAGAATAAACTGTATCTGCAATATAGTTATCTGGTTTTCTTGGCGTCCCGACAAGCGTTTTCGGCAGTTGTTTTAGGGTACCAGAGCCATTTAAAAAAACAGCCGCAAGTTGTCTTCGAGAAAAAATTCTTAAAATATTTATAACTTGAGAATATCTGCTTTTCATGCCGTCAATGAATTGGTCGAGGCCCTAACTATAATGTTATTGCAAAGGAAAATCCACAGATAATTTTCGACTTACGCTGACAAGCCATGGACTTGACAGAATTTCGATAGTTCGAATATCGAAGTTTGGCTCGATCCGGACTCGACGGTTTTTATTTAATTACTCTCAAAAATATGAATATTAGAACAAACTAACCTTGTTTGGTTTACTTTGGCACAAAGGTCTATCAATATAGACAATATGAGCGAAATCGATTTTTTGGCTGTGTACGCGATTTTGATGATCATATCTGATTTTTACTGACACTGACTCTTAAATAGCCTTTGATAATCTTCAAATACCTGGCATTGCTAAAGATTTGGTTTGAGCAAATACTCATCTGACGAAATCACGAATCACTGCCTACAGGCAACCAGATTTACATTTCACGAATCACCACTGAAATGTCTGAAATGTTATCAGTTTCCCGAATGACACAAACATTTCGGCCAATAAGGCCCGTTCCAAACGCCGCTCCGTTCATGCGCCGAACCTAACTGATGAGTTAAGTACGTTTGAATCAGTTTGGTTCGGCAGGTTAAGTTTGGTGCGGCAAACAACATTAAATTCGGCAGGGTCTGTCGCACTATGCGACGTTGGAGCGGCAGCTGATTCAAATGGCGTTCTCCTCATGTGTCGAACCTAATGCATAAATTACTGTAATTCTTTTTCATATAACGGGAATCGTGATTGGCTCAAAATTGAGTGGCGTGACCAGTCATGCATGAAGCTCAAAGTCGTCGCTAAAAATAAAGACAACAAACTACCAGTATGCCTTCGATTTAGAAGAAACGGGACTGTATGAGCGAGTTTCTTTAGCACAAATTCATTTTTGGCTTTTCTTCGTGATAATAGCCCAGCTTATTAGATTTCCCTTCAACAAGTCGATTTAAACGGGAGAAAACCTGTCTAAATACAAATACTGAACCTCGAGATTGAATTTGCTTCCCTAAATATTGCTATAACAACATGATAACAGCGAAATGTTAGTCACAGCGTTTCTACTTGGACGGAGTTCGTGAATTCAGAACGCATATTTTCTCGTCGAAAATTGTTACCACTGGCTTCACGAATTAAGTTCGACGCAAGTACGCCGTCTGAACCAGCCGTCGCTCCAAAGTCGCGCTAAAGTCGAACTTAATCAAGTTTGGTTTGGCACATGAGTAGAGCGGCGTTTGGACCGGGCCTAAGGCCCGTTCCAAACGCCGCTCCATTCATGCGCCGAACCAAACTGATGAGTTAAGTACGGCAGAAGAGCGGCGTTGTGAATCAGTTTGGTTCGGCAGGTTAGGTTTGGTGCGGCAAACAACATTAATTCGGCAGGATCTGTCGCACTATGCGACGTTGGAGCGGCAGGTGATTCAAATGGCGTTCTCCTCATGTGTCGAACCTAATGCATAAATTACTGCAACGTATTTTTCATATAACGGGACTCGTGATTGGCTCAAAATTGAGTGGCACGACCAGTCATGCATGAAACTCGAAGTCGTGGCTAAAATTATCAGAAACGGGACTGTGCCAGGCGAGTTTCTTTCGCGCAAATTCATTTTTTGCTTTTTTTCGTGATAATAGCCCAGCTTATGAGATTTCCCTTTAACAAGTCGAATTAACCGGGAGAAAACCTGTCTAAATACAAACACCTAACCTTGAGTTGAATTTGTTTCACTAAATATTACTGTAACAGCGAAATGTTAGTCACAGCTTTCCTATTTGGACAGAGTTCTTGAATTCAGAACGCATATTTTCTCGTCGAAAATTGCTACCACCGGCTTCCCGAATTAAGTTCGACGCAAGTACGCCGTCTGCACCAGCCGGCGCTCCAAAGTCGCTCTGAAGTCGAAGTTAATCAAGTTTGGTTCGGCGGCATGAGTGGAGCGGCGTTTGGATCGGGCCTAAGGCACGGCATAACCATAATCCAACATTCAACACAGCCCTAATCAGACTAGATTTGGGATTTTTGAGCTTAGCTACAACCAAGATGTGTTATTGAGGTCAGTAGAAATATTTAACATTGGACTATAAACAACGCGATTTCAGACGCACCTGGCTAATCCCTAAAACAAATGGACTACATGTTCTACTTTTCATACAAAAAAGGAGTTCAAACAAAATTACCTCTGGAGAGAAGTTCAGACTTGATGTTTCTTGGCAATTCTTTAGAAGCTGAGCAAGATTTCAAGAATTACGTTGTGGCAGTACAGCCGAAGAAGCACACGGGCCAGTGATCATGTTTGAATAATTGATCACGACGGATTTCCACGAAAAACGAAAACAAAAACAAAAACAAAAAAACAAAAAACGGGAAGTCATCAAAAAAAGATGTCAGCACGTTTGCAATGCGAACGTTAGCCAAGCAAAAAAAAAACATATTCGAGATTCATAGACTTGTGGTGTGTGTGCTATCTTAATGTTTTGCTGGCTTGGTTGTTTTTGCCTCGTCTATAAATTTTACGTATGAAAGCTTGTTCAGTTTGGGATTTACACTACGAGTGATATTTGAAATTCTCTCAAAACTGTACAAACCTTAAGGCGAGAGTTATTTAACATAATTTTCAAACAATACGAGACAATAACTTCTGTCCACTCCCAGGACAATATAGTGTTCTTCTTGGCAACAATTTATAAGGTTATTCCATAATTTTATTCTATTGTTTCATTTATATCACACTTCTATATTTTAGAATTTTTAGCGCCTCTTTCATCAGTTTCACCCATAGAAGACGTTAGTTTAGGCAGTCGAAAGCTTGGGTTTTTTTTTAACATTTTTAGCCAGAGAACGTTTTAAATCTTATTACGAGTAGCTAATCATTAAGCGCTACAGCCCTCATTTGATCTCTCGTTTGCTTGAAAGCAGTATTGGAGTTAGCAAAACGGAATCATTTTTCTTCGAAAAATGCTTTCTTTGCAAGCCAACTGTATACTACTTTCTATTTTAAGGTAATATTTTATAGAAATATTTTATGGAAATATTTCATGGAAAAGTATATGTTTTTTATATTTTTGGAAAAATATGTTTATATATATATATATATATTTATTTGGAAACCTATGAGTATTTTCAGTGTGGATGTGCGTTTAAAATGATTGCATGACATTTTAAAAACTGCTTTGCTATCTGATTGTGACATTTGATGTTGCGTAACATTTCTCAGAAAAACGGGAAGTTGATCAGTGATGTCATATTTGAGGGACTTTCCCGCTGAAATGAGTCATCAAATCAGCAGCCTAGTGGTCTCAGACCTGATGAAACACGTGCTGCGAGTTTTGGACGACTTCAAAAACATTTCACACAAAGCGTGATCCTTTAGAATCTAAACAGTGGTTCAAATCGTTGTTGTAGGGAAATATTAGCATGCAAGAAAAACAAGCCATGACGATAATTAATAGTCATAAGTCACCTGCAGGGTCGTTATATCTGATAAAACACCGCATGCTAATAAGGAGGAGGTCTTATCCATATAAAGTCATTGCACGTGATGAATTATCGACCGTTTGATAGGTTAGTGGGCTTATGAATTATTAATGAGTGTTTGAACAATATCTACGGAGGCGAATCAGACAGACATATATAGTCGGTTTTCATAGAATCCTACATAAATTGTCCCGATCCTAAACGCGGAACTTCTTATCACAGCTATTTTTTGAACTGCCTTCCTCGGTGGAAATGTCCAAGTTAGGGCTTTTAAGGGCAGGATTCTCAGCAATCCTTGGCAGAGAAGTGGTACTACAGGAAGGTGGAGCGACGTTTTCAATCGATGATGTTTTAAAACAAACACACGTGATGAAACCGCTGGGATTCAGACCGCCTTCCTCAAAACCTGTACATGAGACGTTTCCAATTTTTGTGAGAGGCTTGTTTGGATCTGGGATTGGCTTCCCTAGTAATACACTCACTTTACAGGTGACAGAGGGGCATTCTGTATTTGAAATGAAACTTCAAATTCAGGAAAAATTAGAGATAGCACTGGAGCAGTTTGACCTAATATTGGGTAATAAGTGTCTTGATGACGATCGAACTGTGGAAGACCACGGATTACAGCCCCGAAGCACCATTTACTTGGTGCTTCGCCTTAAGGGAGGTGGAGGTCCGTTCACAATAAGCAAAGAGGACCTTGCTCCTGAGTTCGATTACGACTTCACTGATGTCAAAGATGATGGTCAACGATACATGAGAGGGGGGTTCGAGTACAAGCGACCGTACGGTTGGAAGCGATTTGGGCTCAGGGCTCTTGGAAGGTACGAAAACGACGATTGGCTTGGCCCTAATGGTTTCCGGACGAGCCAAGCAAGAGGAGAATGGCCTGTGTCTTATTACGGAACGAATATGAGCAGCGCAGAGATGATCGTGAAGGAGGGCTATAAGCCCGGGCCAGCAACTAAGTTTGGTGTCGGCATCTACACAAGTCCAAGCCTTGAAATGGTTGAAAGGTTGTATGCGCAGGAATTCACTTACGACCGGAAAAGGTACAAAATTGCTTTTCAGAATCGAGTTAATCCTGATCTTAATGGTCACCTTAAAATCATCAGTGCTTCGGATACTGGAGTAGAAGCTGACTACTGGTTGTCTCCAAAAGATAATAATGATGTGCGCCCATATGGACTTCTCATCCGTGAAGTCCGACAGACCGAACAAACAGACCAGACATGCTCCTTGATTTGAGTGCACGCATGTAGTGGGAGAGAGAGAGCCAGGATAAGATTCAAATTTCTGCTTTACATACGGTTCCAGATTACACATTTAGAGTTTGCCACTTCGAGAGACACCATAGAATTCAACCGCCATCTGTTAGGTTTTCATGTACCCAAGCGCAATCTTAGTTTCCCAATGGATAAGAAATTGATAATTTCACTCTATGATCTATGTTGTTACGGTTATAGATCTTTTTCTGTATCCGCGCCAACTCTTTGGAACTCCTTAGCTTTCCGAAGAATATACGATTACGTCAGCCCTTAGATTGTTTTAAAAAACAGTTAAAGACGCAACTTTTTTGGAAAGGCGCACATTAATTTTGTATAGCTTTAATACTTAATGTTGTAGTATTTTATTATGTAGAATTAGAATGTTAAAAATTTCTTTAAAAACTCCGACATTAGACTATTTTAAGAATTAACTCGTAAGAAAATTGTCATAGGTTTTACATTGTTGTTAAGTGTACTTTGTAAAGCGCCTTTGGACATGAAAATATTCTTAATTTAAAGTACAAGAGCGAACTCACAGCTTAACTATTATTTTTAACTATTATTTTCTTGAAGGACAAATGTCCGAGGAAATAACCGCTATTGATCATCAACACAAAGAAATGTAGTCGCTATATGGAAACTAAACCAGAAGTTTTGGTTGCCATGAAATGTTACACGTAGTCGGATTGGAGATTGCATCAGTCGGAATTTTGAGCCCTGCGAAAGTATTGTATTTGACAGTACATGAATGATGGCATGAAATATTCTTAATGTAAAGTACAAGAGCGAATAAAGTTGGTGTTGTTGTTGTTGTAATGCTCCAATAATTATCCAATGTTTTGCTTGCTTGGTTGTTCTTGCCTCCCCTATAAATTTTACGTTGTATTACGTTGCATAAGAATAAATGTGTGAAAAGGGTTTTGAAATTTCTTGTTTCTTTTTTTCTTTTTTTTTCCAGTTGCGGGTGAGATTAGAAAAGGGGATCCATGATCAAAATTCTTCTACATCTAAACTCTCTCTATATATTTCCAAGGGTCTTGATAATAGCAGGCAAGTCAAGAAATTAAAGAAAAGGCTTTGCTTCATTTTGTTGTCACAATTAGCATTTTTCTACTTATAAATTCAACTTCCAACACTTCGTACATTAGTCAACTGAAGATTACAGTTGGTTCTGTCGAAACATGTCTTCGAAACTTTTGTCACTTTCTTTATATGTACATGTATGTAGTATATTTTTTGTAATCATTCATATTGGCAATCTGTATTTAGTTCTTATATTATTAACCGAGCAGGAGGTCTGTATGGGAGAATCTTGACCGAGGTCGTGAGTACAGACCGAACGCAGTGAGGTCTGTACACACGACCGAGGTCAAGATTCTCCCATACAGACTGACTTAGCTCGGTTAATAAGATGTTTATTATATGGCAAAGAAGAAAACTTTAATTCGTTTAATGTAACTGGTTTGTACTAGCTGACATTTTGCTTGCGAACGGCGATGAGCTTCACTTAAACCTGCCGAAATTTGCTCGTCCTCTCTACTTTTTTTTTGTCATCAGGCTTTTTGGCACTTCCATAAATGATTGAGAAGAAAATAAAAGAAAATGGTGGACATTTTTGTATTTTAGTTTGCTACTTTTTCAACGCAAAATGAAACCAGTCTAGATGCCGGTCTAGATGGGAAAATCTAGACCGCGGTCAATATCGATTTCAGCCAATCAAATTCGTGAATTCGGTAGTTCCCAGTCCTTGTGAGACACAGCCATATAATAATTACATGTAATGCATATGTGTGTAAATTGCCTATAATTACAAAACAATTCAGGCTTGGACAAAAGAGCTAGAAGTGCTAAAAATTCTATTCAATTTTCAATTTACCGACAATTTTTTTTGGTGTCGTAACATCAAGTTACACTAATGATGACTGGTATTTCTTTTGGAAGAGTAGAGAAACAGTTGGTGTAAATTTCTATTTTTTGTGCGTATTTTGTTTAGATTTATGTTATTTGCATGTACTGTTTTGTTAGTTTATTTGCTATAATTTTAAGCTATAATTTGTAGTACTTTGCTTTTTTAGGCAAGAAATGATTTAATAAAGTGTATTATCGCTTGTCTCACGATGAAGTCACTTGAGATGTAGATCGCGACGTTTCGACTGCTTAGTGCAAGTCTCCTTCAGGCGATAAGGTCCATAGAAAAATCGGGAAAACAGGGAGATCTATGCAGGAGAGGATCAAAGAACACGACAGGGATATACGACTCGCCCGTACCCAGACCTCCGCCGTTTCCGAACACGCCCGCGAGACCGTCCACTATCCTATCTGGAATGAGGTCAAGTTTATTGATCGAGATCCTCACTGGTACACACGTAGGGTCAAGGAAGCTATTTACGTAAGACTTCACCCTAATAACATCAACAGGGAGAGTGGAATTGAAATTCCTGAAGCATGGATGCCCACGATCAAAATGCACAACAACAGGAGAACGGTACAACAGCGGACCACTGAGGGAACAGCTACTCGCCGGAACAATGGAACAATAAGAGGATCAAAATGCACCAATCACAGCCGACCTTTGTGATATAAATGATACCGTGCAATCAGTCGACCTTATCGCCCGAAGAAGAGTAGCAGAAAGCAGTCGAAACGTCGCGATCTACATCTAAAGTGACTACATCGTAAGACAAACGATAATACGCTTTATTATTGCATCTACCACGATGAATAACAACCACCTTTTCCTCAACAAGAAATGATTTCAAAGCAGAAAAAGACCCAGAAGTACATCTAATCACTTCAGTTGGGAAAACCATGGAAGACGGATGAGGTAGACGACAAAGTTACTTACATTTTTGCACCAAAGAATGTCCCTGAATCAGGATCAACATTTCACTGTGTAACTTATAACACATCATCACGTTTATTAGCCTCTTACGTCACCAAGCTGTACAAACCTGTCGAAATTCCATGCGCAAGGGTTATCTCCTGTGCAACAAACTTTGTAGGAACTAAACTTGTGTACATGCTTCTGTTTCCCAAAGCAGAACCACAGGAAGCTCATGTATCATTTGTCATCATCAATTTTGAACCTGAAGTGAGCGTGAGCAAGAATTACGTTCACATCAGGCTCAGCAATGACGATTATGTTAAAGTGCCTTTGAAATAAAAAAATAATTGCTGCTTATTTGAAAGGCTTCTCAAAGTAAAGACGAATGGCGTTTTCTTTTTGGAATATCTTTTTTCGTTTTAGAGATAATCACGTTTTTGTATATATAGTGATGACGTCACAAATTGTTCCACTTAAACAATAAAATGCTGAATCAGGAATATCTCCAGAAATATTGTAGCAGTGTTCTTCAAACTTGGCACCAGAAATGTAAATCACAAAAGAAACAGAATGACACCTACTATGTTGTTGCCATGACAACACTCTTGGTTCTAGTCTCTTTGTGTGAAAAACCAAATATCCCCATTTGCTACCTTTTAAAGTGAGACAGAGGTCTTGCTCGGAACACACATGGTTCCCATACTGTCTCATACTCTCCCCATTAGATTGTTGGGAGTGGATGATCCTTGTTTAAGATAAAATCTGGGAATTTTAGTCTCAATTAAAACAGGACCAGTGGCATAACTGTTGTCATTGCAATGGCATGATGGGTGTCATTCTGTTTCTTTTGTCATGTACATTTCTGGTGCTAAGTTTAAAGAACACTGCTTTAATATTTCTAGAGTTATTCTCAATTGAGTGTTATACTGTTTTAGTGGAACCACCTATGACGTCATCACCTTCCTCATTTGCATAATACAAAAACGTAAATATCTCTAAAACGAAAGAAGATATTCCAAAAAGGAAAACGCCATTCTTTTTTTACTTTAAATAGCCTTTCAAATAAGCAGCAATTATTTTTTATTTCATAGGCACTTTAAGTGTTTGTATGGGATACATGCTCCTTTGGCATCTCGCAAGTCATAGATGCTACGGCAAGTGAATATATTGTGACCAATGTAAATAGCACTTTAACTGCAGTTTCCATGACAACAGGAAATGAAGTCATAGTAGAGACTGAGGATGGGTGGGTGGGTTGCCATCTTAGGTTTAAGAAAGGCCAGATCCCTCCTACAAAATATACATCCAAAGTACAAGTCACAAGTACATGCAAGGGGCTGCAAGTGTTACTGTATGCCAGAAGGTCCAATTCAGCAATTTTGTTACAAGTAAGAGATGAGAACAATAAAGAACAACGTATTAGAACATGGAAAGCCTTTCAGAAATGGATACATGTTGACAAGCGGGATGATGAAAGAACTCCTGCTGCTTTACAGACAATGAAGCAACTTACTTGGACTTTTGATGGGCATTGTGATGTGCACGTTCAGTGCTTCATGGAATCGTTGGTTTTTGATTTGATTGACGACGCTATTCAACTGGTTGATGGTGCATTTCCCAATGAGCAAAGACAAATGTTCCATGCTGAAAACATTCAAATTCCATTTTTAAGAAAGACCTTGCAGTACTCAGAGGATACTGATGACAAGAGTGTGTCTGCTCATTCTGACAGAGAGACAAATTTATCAGCACAGTGGGAATAAACTAAATTTAGAATGTTATCCAACTTAAATTTGTGCTGAGGAAAGAATGGACAAATGACCAAAGAATTATATATGTGATACAACAACAAAGAGTGTATTTGTATATACAAGGCTTAAGTCTGTCCAAAAAAGTTTTGATTATTAAATCTGATACCAGTTTTGAAGAAAGATATAGATTGAAATAATATGATAAATGAAGCAATGAGGTAGGGTAGTCTTTTTGTTGACAGCTACCCAGCTTTTTGAATAATTTGTTATAAAAGGGTTATTCTATCCTCAAAGGGTGTTTTCACAATGAAGACACAGAAATTAGGACCCACTGGACTAAACAAAGACTTTTAAACTAAAGCGGTGACCTTCTAGACTGCTTGACTGCTTGGAATAAAACCAAATACAACCGAGAGACTAATATATACTATAGTAGCATCTACTGGTAGCATTTTGCATGACCTTACTTGGTAATAATATGGCATAATAGGGGAATTGTAAAGGAACATATGAGAAGGAACATAAATAATTTATTCTGTTTGTTCTTATCAGCAAAATTGACTCTTTAGGGGCTAATCTTGTAGCATCTGTCTAATTTTCTTCAAACCACTGTAATTTTCTTGGGAGAGGTTGTTTCTTCTTGATATTGTGGTCAAGTGAACAGAAGTGAAGAAAGAAGCAATCATAGATGCCCAGTGCATCCATGAGCTATTTTGTGTTTGGCACTGGGTCATTGTAATTACTATGTGCTCCCTTAGTTCTCTGAGGTTCACTTGCCATTGATTTGAAGTACCAGTAATGGTAGAGCATTTTAAGCTCAGCTGCCGCTGGCTCAGAGGTCAAGGTGCTCTTACTTTAGCATAAGGTGGCCAGTACGGGATGCTAGTCCAGTGCTGGTAACTCCCCAGGTTTTCAGGTTGCCCCAATGATTCGCCAGTAATCAATTGGGCTTTACGTGGGATTTTACAATAGGCCCTTTGCAGCTAAGCCATCATGTGACCTATTTTTCATAAAATTATGGCCTATAACTTAACGAATGCCAGAAATGGAAAAAGCATGTGGAAAATATCAAAATGGCCAAGTTTGAGGCCCCCTTCATTAAAGAAGGAGATTTCATGACGGTCCGAATTTTTAAAAGAATAAGAAGATTTGTATGGAAAACGTTGCTGGAGAGCAAGGCCTTGCTCCCCAGCAACATTTTACATACAAATCCTCTAAATTTTCCGAAAATTCAAACTGTCATATAAACTTACTCTTTAATTCCAGGGGCCTCAAACTTAGCCTGTAAGGTATTTTCAATGCGCTCTTTCCATTTCTGGCAGTCTTTAAGTTATAGCCCATAATATAAAATTTTTCTAAAAACATTTGGTCACGTGACCCCAGCTGCAAAGGGCCTGTTGAGGGAAATTTTCCAAGGGCCTGGTTCGAGGATACCCAGCTCCCCAGGCGATATTCACGGCCAACATGGCGGAAGGAACCTCGATGTTCCTGATGTGGACATTGATGCTAATGGACGTTTCAAATACATTCTTATCAAAGTGATGGATAAAACACCGGGTGGTGCTTTCAAATACATAGTAAGAGGATTCGACTGGGCGGATTACCACGGTACGTTGAGTGACAGATCACTGTAATGTTGAACTTCTGTTGATGTTGCAGACTGTTGGCGGTTCACTAATCACTCGATTGGGTTTGTATATTTTCTCTCCAAGAAATGCATTGCCTTGCTAAGCTGAGTTACATGAACTGTGTAGTAACATCGGTAAGATCGAAGGCGGGCTGGTTTTTCTCAACCTGTATCTTAATTAGAGAAAACAACTGACACTGGACTCAAATCTATCACCCACCCCTCTTCAGCTATGTATACCTGCCAACTCTCACGCATTATGGTGAGTCTCACGCGTGCGGATCTAAAATTGTGATCTCACGCACTCAGACCAATTTCTCACGCCTAACTGACAATAGCAAGTGTAATTGCTTAAAAACCGATTAAATAAAAATTTAATTTTTTTTCGGCGTAAAACAGTTGGTGAGTACAGCAAAAAAGCGTCTTCAAGCTCACTCCGTTACGCGTACTGAGTTCGCGACACCAACTCGTGTTCAGATTGTGTGACGTGACACATTTCCGGTTTACTTTGTCATGGTTAATCGATAATAGGAAATCTTCGGCAATCTTCAGAAGTCGGCAGAAATCTTCGGCAATCTTGGGAAGTCTTTGGAAATCTTCGGCAATCTTCAGGAGGCCGTCAATAAATCTTCAGAAGAGACAAAAACTCTCACGCATTTTACTGAAAAAAAGTTGGCAGGTATAGCTATGTCAAAATTCACTGCCAGTCTCTACCCGAAAAGATCATTATTTTCAAACATCATTTTATCCAGAAGAGTAAACAAGGTGCTGACATTTCACACCCTAAGAAACATTCATCTAATACATACTGTTAAGCCGTTAGTAAGTATTAACCCAGTTGCCTGGGTGGCTTCAGCCAACAATGCGGTCCATATGTTGAGAAGGAAGAGAAGGGTAGAAGACTGAGGGGAGGAGAGGAAGTTGAAGAGCCCACAAACCTGAAATAGTCATCTGCCTTACCCATGAGAGTGAGTGGTGACGTGAGAGCCAGAGAGGGAGGGTGAGAGGTGGAATGCATATCAGAATGGGTCAGTAGAGAAAAAAAAAAAAAAAATTAAACCAAAATACCATACATAACACATAATTTAAAAAATTAAGTAGCAGTAGAGCAAGTTAACACTAATAATCGAGAACAAAATGGGAAAAGAGAAACTCATACTAATACTAATTAAAGAGCAAGTACTAATTAAAGAGTGAGAGATACTCAAAAAGCCATCAAAAAGTTGTCAAAAACTAATGAAAAACTTTCCTCAAGTTGACAACTGTAAGGAGCGTAGCCCTGTAAGCATTTTCTTCATATTACATAATAAACTACCTTGATACTAACTTAGCTCGCTGGGGAGCATTGGCCCTTGGTTATTTTGTACCCGTAAGGAGCCTTGCACTCAGTCCATACTGCTACAACCCAATGGGCCTATATATCTCCCCAGTACAGCCCTTGTGCTTGGTTAGTACAGTAGGTTAATATTCGTAGCTAACCCTTTGTATTGGAGAAACCAAGTGTATGGTGATAACATTTTTGCTTAAATATCCCTTCAGCTGACATATATGATAAAGTTGAGGCTGAAATTGAAAGTCTGGGATTGAAAAGTGAGTGTGTTGGTGGAGGACGAATACAACATGACAGAATTGACAAAAAAATCCTTGTGTATGGCTACTCCATGGTAAGCTAAACATGTTTTTTTTGTTGTACACTGATGACTTCCTTCTTTAGAAAAATGGAAATCAAGAGGATTAACACTCTATGGAAAAGTACTAATAATTAAAACTTTGGGGTTGTCTGACTTAATATACTCAATTTCAAATGTTAACGTCCCTAAGGAAATAGTGCCAATGGTAAAAGATAAAATGTTTCGTTTCCTTTGGAAAAATAAGAAGGACAAAATAAAACGGACCAGTATGTACCAAGACCTTTCTACGGGGGGCTTACGGATGGTTGACATTAAACTTACAATAAAATCGCTCAGACTTGCATGGATCAAAAGACTTCTCTTTAGAGATAACTGCAATTGGAAAGTAGTACCGAACTATTTTTTTAACAAACACGGAGGTCTCAATTTCCTGCTTCAATGTAACTACAATGTCAAATATTTAAGGCACATTCCAACATTCTATAGAGACATACTTATTACATTTGATGAAATCAAGAATCTGTACAATTATGATCAAGGAACTGACACCATTCTCTTTGATAACAAAGAAATCTTGGTTGATGGGAAACCGCTACTTATAAGGGAATGGTTTATCAAGGGTATACACATGATCCAACAGCTTTTTAATGAAAATGGTCAATACCTAACTTTTCAAGAACTTCAAGCTAAATATCATTGTAACACAAACTTTCTCCAGTTCTGTCAAATCTTGAGTGCAATTCCTGTGAGCTTGAAGAACAGAGCACAAGTCCTAGGGCAAAATTTGATCTTTCATTATAGAGAAAACTGGAAATTTTTTTTTACTGAATGAAACTAGTCAAATCAATTTTGAAACGTATAGGGCAAGAGACTATTATTGCCTACTTCTCGCTAAGAAACACCAATCACCTCATACTGGCCCGGAAAGATGGAAAAGAGATATTTCAATAGACACAGAGAATTGGACAGATGTTTTTAAAATGGCTTCAAAAACATGCAAAGGAAATAAGTTGAAAGTATTTCAATTCAAATTTATTCATAGGATTGTCATTACAAAGAAAGAACTCTTCAGATATGGGATAAATACAGACAGTGACTGCATCTACTGTGGTGAGCCAGACTCCATAAATCACACCTTTATCGTTGATCCTAGCAGTATGTAGGACACCTGTCATATATGAACTCAGTTAAATGGCCTTGCTCTCCATGAGTTCTCATAGCTTAGTGGATAGAGCGCCTGCACGGTGTTCGGGAGGTCATGGGTTCGATTCCTGTCGGGGACTCAGAATTTTTCTTTGTCCCACGCTCGTGTCATGTTGATTAATTCACCTTCACATTTCATTACCGAGCTTAAAATTCACCATCTTTATTAACTTATCAACACTCAGGATAGTTCAAACTTTAAACTTTAAACAGTAGTGCTAAGAAAACAGTTAAATTTTAAAAGCGCAGTTATAAGATCTAACAGATCTTCTTGTTTGTAATTTGTGACGCGTGTAATTTGTTAAAGACGTGTTACTTTAAATAAATGAATAAATAAATAAATAAATAATAATAATAATAATAATGATAATAAAAATTAGTTAAAAAAAAGAACACCCAGATTTAAAAAAGCAATTCTCTTAACTAACTTTTAGATGGGTTACAGCTACTATAAATAGAGTGTGTATCCTCTTGTCAGTATCCTTAACTATAAACACATCACCATTTTGGAAAGCTCTAGTGCACATATAATAATATAAGTATGTAACTGGAAATGTTTGTTTCAGACTTAAACTGCAGGATTTAGAGTAGCATGAACAGGGTATTCTTTTGCAGCTCACAAAACTCACATGACTGCTTCTCCTGAAAGAAAAATAAATTAAGTATTAGAGGGACAGAAGTTACTGAACTGATGACTTGAATGTTTTGACCATTAAACACTTCATATGAAAGAATTATCGTGTAGTTAAACAGTAACAAATAAATGTTAACAGTCTGAGTGACAAATTTGCAGCTCACTGCTTAGATGTCTCTTTTCAGAGAAGTAGCATGAACAGAGGTACAGGACTGTTTCTGACAAACCTGTAGACCATTCAGTTGCTTCAGATGAATTAACTAATTGTGTTCACCTTGCCGTTAAATTTATTTGGGGTATAACACATTCCTAAAATTATTATTATTTTTGTTTTCAGGGGTTTGGTCGAGCAGATCACTCTATGACAGTGGAAAAACTGAAGAATGTCTATCCAGACTACCAAAGTATAACATTTTCTAATGAAGGTTACTAGGATCCAACTTGAGAAATGATAACAGAAGTCTAGTGAATACATTTATTTATTATTAGATACAGCACATTCAGCATGGGATTTTTGAGTCACTGCACCAAGATCTTGACCAGTGAGCTGTGGATGCCTATACACATGATGAAACAGTCAATCATGTGTCATGTCACTGTTTTATTGTGAGAAATACATGATTGTATCGTTGCTTTCTAGAAGCCTTTCTGAAGTTGTAAACAACTATGAGTTAATGTGACATTTTATTTCATATGGCTCAGGATTTGAATTGCTTTTAAACAGAAAACAATTGAAAGGCTCAAATGAAGAATTGGCTATAGTCATCCAAGGGGTGGTCATGGACAATAATGCTATTCAATTGTTAAATCGCTATCAAGTTAATTTAACAAAACAAACTATATACACTATCTGCTGGATGGTGCTTTTCCTGGTGGATACTGTGATCTACCCTTAAGCTTACGTCTATGAATTTCTATTTTAAATATTATTATAGACAGTTGTAAACAAACCTTCACACTGATAAACTCTTGACAAAATTATTACTCGTCAACAGTTCAGCTATAAAGGACACTCACTAAAAGTCTATTTCACAACTAATAGCAGCTATATGGTACCATTATGGTACATTCACTACAGTTTTAATTTCTTTTCTATCTTAACACACTATGTGTTGGAGACAATAAAGACGAAAATAAGTTCCCCATACTGACTCTATTTCATGGGAGCCATCAGTTCTGCACAATCATTAAGTGAGAACTATTCTACAAGGTAAAGTAATAATTAATAATAATTAATAAATAATTAATAATAATTAATAATAATTAATAAATGCACTCTCTACATACATGTAACTTTTTACACAGAACCAGTCTTCAAATTATTTACAATAGTAAGAATCAAAAACCTCACTAATTTTATTGATAAATGCACTCTCGACATACATGTATCTACTGACAGAGCATTACCAAAGACCCCTAGCTGGCCAGGAACGTTTTGCTAGTTACAAATATATATTGAATGATAATATTTGTTAATGAAATTTCAAACTCAATTTCAATTTCCGCACTTTACACATAACATAAAATACATTTACCTGCATGACTTTTATAGGAATCACCTATGACATACATCAACAACTACACAGTCAAGTGACAGACAGCCATACAGATTTTGGAGCTGTTATGGACATCCAACGTACCTGCACTTTACAGTGTCAGAGTAAAGGGAGATGAGCTAATCAGAGACTAGACTGCTCTATGGAAGGTCTTGTTCAAAGAACTCGAAATTTTTTTTTGAGTAGCTTGTGCCACTGGGTATAAAAATCTTTCTCATATTTTTTAGTTGATTCAAGACTCAGATACTAGACAAGGAGGTCTACATGTAGACTACATAGATGTTCTTTGTGCCGGTAAGGGAATCTTTCCTTCCTCAAAGAGCCTCTGCTTATTATTATGTAGGAGGCATTTAGGAGGCTCTTTACAACAGGCTGATGACAAAAATGGCAACAACTTGTAAAATACATGTCACGGAAAGTCCAGGCGGAAATGAAATTTTATTGAAAAGGGATTGGATGTAATTTATGTCTGATCCCAACACTAAAAAATCCTACATGTATATCTAACCGAATTCGCAAAAACATGCCCGCAGTGACTCAAAGACAGTCCCAGCGGCCAGAAGTCCTCTGACCACCCCCACCCCCGGCTAGGAGATTGGCCAATCACACATGGACTTGACATGGACCACTCCAGCAGAGTGCCATGTCAACACAGAAGCCTCAAACAAGGTCAAACAACTGAGTAAAATACCCAGAAACACAGTCAACATCAAGGTTATTTAACACTGAAAATTCAAATTCTAGCTACAATTGTAGTTGGAGGTGTCAGTAAAAGACACCTTCCCCTCCCCCCTGCTTTTGACAGCTGGTCCCCAGCAAGCCACCAGCAGATAGGCCAGGCATTGGGCCATGTGCCCAGCCTAGCCTTGATGGAGCCCCCCCTGGGTTTAAAGTCGCTGGCTTAGCCTGGATTCGGGCTTTGCCCGAACCAGGCCAAAACCTAGTGGGCATGTTGTTGCGAATTTGCTTAGATATATATTTACTAGTTAAGAATAAATTAGGATTCTATCTTAATCAGTTTCTAACTGATAATTGTTTAAAATTGTGCTAACTCTAAGTCTGCACTACTAGGGTGACAACATACCAGTATATAATGATATTTATGTACAAATATGGTCAAGTTCTAAAATTCACAAGAATTTACATGTAAGATGACCTAAAAATCTGATTACATATAATACTAGATGTATTTAACCTAGTAACCGGCTCAAGCTATTAAAGTAAAACTACATGTAAAAATATCACAACAGCTAATTTAGAAATGCCAGGCTATTGGCTATGACTGACTATAATATTACTTGACTTTAGCTTTTGACTAAGGAGAATAGGAGAATTTGAAGTCCAACTCTGGTCTACAACTTGTATGCATGCATCCTTCAGCCCTGCCAACTATGACCTAGAAATCTCAAGCTTATTATCTATTAGTAAGTCAGTGGCCATTGTTCACAAGCCAAGTACACTGATCAGCTAGAAACGTTCCTCTGCCATGGTAGTATTAACGGTGACTAACCCATAGCCAGATGAATTACCTGGAGGAGTTGGCTGCTGTCGCGAAGTGGGGGATGAATTTTTAGAAGCACAATGCTTCCAGTACAGCCATGAAAAAGATACCGAGATTAAATACAAAACCCCATCTTTCAAAACCTCATCTGCAGTTTGTCTTCCATGATATGACTGCCCAGCAAGAATCACCACAACAATAAGAAAACAAACGGCAAGAAAAGCTGCCAAACATGAAAAAAGCGACTGGCAACCATGATCACTGTCAGAAGATTTATATGTGAAGACCGTGTAGGTGAAGACACCAATAACAAGACAAACTACCAGCAAAACAGCAAGCCCCCATGTTGGATTCAGCATAATACCAATTAACAGCCAACAAAAATGGTAAACAGTCAAGTTCGCACATGTTACATAGAAGGGCATAGCGTACCACTTTACTTTTTTAGGACAGGAACAATGTGTACTTCCTCCTACCACAAAACCTAGAACTGCAATCAATGGATATATTGCAGGAATGAAATTTTGAAACTTAGATGCCAAAAAAATGCAATAAGTAAGTAGAGATAGGAATATTACTAATAAACCACCACATAAAATATCTATTGTCTGTCTCTCAATCTCTGGTCGTGTTTCTTGGTAGTTCATTACATAAGATGCCAACAATGGTCCACTCAGTATGGAAAAGAGACAAGAACAACACAAAATTATTCCTATGCGCCAACTTTGTCCTGTAGCCAAAATGTCTGGTTTATGGCCTTCTGTGACACACTCCGCAGAATTCAGCCGTGGATCTCGTATACTGGGATTCACAGCCAAATCTTGAAGCTGAAGGGAGGGAAAATAATCTATTAGACATTTTCTTTCATTTCTTAATTAGTTATTTCTACTGGCAATTCAAGTTACTAGTCGAATAGATAAGCATTCTAGGGAGAATAGAGTTGTCATAATTGGCAATAGGTAAACTGTATGTAATACTTGATTTACATTTTAAAAAAGACCCCTAATAATAATATTAATAATAACTAATGTTTTAAATCATATGATAATAATACATATCGATCAAGTGTTACAATATTATTATAAAAAGATAAAATGATTGAAAATATATCTAAAAATGGGGGGCAGAGCTCTCCTCTCCTCTCCCCAACCCCCAACCCTTCTCTCTTTTTTTCCTCTTTCTTCCTGCTCTCTCTTCATCCCATTGTCGACTAGAGAGTCTGTTCACAGGCTAGAATTTATCCTGGCTTTAGGATGAATCAGCATAATATTGATGTGAAATAACACTTTGATTTTAGATTAGAGAAACAGTGAAATTTAATGTAAATGATACTGATTACAATAACTATTTAATTATACTTACTGCTGCTAGTACTCCCTCAATGTGTTCTTTTAATTTCCCTTGTGTCACGTCACAGCAGAGAATTGAAATTGTTAACTTTAACCATTGAGTGCGCCTTGTCACCATGATGGACCCGAGAGACCAAACTTCAAGGACCTCGGCAGGAAAAGCAGCGTACAAACAGGATATGCTCCAAGTGTATGTTGCTGCAGGCACAGAATTCTCTGTTTTGTTTGGGCCATACACATTCACAAACACACGAACTGAGGATGGCTTTTTGGCTGGGTACAAAGCTGATTCAATGTTGAAACTGTTCTCTGACTTTGCTAAACTGTTATAGACCTGCTCATAGGTGATGCCACTGCAGGAATTTGTTACAATGGTGGAATTGATGCAGTTGTTGAAAACAGTTCCCTCAGTAGTACATTGAAGGAATGTTAAAATGACTTTCATGAAGAACAGAAGAGCCAAATTGAATTGTGGAGATGGCATGCCTGGTGTAAAGCCAATGTCCTTGTTTCTTTGGATTCACTATACCTGTGGGACATGTTATGTTTTCTATGAATGCAAAACTAATTAACACAGTACACTACAGGGAATCTCAGGCTTTATATGATATCACCACCTCATAATTACCCTTTCAAAAACACGTCCTCAGTCATGAGATAAGTGATGATGACAAAGGCACATAGAAATGGCAGAAAGATTGTCCTCAGTTACAATAAAAATGTGGCAGAACTTTGTTTTACTAACATGTTCCTACCATTAGATGGGTGGTGAAATGGCCTGTGGCCTCACCAATTATCTCCTTTCATAGTTCACCACTTAATTTTCTCTAGTTCTCATTGGTAAATTGATCACATGACATGATAGTGTTCATCGGCAGAGAGAGACTATCTGCTCATAGTGCCCATCTGAGTAAATATCCGGATGGATAGTAGTACTCATCCGTAAAAGCTTTTCTGTCAACAACTGTGGGCTTGTAGGACAAGAGATCAAAGATTGATTGATTTGCATTTTAACCCTTTGACTGTCAACGGCACATTTACACGCCCTGAGTGGTCTGCTTTTTGTACCAATTGTGACATCATTAATTTAAATGGATATCGATGGTATTCTGACATAGCACATTGAAAAACATTTATTTATCAGTTTTGATGCAAAAATGGTGGTAAAATGGCCCATTATACCTATAATTGAACAAGGTCCCATTTCCAGGCTTCACCCATAATTAACACCTAACTTTTTATGGCAGCCAGAAAGAATATGAAATACAAAAGGTTGGAAGAGTAAAAGGGCCAAGAAAAAGGAAAGCAAAGAGGCAAGAAAAAAATTCAGTCCAAATTTTGGCTTATGTGCATGCACCAAATTAAAATATTGTATATTTTGGTACCTAATCTTGGGGAAAATCTATTTTTTTTGATAAAAAATAGCTTTCTCAGCAAAACTAAGGTCTATTTAGTGTCATGGCAGCCCAAAAACAGATTTAACAGTTAAGAACGGCTTTTTTCTGAAAATTTGGTTGTCAAAGGTTAAACTGGGTTTTTGTCTGTTTTGTTCTTCAGACTTTCCATTTGGCTTCATCCAAAAATAATTCAATGTGATCTTTGAACTAGCACATGGAAGAAAACTTAAGTGGTGAACAATAAAGACAATAGAGTGTTTATGTGTTGGAAATGTCAGTCTGATAGTTGCCCCTTGGAAATTTGATGTTCTTAAAACTAGCATGTTTGTCTGAGAATAAGAACATCAAATTTCCGAGTGCAACTATCAGCTGATAGTTCCTCGACAGAAACACTGCATTGTTTAAAAAGAAATCTCAAGTTCATAATCTAGTAAATATTTAACAATTAAATTGGATGAAGTCTAGCATAATAGCAAGGATTATCAAGGCCATTTAAATAATTCTCACTATCATGCGAAAACCAGATCCAATGTTATTGTTTCATTATGCATACCATGATATAAGCCCCCCACTTACAAGTGCCCCTGGTTATAGACCCATCTACCCGTAAACTAAAATACCAAAGATACCTCCGGTTATAAGCCCCCCTTTAGCGTTCCTTGTTTTGAAATCAATTCATTTTATTATGATGTTTTAAAGCTCAATTACCAGTAAACGAAAAACCTATTTGCATCAACATGTGCAGCTATAGCTCGTTTCGAAACGGTTTTTTATTCCAGTTATAAGCCCCCTCGGATATAAGCCCCTCCATATATAAGCCCATCTAAAAGCCCTTACGAAGTTGTATTAAAGCCCAGGGATTATAGGCAGCAGTTTACGGTACACCCGAGGCGCAAACAAGAACTGGTCACTGTACTGCACATCAACTTGCTAACTTTATTTTCAAGCTTACAACCTTTCGTGTGCCGCTTAATGCATCCAGTATTCCATTTCCCGGGAGAAGGCAAGTGTCACGAGAGCAAATAATATTTATGCTCCCGCTTTGCCGCACACAGAATGCATTAATTCGTCGACATACGAACACAATAAACTGTAAAGAAGAAATTTAAACTTTATGTACTGAGATCTGTAAGCATCATATATGTATGTAAGCTTGAGTTATGCCCTGCTGATCAATCGCATAGTATGAAGGATTGGTAGATACAAAGAACAGCTAACAAGCCCTGTTTACAGGGTAGCTATGGGTTACCCTACTTCCTTGTAAACAGGGAGACGCTATCTACGGTAATTACAGGGTTGATGCCACACAATTCACGGCGTTTTGACACGTGGAAGTATTAAATTTTAATAAACTATGCTTACCTGGCCAAGGAAACAGTGTGACGTCGGCACGCCGGCTAGTTAGCTAAGAAAAGCAGTCATCTTGACGTTTGCCTCAACAATAGTTGCCGAGCTCGAGGTCGAATATTTAACCCTTATATTTCCAAGAAAGCGGCAGGAAGTCATTTATGTCTCTTTGGCCGGTTGAAATGTATCCTTTTTGAAATGACGATGAAGCCATAACGGTACAAGATAGAATGAAGACAGCTTCTGTCGCAAGGAAAGCCTGCCGCAAAGATAACTCAGTGAGGCGCGTTACAGCGTTACTTTGCCTGACTCGACCCAGCCTCCCAACAAAACACCCCTCGGCAGACCTCTTTCACTTCCGTTTGGAGAAAGAGAAGGAAAAAGATTTCTCGGTCTTGGTACAAAGATCAAAAAGAAAGTATGGCAAGAGAGGCTGTGCCAGTGTACTAGCAGTAATCAAAGATTAGTGGTCTGCATTCGATGTTAAAATTAAACAATCCTGAAATATTAAAAAATTTCGAGCAGGAGGTCTGTACGGGAGCCTGAGGTCGTGATTACGGACCGAATGCAGTGCGGTTTGAACACACGACCGGGGCAAACAAACAATTTAATTAGTTCAATGTAACTGGTTTGTACTAGCCGATATTTGCTTGCGAACGGCGATGAGTTGAACTTAAATCTGCCAAACCTTGCTCGTCAACCTCTTTTTCATCAGGCTTTTTGGCACTTTCGTGAAATGAATATTTTTAAAAGAAAATAGTCAATATTTTCGTATTTTAGTTAACAAGGTTTTTTTTTAATCTGCTGCCAAACTGATGAGTCTCCGCGATCCCATACTCGGTAAACGCCCGCGCGGAAGGTGATCAGTTGTTTACGTTTCTCGTGTCTCTTTTGTGAACATTTAAATGAAATTGTCCTCCAAACATGAAGGACCAAAAAACTGTTTATTTTGTGCAATGAATTGAAAAAGCAACTCGCCGAAATTATTTCTTGAGCGGTCCATCTTAGGGGTCCGTATTGCAAAATTCGGACCGCTAAGGAAACCAATCAGAATTATCATTTTCATTGTTCAGTCATCTGTAGAACGGGGAAAAATAGGCACGCAATGCGTGCATGTGTTTACTGCGAGATGTCATCCTTTTGTTTTTCTGCAGTAAGAAGAGCTTGCTTTATACTCCGATGTAATTTAATAGTGTTTTAAATAATACAGCATTTTGTCTACGATCGTATGCTACAACCGATCACAAAAGTCGCTATTTTTTGTAATATATTTTAAATTTAGACTGAAGTAACGCCACGCATGAGGTTTTTGTGTAGTCATTTAGGACATATTACGTTTCTGAGACAGAGAAGTACTCTCTTTCATGCTACTTGTCTAATCTACTTTATTCCTCATAATCATTCTCTATATCTAGTTCAGCCTACTTTCACACAGGACTAGCACTTTTACCTCATGCAGTGGTTTCACAATATTGCAGTAAGGAGTGACCAGCATAATAGCATAACGGTGTTGCTATAATAATCATTACACTACAGTCTCCTCTTACACCCATATGGAGGTCTAAGAGTTAACCGAATCCTGAGGCACAACATTGAAAAAGAAGGGAGGGAAGGAGGAAAATAGATCGCCTTCCCAACACTTTCGTCACTGATTGCAGCTGTCAGTTACAACTCCTCAGTTATTGGATTGGAGAGTTCCGGGAGATCATGGACCGCCGTCTGATAATCGCCTGTGCTTTCACTGGTTACCAACTTAATCTTTTGCTGCATTACTAACATAGGAAATTTCAGGGTGCTGATTATATACAGTGTATACGCGTGTACTGTGAAGGAAACAAAAACGAAACGGAACCCTACTTGCGGCTCCGCTGGACGATCAGACACAGGAGGGGTAATTGCTAAAATAATCACCCAGTATTTGGGTCTGGATTCGATCTTGGATAAGAGTTTTGATCTCATGCCTCAGCTAAAACTGGGAAATATCCGAGTGATATTTCCCAATTTTCAAAACTGCGCGTGTTGCGAAAAATATTTGAAGGATAATAAACACAGCGTTCATTTGGCGAGAAAATATGCTCAGATATTTGTCCGTGGACATTATCTGTTCCTAGAAGGGAACAGTTTTCCGAGGGCGTAGAATACAAGAATAGATAAGGATACTAAGGGTCAATATGTAGTTCCTCAGGAGACTGCGTATGGTGCAACCAACTTAACTAACTATAGCCACACAGTCTTAGCTACCGGGTGACAACATAATCATTAATTACAAAAAAGGACAAATTCTAAAATATTAAAATTCTAATGTTCTAACAATTCTAAAATTCACAAAAATTCAAGTCGAGGTAAACATATGATTATATATAGATACATTTCGCCAATTTAATACTAATGAATACTAAACCAGCTAATTTAGAACGCCAGGAAACAAGCGTAGCCTGCGAAAAAAGCCGTCCTTCATCGCTTCCGGCTCGAGTGGCGTTTCGTCACTCGGTCCTGGAGCGAAGAAGGACGGCTGTTTTCGCAGGCTGAAACGAGCGCGACTGACTTAAACAACTTGACTTCAGGGATAGTCCGGCCCTGGGCCCGTTTCTCGAAAGGCTCGGAAACTTTTCGGGCCTGCAAAGGTAGTGTTAGTTAATCTGTATCTATAAACAGAGAAGTGTATACGCCTGAAACGTCTTGTAGGGAGGGGACCTCTGTTCATATCAAGAATATGTTAATAAAACAGCTCTGTAATCATAAGGTTTGAGATTTTGCTTTGGCTTTCCGGGTGGGAAAACTTTGTTGGGACCTTCGAGAAATGGACCCCTGCATGGTCATAAACATGCATCCTTCGGCCTCGCCAACTATCACCTCATAAAAAATCTAATTGGCAGTTCAGTTAGTAACTATGTCCCTAACGTTTGCATGTGTTCACATACCTGATAAACAACTTTTCTTTTTTAATATCATGGGTGATAAATTACTGATTAATTTGTCGCGAAACTTCAGCGTTAATCTATATTTCATATGTGAAATTACAAAATTTCATTGGCAACGTTTGGCGCGAAATTTCTCGATACAATAAACAAGTCAAAAACTAACTTAACTATTGTAAGTGCAGTTTGTCACCCATGATATTAACAGGTAATCAAATAGTATAATCGTGAAATTAAGAAATAATTTCACTTTCGTTGTGTCAAAATTCAAACCATTTCCCTCTCCTAAAGGTTCGGGTAATGATTAAAATTTTGACAAAACGCGCCTGAAATTATTTCCTAATTTCAGTCGTCACCATTTGATTATTCATTCAAATTTGAACTGGATTGATCTGCTGGGAGAGGCTGCTCTGCAGCGGCTGCATTTCCGTATCGTTTTGTGATTGATTGCTTGATTGATCATTTGGAGCATTAGGTGAATCACCTGCAGGCTCTAATAAATATTTCTTCCAGGACAACCAAGAGAGCAGAGCACCGATAACAGACAACAACACCGTCTTCAATGTTTCATCTGCAGTTTCCCTGCCATAATATGTCTGTCCAGCCATAACTACTACTGGAATCAGAAAAATGACAGCAAAAATAAAACACACGCACGAGAGAGCTACCTGACCCTTGTTCTCAGATGCAATAAGATATTTATACCGTGCAAACGTGACAGCAGCCAGGAAAAAAACGAGCAGCAATGTGACAGTCAAACCCCATGTTGGATTAATCATTATACCAATTAGCAGCCAGCATGCTAGGTAACTAGTTACGGACGCACATATCGTGAAACGTACTGACCAACATTTGATTTCAGCTAGACATTTTTTTCTGCACATAGAGACTGCAATACTTTCAATTAAGATCAATAAAGGAATCCAGGGGACATCCCAGCGTAATTCACCCTTAACGCAGTAACAAATTGAAAAAACAAAAGCAACCGATAATATTATGAGACCTGTTACTGCCAGCAAACAACATAAATTGCATACGACCTGCGCAAATTTCTTCTTTTTTTCTTTTCTTTCTCGGTGTTCTCTTTCATTTGTTTGACGAATTTCACTGCCTGTGTTATCGTTGTTTTGCTGTTCTGCCACTTTCCGATAATTCTCAAAAATGATCGCTAACAAAGGACAACTTACAAAAGTAAAACCAACAGGGGACCATAAAATTATTGTGATAAAGATACGACGAATAGGTCCTGTAGTAGATATGTCTGTCTTGTGGCCCTCTATGACACACTCAGCTGTGTTCAGGGTAGGATCCCGTATTGCTGGTTTAACGGCCAGATCTTGAAGCTGCAAGACAGGGAACACTTTCAATGACTTTCGTAGGAACAGAAAGATAGAGAGGAAAATTTCAAATGTGCTGTGTGATAACACAAGAGACAAGATTATAGAATTCTGATGGATATTGACACGGCATTTTTCTATCATTTTTCACAGTCGAGGAATTCGCCGCCTACAAAGTTACACCAGAGACTCTCGAAGAGAACACAAGAATCTTCAAATATTTTGAATTGAGGACTTTATGAGAATCGCTAATTCTGCTAGTACACACGTGTACATTATTAATGTCCTTAAGCAATTCCCGATGGAAAGTGAATATACGTGTTTCTTTAGACTTGTCGGATCCCTTACTGGATCCTGATTTTCCTCAACAATCCTGCGCTTGTGAAAGATCGTGCAGAACGAGATGGATTATTATGTAGATGGAGGTCATTTTTGTTAGAGCTTGTTGAACTGAACCGGACGTTACAAAACACGATGGAATAATGTACGATACGGGAAACACTCGTTGCTATACGCTACCTCGGACCCGTCTTATGGAGCAAACTAAACCTATCGGATAGAGAGAGTCTAACACTGAACAGTTTTAAACATAACATCAAGAAAAAAGAACTAACTCTCCTTTTAGAAGACTGCAGAAATGTGATTTATGTTTTTGACTTTATTAGACGCTGGATTAACTTTTTAAGCTTAATTATATTAGGAATACACGTGTAATAAATTAGTTTTGATATACTTTAAGAATTTTACCTTTTAGATCTTTTTTACCTTTATTTGTATAAATACCCTATTATTATTATTATCATTATTATTGTTATTATTCTATTATTATTTTTTATCCACTTAAGATTCTGTTAGTGTCCTCAGTTAGCATACACGTGTAATAATTAGCTAGAAATTTTTACCTTTTAGATTTTTCTACTTGTGTTTGTGTAAACGGTCCTAATTTTAATGTATACACTTAATATTTTATTAGTGCCCCCAATTAGTTTGTCCAAAGCTAAACACCTCGACACTTAAATAAAGTCCTACTACTAATAAAAGTCCTACTACTAATGAGCACAGCTGCTGGGATCGTGTATACTACAAACCGAATAACTGCGTTATACAGTTAAGTTCTGATGCACTTACAGCCGCTAGAATGCTTTCAATCATTCCTTTTATAATCGATCCTCTGTCGCTGTCCTTGTCTGACACATTGCAACAGAAAGGTGGAATTTGGATGGCGAGGTCTTGTGTCCGGGGGGCTACAAGAATGGATCCAAGAGACAAAACCTCCAATAGTGTGGCTGGAATGGCGGCGTACAGACATGATATGCTCCAGAGGTACTTTGCATAAGGTTGGGGAGATTTTGTGCTGTTGGTGGGACCATATATACTAACACGCACGAGCACTGAGGACGGTCTTTTGGCTGGATATAAAGCTGATTCAATGTTGAAGCTATTTTGTGACTTTGCCAAGCTGTTATAGAGCTGTTCATAGGTATGGATGCAGGAAGTTGACGTGGTGGAGTTGACACAACTCTCACTGAAATCTGCTTTCACATTGTGCGGAGTAAAGATCAGCACTGCTTGGATCAAAGCAAGTAGAACTTTGAACCAGCGAGTTCGGGAAGACATGTTTGAACTTTCTTTTGCAGTTGCCTTTCTAGGACAAATGAAAAACAAATCTTGTAAATTTTATAATTTGTTGGACTGACAAATTACAAGTTTCAGCAAAAAAATCTGATCATTTGATTTGACACTGAAACAGGAAACTAAACAGTGAAATCAAATAGATCTAAATACGCAGTAGCACTGACCAAGAGACTTAGGACTTAGAGCTTGTTCACCATGAAGTCCTCTGCAGTGTGAGAGTAGGAAACTCAAACAAACAACCAAAACGAAAAGCAATAAGGAAACACGAGGACTTGAGAAATGCGTATATGAGAGGGTGGTTTAATATTTTCAAAAGAAAATACAGAAAATGTTTACAGAAGAAGCTAGCACATCATTGTCATAGTGTAACTTTGTAATGGAGTGGCATGGCATACAGGGGGAAGTTACTAATACTCCTACTAGTCGGTTAATGCTGCAGGTATCTGGTTAATGCTCCGGTATATATGGGGTTCATTCGGCCTGATGCAGACCTTTAATCCATTCAGCACATTCGGAGAAGGGCCAAGATATTGTTAACCTCACGATGTGACTCTTGTAGAGCTGTTCTAATCTTTTATATTACGTTTGTTTACAGGTGTCACGCATCATATGAACGTTTTCTTATTTCTGCATGCTTGTACTTATAGTGAAGTTGCATTGACTAAAATAATGTCATTTTCCTTTTTTTATTGAAATTGGAACTGACTTTTTTTGTTGAACTCACACAAAAGAAGATCGAGAGAAGAATTCAATTCCTGGGAGTGTATGAATTTTGTTTAATAGGTTGTAATCGCCAGATTCTCAGATGTGAGAACAAATAAGACCAGTACTGGAGTAAGAAAAGAAAGAGCTTTAGCAAGGTGAAAAAAGGGCCAGATGTTGGGTTTTTGAAAGGTTGACGGCGAGGAAGGGTCGAGGGAAGGTTGGAAATTTTTACGCCGTCGACTGTAAATAACTGAGTCCCAGTTCAGACGTCGTGCTTCTACCGTGCCGAACTAAATTCAGGAATTAAGTTCGACAAAAGCATGGCAGAAGCACGGCGTCTGAATCAAACTTTTGAATTAAGTTCGGCAAGCAATTAAGTTCGACAAGCTCTGCCGTGCTACACGACTCTGGCACGGCAGCGATTCAAACGTCGTGTTTCTGTCGCGCCAAACTAAATTCATAAATTATGTCAATGTGTTTTGGCGAGATTTCGTTCCCTCCGGGAGTTAGGAGGAGAATTGTTACGAGGCTTCAGTAAACCCTGGATTTGATTCGACTCTGGCACGACGTCTGAATCAGAGTTGATTTCCTGCCGTGCTACAGTCGAACCAAATTGCAATTTAGTTCGGCACGGCAGAAGCACGACGTCTGAACTGGGCCTGAGTCAATCAAAAATCAAGTCAATTAACGTTTTAAAATTGTACCTTATCTTGTTTAGTTTGTATTGAAAACCAACCCTGATACGGAATGCGAAGCATAATTAGCAAGAAAGAAAATGGGGAACGAGCTCCCTTGTAAAAGCCAGCATAGGTCTCTCTAGTCCTCCTTCCATAAACAAATAAAATGTACGGATAAGAAAATGGGAAATAAAGAATTCAGTTACTCACTCTGAAATCAAAAGGTCAAGGCCGCCGAAATTTACTTCCCTTTTGTGAATATGGCTTTGCGTATAAGGTATGCGTAACATTTAATGATTCGAATAAAGTCATGCATTCATGTACCGAAAGGCAGGATTCTTTTCTTGCTAAACACTGTAGTTTAGACAGCCTTTGATAATCTTCAAATCATGACCTGGCATTGCTAAAGATTTGATTTGCACAAATACTTATCTGACGAAATCACGAATCACTGCCCACAGGCTACCAAATACACATTTCACGACTGAAACACCACTGAAATATCTGAAATGTTAACAGTTTCTCGAATCACGCCACAATTTTGGCCAACCAGGCACGGTACAACCGTAACCCAACATTCAACACAGCCATAGCCCTAATCAGACTAGTTTTGAGGATGTTTGAGCTTAGCTAGAACGGAGTTCTTTTATTAAGGTCAGTAGAAATATTTGACGTTGGACCATGAACAACGCGATTGCAGACGCGCCTGGCCAATCCCATGGACTACATACATATTTTTTTCATACAAGAAAGGAGTTCAAACAAAATTACCTCTAGAGCGAAGTTCAGACTCGACGTTTCCTGGCGATTCCTTAGAAGCCGAGCAAGATTTCAAGTTTTACGTTGTGGCAGTACAGCCGAAGAAGCACACGGGTCAGTGATCATGTTTGAATAATTGATCTCGACAAAATTCCACGAAACATCGATTAAAAAAGCAGGACGTCATTAAAAAGATGGTGTCACGCGATCACGAAAGTCACGCATCGCGAACGTTGGAGAAGCAAAAAATATCTTCGAGATTTATAGACTTTTGGTGTGTGTGCTACCTTAATGTTTTGTTTGCTTGGTTGATTGTGCTTGCGTCGTCTATAAATTTTACCCCGAAATTAAAAACAAACAAAAAAAATGACTGTTTTAGTTTGAAAAATAAAACCCAGAAAACATTTGCCATTATTTGTTCATGAAATTTTTATCCAGTTAAGGCGGTCGTATGAAATAAAGCTAGTGAAATTTGGGATTTACACTACATTTTTAGCCAGAGAACGTTTTAAATTTTGTTACGAGTAGTGTTAATCGTTAAGTGCTAGAGTTTTCATATGACCACTCGTGTGCTTGAGGAAATCACGTGTTACTTATAAAGGGACCGCGGAGGCGAAGGGGCTGGTAGGGTTATAGCCCTAACACTTTTACACTGCTGGGATTTATTTTCTAGGGCTCCAGATGACATGGATAAAATATGGATTTTACTACTAGAAAGTGATAAAACGCGTCTACACTGACCTTAACGTTTGTTTGTATTGGCAGGATTTTTAGCTCTACCACTTTAAAATGGTCTCCGCGGTCCCTGTATAATAAACCATTTTCCATACATTAAAATTCTAACATGGTTCCGAGGTTTGTGGGAATAAAACAAAAGAAATTAATTATTTTCCCCTCAAACTCGATGTGATTTCTTTCGTTTTATTCCCCAAAGCCCAAGAGCCAAGTTAGGATTTTAATACATCGAAAATGGCCAATCATAAAAACAAATGCAATATTTAGAGCTCTCCAGTTCGATAGAGACTTGCGCCATTGGATTTTCGTGCCTGCTGGGAGAACCATGCCAGACAAAACAAGAAAGAGATCCATATTAGAAACATCACATTCAGCTATAGCTAGCCGATAATGGAATGCTTTCATTTAGTTCCTAATAGTAACTTTTTATTTTATTTGTTTAAGTTTACATCTGCTGTTACAATGTTCACACAAAGTTCTACTATGTACAAGTTAGTAAGATAAATCCACTGTTAATCTCAGTTGATCACATCATGATTGCCTTGGAGTTGGGTGAAATTCCACTCTAGTCAGCAGTCCCATCGTTTTTTTCAAGTTTACATTTATTTTCAAATGTCTTCTTTTCCTACAGTTCAAAAAGACAACATTTCAATGTCAATATACTTGTATATTTGGTGAACGTTTAGTAACTAGCTATTAACGAAGTTTTAACCGAAGACACAACTATCTGAGTGGTAAAGCCAAAGGTGTTACATAAAGATAAAGTGTGGTGCTACATGATCAGTACTTGCTGGAGATTATAGGAAGTAGGCTAAGTCTGCATACAAGCCAAGTGGCACATTAGGGCGGCGCTTATCTCCGATTTCTGTTGCATGAAGCGACTAGGAGTATTTCTACTTTCCCCTAGAAAGAATACTAGTCTATTGCAGGGCTGCCCCTCCCCTCAACATTAATTTTGCTGGCAACCATTTATACACCTGAGTAGAGAGAGGCACTGTGAAAGTTAAGTGTCTTGCTTACTTGTCTCCCTACTCTTAATCTTCCTGACAAAGTAAGTCTTCTTTTCATTTCTCTTCGCTTGAGAATCCTTAACGCTTGCCGGGGGTTGGCGTAAACAGGCGCAGGGCAACCTTCTCCAAGTTCTGCCGGCGGTAACAGCATTTTACCTTGTGAATCAACAAGCGGGAACTGAAACAAAATCAGATCATTTTAACAAATTGAAAACAGCTAACTACAATGAAGACAACAACGAAATAAAGTACTTGCAATAAGGTACTATCACGTCTTTGGTAGGGTACAATCGGCGATCGCATTATACGCCCACCCGGCAGAGGTTATCTCCTAAAGGAATAGGTCACTTTCCATATATTAAAAATCAGCTTGATAGTGAGGTCTAGAGGACACAAACTAAAGAAATGAATAATAAACATGGTCATTCAATTTCCTTTGTTTGCGTCCTCTAGGTCTCTCTATCAAGGTGAATTTTAATATATGCAAAGTGGTCTATTGCTACAACAGGACGGTTATTCATCCATAAGGGCTAAGCTTCCCAAGTACAATGAACAATTCCGAAATTTTTTTGTGCAGAACACTTCCAGTCAGTAAGTTTCACCTGTATTTCTGATGCTTGTGCCTTGCCCTCGGCGTAATTTACGCTTTTGTCATCGGGCTCTAAAAAAATAAATATAAAAACATGGTATACGATATTAAAACTAAACAGCGATTCCAGCCTCTTCTACGCACTTGTCTCCTTTAAGTGCATTTTTTTTTAACTAAACATTTTTTTCCTTTTATATTTTCTCACACTTGAGTACTCGCTGCTTCAGAACCGGAGCAAGAAGGTGAGAATTACAAAATGAAAAGAACAAGTTTTAATCTCCTTAATGAAAATGTTTCTGTTTTGAAAACAGCTAACCTCCTTTGGCTTGAAAACATTTTCTATTCATAAATCAGTTTAACGTTTATGGTATACACGGAAAAACTGCTTTTCACTAGATGCGGCAGAATATCTCTGTGGAAAGTTCTGCCAAAGCAGTTTCAAGTACACTGCTGTGATTCGCTTATCGCTTTTAAAGATGACAGTCTATTAAAGTCAGTTGACTTACCTTCCTCGTCCATTGCTGATAAGTGGAAGCGAGTAACCGCTCTTGCGTCACAAACGGCGAGCGCGTGCACACGTATGGTTCCATTAGTAGTATAATTCATGCAACCTTTGCGTATTTGACTGGCTTCTCTGCATTTACTGGCAGCCATTAGAAAAGAGTCGAAAGTTGGTTGTCAAAATGATCATCTTATCGGCAAATTATGGTAAAAAAGTCAAAAAATACCATTTTTGATTTCGACTGTTTCTTTGCGTTTTCACTGAGAATTGTATTCAATACTTGATTCGGCTTATTAAAGGTCTTGAGCCAACTATTAACTTATCACGCGATAGATGAGTCAAGAAATTAATGTATATTTAAGATGGGTAGGGAGGATAGGAAGGATCTAATACTATACTCTTCGTGCTTCGATTGACGACAGCACTGGCTCAAATTTCTGGTGAAAATTTGAACTTGCACTCTACTGGAATTTAGTGAACTAAAAAAAGAAACCATACAAACTGAAGTTATTAAATTATATGCATGTAAATCTGTGTTAACCATTTCGAGAATCTAGCTTCCTCCTGTGTTCTGAGATTATTTGAGACATGCGTGACACGTATTTCACGTCGGAGTACATCCGGAATTTTTAGGATGATAAAACAAATCAGGAGCTGACAGATACTCCGAAAACAGTAAATAATCTGGCTCAGCAAAATACGTTCTATGATGTATTTTGTACTTTCTTTTACAGCTCTCCTTTTTTCATCACTTTGCAGTGAAGGTAAGACTCACTCTGTATAATCTGCATAAACTTTCCGTGGAGGAAATGTTAGTCCATAAGTCGTTTCAACCTTAATTGTATCAATGAATTGCATCTGTTTCCTTGCATAAACGGTTGACACATTTTTTTTGCCATCGTAACTGTTTTCGTGTTTTGCAGTACTAGTTATTGCCGCCCTTGCAGCGTTATAAAAAGATCGTGGGTTGTATGTTTATATCAAAAGAATAAACTCGAGTCAGTAAAGTTGAGTTAAAATACTTTCCGTTGCCTAGAGTCATTGCCATCTTAACGGTCTTTGTTTTTAACTGAGCATACTTAAGGGTCTGTTCTTCACTCTCAAGACATGTATTCAGTAGATCTATCTTAAAACAGACCTTTACTCGCTACATAAAGTGAGCATATTAAATGAATATATACTTCAGCCTTTTAACGAAGGATTTTAAAAATATCTGTTTCATTGCAGAAATGTTCCCGTAGTTCTTTTTTGGCATGTTACAGGCTTCAAACTCGAAACTATCTTTCTTGTGAACTCCGGGATCACAGTAAATAATGACAGCGCAGAAATCGGAAGTTTTTGATCGAAAGCGCGGTTTCAATGTCCATTCTGGTACTTCTCTACCAAGATAGGGTTTTCAGCCTTTCTTTATCTTTAGAACGTTCGGGATGTAGTTTCAGCTTGCAAACGTTATGCTCTGATCCAAATGTCCGGCATAAAACTCGGCCAAAATGACAACAGTAATGTAATGTCAGGGCTTTTATTCTGGAAAACCATTACGCATGAAGAGACTTAAGAGTGTTACCAATAAATCCTCCAAGACTACGATAAGAATCCATGGCAGTCTATTCTTATCCATAGTATGTTTATCCGTACCCACCTTTACACCCTGGTAGACCCGGAGAGGCTAGGGTCACTGTAGAGTAACTTAAGAGCACCATGACATAGACAACATTAGCAGCATTAGTGAAGTTCAAAGATTCTTGCTGGTCTAATTTATTTCAGGAGTTTGCACCAAGTTCTTCTTCAATTCCACATCACAGACGCAAGTACCATTACCAGTTATTCCTCTCCGGAGTGGGTTTGATTTCAGCTTTAGAACTTGCAGTGGTGGGGTTTTGCTTGATCAAAAGGGCCAAGCAATGGTTTTGTTCGTCTGGAAGTGGTTCCCACAACAGCCGTGAACTATTCTGTTACACCTGTATTGTTTATTGCAAGCCATCTGAAAATGACATGGTCAATAAATTCAATAGCCATGTTAATTAAAACCTTGGGCATATCGCAACTTATTTATTCGGCCTCTAATCTGGATGTTCCCAAAGGAATTGTGGAAATTGTAAGAACAAAATCTTTTAAGTTCCTCTGGAAAAACAAAAAAGATAAAATAAAAAGATCAGGCCTTTACCAGGATCCAGACAACGGTGGAATACGCATGACCGACTTTGATATTATGTTAAAAGCCCTAAAACTCGCCTGGATCCCGAGACTGTTGCGGACTTCGGACAATAGTAATTGGTGTATTATTCCAGAGCACTATTTCAGAAGAAAGGGAGGGTTAAACTTTCTACTAAGGTGCAACTACGACACAAATTATTCTAAAGATCTCCCGCCCTTCTATAAGAAGATACTAGACTTCTTCAACGAATTAAAAACTCTTTACTCGTATGATCAAAAACAGGAGTTAGTATTGTTTAATAACAAAGATATATTGGTGGACGGGAAACCCATCTTCCTTAGTGAATGGTTTAAAAAGGGTATTCTATCAATTAATGACCTATTGAATGAAAGTGGCAATTTTTTAACATTCCGTGAGTTTTGGGATAAATATTCCTGTGAATCCAATTTTTTACAGTATCATCAAGTTGTTAGTGCTATTCCGGAACGCTTAAGGTCTCTAGCCAAGTGCTCCGACATCATCAACAAATCATTTTTTACCGGAAATAATAATATCTTTTCCCTCAACGAATCGACACAAATTAATCTGCACAAGGCTAAGTCAAAGGACTTTTATAATTTGCTTAACGTCAAGATTCACACCGAAGATCAAACGGGCCCTAAACGTTGGAGCGAAAAACTCTCTTTAAAAAGGGACGTGTGGACTAAGATCTTTAAATCACTAAAAAATATTTGTAAGGAAACTAAACTCAAAGAGTTTCAATTTAAATTAATCCATAGAACGATAGTAACTAAGAAAGAACTATTCAGATTTGGTATTAAGGCGGACGATGAATGTCTATACTGCGGAGATAAAGATTCAATTGAGCACTCTTTTATCGAATGTATGTTTACCAAATTGTTTACCCAAAAAGTCTTGAGCTGGTTCAACCAAGTGAATGCGTGTCAAATTTCTCCTACCACAGAGGAGACCTTGTTCGGTATTACTGCAAGCTCCCACGACATAGCAATAATACGGAAATTCAACTACACCACCTTATTTATGCGCCATTATATTTATTCAATGAAGTTAAATAGCCTGGCCATCTCCATTCAGGATTTTATCAGTAAGCTACACATTAAATACAAGCTTGAAAATTTGTCTTAATTAAATGTTTTAGTGAGAAGTACTCCTCCCTCCTCAAAGTCAATATACAGTATAACGTATTGTAAGTAACTGTATGTACAGCAAGTAACGTAAGTAGAGTATTATATTGTTAGCAGTGTAAGTAGCCCGTATTGCAAGTAATTGTATTTTCTGTAAGGAACTGTATTGAGTATTGTATTGCCAGCATAAGTGACCCGTATTGTAAGTAACGTAAGTATTGTAGAACTGTGTTTTGTAAATTAAAATTATTAAAAAAAAAAAAAAAAAAAAAAAAAAAAATAGAGGAGTCAGTTACGTTAGGGAAAGACTTGGACCAAAATATTATTTTTAAAGTACAATTCACTGCTGGCAGTAGAGGGACAAATTCAACGCTCAGCCTAACTGGATCGGCATCATTTTCTGCAGATATTCCAAACAATATTTTAGACTTTACAAATACAGGCCCATTATTTGCTGGCTCTCCTGGCTCTGGTGGTGGTACAGGATTTGTTGGATGTATTATAAGTGGAAGAGATATTCCATTGACGAAGACCGGCACTTCTATCAACATCAGTGAAAACTGTACGCTTAATTGATTACCAACTGGGATGTCCAACCAAAGGTCAGTGGAATCTTTTTGTCCCAGAATTAAGGAGTAGACAAATATAACTCCAGTGTTTCATCGATGTCTGAAGAAGGAAAAACGTGATCCAGAATGCACGTGTACAAACACTAAATTTGGAATTTGCTTTCTTGTTTCCTTTGTTTTGTCCTAACTGATCAGAAACTGAATGACTTTTTCACGAGAACTAGCAACTTTAATTTGTGCAATTAGCAACTAGGAGTGTAGCTTCATTTAAGTCAATGATTAGTCACATCAGTGCGGAGTTCAGTATATGATAATTTAATTATTATGGTAACCAGTATCTTAATTGTGTCGTGTTTGCTTGGGATTGCTTTCAGTGTGCCCTGCTGGTTTTACTGGGGATTACTGTCAGGTCAATATCGATGACTGCCCTAGCGCTCTGTGTCATCACTACAGTACTTGTATTGGCCTTATTAGTAACTACAGTTGTAGCTGTGGACCAAGATGGACTGGCCGACTGTGTGATAACTTCCTGGGATCTTTATGTAACAAGACTATTAACAATAACATTGATGTCTGCAAGAATGGAGGTCTTTGTTTCGACACTGATGACAAGAACAACTACACGTGTACTTGTGCTGTGTGTTTCACTGTACGTAACTGTGAACCTTGAATTTGACCCTTGTGATAGTTCACCATGTGAGCAAAGTGGAACATGCTCTAAGCTTGGACTTGATGACTTCAGATGTGATTGTCCAAAAGGTGAGACTTTGAGTGTTTTTTACTGGTATATCTACTTTTGGGCTTCTTTACTTTCCATTAATATTTATTTATTTAATCTGAACAGGAGCCATAATCGGGGACGGAGACCGTAAGCCTTGGGATCCGCGCGCACCTATGATATGGGACAATTTTTCTATTTTTAGAACAAATTGCGCCATCCTTACGTCATATATCCGCGCGGATCCACGCACGTGTCGGGGGCTCTCGCGTGGATGTTGTCGCGTTGAGTGATCAAATGGTGAGAGCTGCGAGATTCTCTTGCAGATTTTTCGTAGCGATGGCAGGGAATAAGGTAGGGAATAAGAACCAGGACTCTTATATGTAGTTTTATGCTCTGAGCTAATGGAAAAGGTGAGTTTTTATTTTTTTTTTTCGCGCTGTGAATGAATAATATCTGCTCGCGCTAGTTGTACGCGTAAGTTTTTCGTTTGTTCTGTGAACAAAAGTTATGTAAGAAAACTCTTTACTCTGGTATCGAGTTGATTTGTGAGTTTCCCAAAAAATGCTTAATCATAACCAAACCCTGTTTTTGATAGTTTCTTATGGTTTCTGTTTGTTTGGCGAGTTTGCAAAAGTTTTTGAAAGGAAAGTCTGACGCGTACATTCAGTAACTCATTTGCATAGTGCAGCGCGGGCTCTTTCAAGTCCGAGTCGATGTTTTCAATTGTCAACAAACCTTGACAAAGATTTATTTCGTGGTCTTTTGTGCCGAGATGCTGCAACAGTTTTCACGAACGCCAAAAGGCTACTAATATCATGTGTGTTTCTTTAACATAGTGAAATTTTACGCGGCGAAAATAAAAGAAATAGGGAGTTTTGATAACTCAACCAAAAAGACTCAAAATCGTTATTGGAGTTGATTAAAGAAAGCGTCGTCGTAATTTTGCTGATTATTTCTGCTGTATTCACATATTTTCAGCTAAGCTTTTAATATGTTCTCAAATATTTATCAACCTTAAACATATTTAAAAACTAGAGATATTATATGAGTTCGATGTACGTTTTCACAAAAGTGGGGAAGTCCAATTTGTCATGTTTTACTGACTGTACAAAACACGCATCGGCGGGCGTTCTTATTCATCGACAACAGACAATTATTTTTACACAAACAAAACTGAGCAGCATCTACAGACATAAACTTTCTTGTCGCTTATTGGGCCTTGATAAAACATCAAGCGTTGCTTACAATTCAGGCGAAACTCGAACTTGCAATTATTTTTTTTTGTTTTACTTTTCGGTCGAGATAGACTCTGGCGAAATCCTCGCAAGCCTGTGGCAAGAGGAGGGAAACTTTGGAGTCCTGAAACGCTGCTATATCCAAATATACCTAACTAGTTTTTTGCTGTGGTTTGGAAGAGTTGTTAATCTTCAAGATATGTGAAACTTAGAGTGGAGTGATGTGCAGCTCATGTAAAAGAAGCATCCGTCGGAACACAACTTGGTCAGCGATATCATATCTAAGCTTAAAGCGGAACATACCTAAATTCGATACTTCACTCAAACTAGAGCAGCTTACGACGAAAATACTTAAGCAAAATTCCAACAGATGTAAACGCGTTGAGTTGTGGGCCAAAAACATGACAAAATTTCGGGAATTTCGGACGCCATTTTCCCCGTGCGACATCCGCAAAAATCCTCGCAGCATGTACGCGCGTGTGCCTCAGGCGATGGCGCAATTTGTTCTAAAAATAGAATTATTGTCCCATATCATGGGGACAACCTCAATACTAGAAATGGCGCGCGCTTACGGTCTCCGTCCCCGATTATGGCTCCTGATCTGAACAAATGTAGCTTTATTGATGTTAACTTCAAAGTATCTTATTTAGTAATAGATTTGTACGTGACTTACATTTTTGTAACGAGCTCTTCAGTGCCACGTATACAGTATGTAGTAACCAACTGATTGATTCTCATCTATTCTGTCAGTAAATCAGTGATTGGTCAGTACATTTGCCAATGAGTGCAGGTCCGGATTGGGGGGGGGGGGGGGGAGTACTCCCAGAAAAGTTGGTTGGGGGTGTGCAGCCCACTTCCCAAAACCCTTACCCTATTTATGACCAAAATCTGCGCTTTTCCATACCCTATTCATGAGCTGGCCAAAAATTCGGTGCCCTATTTATGACCGTTGCGGCTGACGCAGTTGCGGTGGCTTTGAGTGCTATTGTAAACAAGGATATTTCGGTGACTTTTATGAGTATGACCCTACACTGTCTTGTGAGAAATAAATTCCGTGTCGTAATGGGGGAAATTGTTCAGATCATGAGACAGGTTTCTTCTGCTCATGTCCAGAGGGTTATAATGGCACATCTTGTGAGTTTGATATTCGTGAATGTGACGCTGAACCGCGTCTGAATATATAATGAAACATGCATTGACAGCCATGCTAACTCCTCTAAAACTTGTTTCCTAGGCTATATGTGTAACTGCACGGTTGATTATACAGGGGATCAATGCGAAAAGGAAATCAACCTGTGCGATGGCGAACCTTGTAAAAACAACGCAACGTGCAAGAGATTAGCGTACAACAAGTACCAATGTAATTGTACACCCGAGTACAAAGGAGAAAACTGTACAATCTTCCAGCCATGTTCCAGCAGGCCCTGCAAGAATGGAGCTACATGTCATGAAACCTACGAACCTGTTAGTAACTACACCTACACTGCGCACTAGGATTCTACGGCAGGAACTGCGAAAACATGACAAACTACTTTTTCAGTAGACCCCTGCAGGAACAACGCGACTTGCGTGAACTTGAACACGCAAGTATTTCAAGTATTTCTGCAACTGCACAGAAGGGTTTGGTAATGTGAATTGTAGTGGGCTGTTGAAGCATTGCAGACCCGATCCATGTGTCCATGGAACGTGTATACCATTAATGCACACTTACCAATGTCAGTGTGTTCCAGGTTATACTGGAAACACTTGCGAGGAATCCATAAACAAATGCCAACCGAATCCCTGTCAACACGATGGCCAGTGTTCACAATCTTCGAATTCATTTAGCTGTGCTTGTACAACTGGCTGGGTCGGCAAAACGTGCCAGTTTGAAGTTCCTTGCATAAACAGTCAGTGCGAGAACGGTGCTACTTGCAAAATCATTGAACAGTTTGGCAAATTCTCGCGTGTTTGTCCAGAGTACTTCACTGGAGAGGTGTGTGAAACGTCACTTGAACCAACTGATCAGGACAGCAGGATGGATGCTTCATCAACTCCTGTCATTGGTGGAGCAGTAGCGACGTGTGTTCTCGGCATTTTGGTTTTAATTTTGCTAGTGGCGGGAACAAAGAAGGGAATTTCTCGTGGAACATACAGCCCTAGTAAGGAACAAGCAGAAGCTGGACTGATTGAGCTGAATGCAATTGCTAAACCTCCTTCCCAGGAAAATCTGTTGTAACTCGTGGCGAAATACAAATGGGCGACACCTTTCAATTGAATAAAATGTTTCACACATTAAATTGCACGGCATAAAAAAAATTAAGATCAAAAAAAAAAAAAAAACAAAGTATGTAAAAATACACCGATAAGGGTGTTACGCAGTAAGTGTGGATTGCATGTCGATGCAACAAAATTGCCGCTCTGCGTTAAGACCAGCTCCGTTATTTTAGTATTGAACTTCCGGCTTACAATACAGTAGGTAAGGTGAGATTCTTTCGAGGTGAGGCCGAAACACCAGCTTCCATTAGAGGCCAGTACCCAGTCCTTCCCGCTTGCGTGAGAATTTACGAGGACGATGATTACCTTCCGCGCGTATAACGAGGTAGACTTTCAGAAACGTCCTTCGTCTTGTTTTATTCATTACCCGCCGGACGCTTGCTTCGCTTGCTTAACTATTCTACCCTGAAACTCATGAGGTCGACTTGTAGCAAATCTAATATCGAGGCAGCTGCGCTCCGCTTCACATGAGGTAGTGTTAACTTATCTCGCAAGAACGTTAACAATTATACAATTGTTTTAAAAGGTTTTAAAACTATTTTCAAGAAATAATTTTGAACTTTACACTGCTTTACTTTTGTTCTTGAATATTCCGGCTTACTTGTCTATTGCACTTGGTGCGTTTTTACACTTAAACTTAGTGTTAACACTGTTCCACACACACAAAAGCTGTAATCGTTTCAAAACTTAGTCAGTTCATAGTTAGTAGAGGAGACTACTAACTATGGTCAGTTGTTTCTTTAAAAATCTCTAACCCACAGTCCAAGTGTTACAGTTCTCGCAATATATTTCACATGTTTCGGTAGCATCACGTATTGAAATGCTTCTTCTATGACCACAGTATAAGTAGAACTCGCAATTACATGAATCAACTTTCGTGACATTGAAGCGGGGCAATAGCTTTTGAACGCGCAGAATCACAAAGTTCTTGGTGTATACTGAGAAGCTCAACAGTTTCAAGAAACTTTACACCTGGCGCTCTTTATAACGGTCCTTCTTGTTATCAAATATGAAAAGTTAAATGAAAATGTTTTTTTTCATTTGCCAAGCCGAGCTTTTAACAAATACAGTGAAACCTGTATTAACCATATTAAGCGGACAACCTCTATTAAGTGGAGACAGTGAACAGTTCCAAAATTTTCTTCCCATATTTACTGTAAAATAAACCTCCATTCAGCACACACTTCTGTCAAGCCGACGCGGACACCAATATTAAGCCACTTTGTTGCACAAAACTTGCAACAAGCGACACTTCAAGAGCTTTTTACTTCTAAAGGTCTAGCTGAGACTCCTTTAACATTGTTCAGCGATGTCGCTTTAAAGCTCAGTGATTATTCCAGATTGATGCATTGACTGACTGGAAATTCTCCGATGAGCAGTGTTTGATTTTAAACTGTGTTAAACTGTGTTACAAAAGAATTAATAATTAACTATTACTGCACAACATATTAGAACCTGTTTTGAGCGGACACCCGGCCTTGTATTAAGCGGACACAAGTGTGGGTCCCAAGGGTGTACGCTTAATACAGGTTTCACTGTAGTACGTTTACAACAGACGTTTCGGGCTTGGCCCTCCTGAAGTACAAAAACGTTAGAATCGTGCGAGCGCGAAGATGAAAAACAGGCGCGGTGCATGTATACATATACTGTATATATACTACGCAGTGTGTACTACCCCATGTATACTATGACATTTTGACATGGTGTGTTTACATCCTTTGCTAGTGTTCTGTATTTAGCTATGGTAAGTGCTTTTAAACCACCTGAGAGTTATAACTATTTTGTGTTTTTGAGAGCTGCAAGTTTACTGGTTGATTTGTACAAGTAGTTTTTCTTACTGGTAGTTGTTATCCTCTTTGAATAAAGCTTGAATCTGATTTGATTAAAAGACCTTGGCTGTCGATAACGTCACTACAAATTTCCACGAGGTAAAATGCACGATGCACGATTTCATTTTCATAGATCAGAATAAGGCTATTTACCGGCACACAGGTGTACTTTGAAGAGAATATAGACCTTAATAATTGCGGTAAATATACAAGACGAACACGCAATGTATTAAATATTCTCTTTGAACTTTAATAAATTTAGACACATATATAATGCACAAACTGTCTAATATGCAGAGAAAAGGCATCCAATCACTTTACACATGTTGTTTAAAGCCAGACTGAGGCGTGTGACTACTACTAACAATAAAATACAGAAAGACATTCCGGTGCTAGCCACTTTGTACAACAACATGAAGAGCTCAGACAACATTCTCTTTCCTTAAAAAAAAAAACTTAACATCTTCAGTGATTTGAGTTTTGTTATTGTTGACATGGCGGTACCACTGATATAGGAACCGAGGAATGATGAAGACAATAATCACTAACACTCCCCAGTAGTGTCCGTCTTACAGTTCCCAGCCCTCGCCTACCCATCACAATGTGATCTGCTTTTTCTTTATCTGCCGTGTGACAGATAACTTCTCCAGCTTTGCCAACTTCTGTAACCAGTTTGAAGTTGTACTAGGGAAAATACAAATAGGTTATTAAAAGAGAATTAAACAAGCCATTTTCCTATAATTACTCATCATCAAATTTATTATTGAGTAGTTCTTGAGTTGAACATTAACATAGTGCTGGCCATTATTATATCTTATTTAAACCAAGTCTGAGTGCAGCGATTTCCACACAAAAAAGACCAAAGGCTGATATTCTCCCAGTAGTGTCCTGAGCAAGTTTGGTTAATAAGAGATTTATTACATGACTGTAACTACCTGTAAATCTTCAAGAGTGATCTTGTGGGATCATTCAGGAGAGTAACTGGTCCGATACTTAGAGAATATTGAACCAGCAATGGAACAATCCGATTGGTTAATTATTAATTAAATGTTAATTGGCCCTCTGAAGTAACTTAGTTGTGTAGTATTATGAGTAGAATTAACTGCCCATTGATGAAAGGAAGCTACAGTGGAAGCCCTCATGAGTGGACACCCTCAGGACACAAAGAAGCTTTCAGTAACAGCAGCTGGCCGTTTACGAGAATAGTTCTCGTTAGCGGCCACTGGAGTTGTAAGAGAAAGATAGCTGCCAATTGGAGCTTTCCCAGCCTACAATAAACATTGGGAATACAATATTATACCACCAAAGTATTATTTTTTGTTTTATTGCCTTGTGCAATACTGTAGTATGGTGATAACTGCATGTACACTACAGTACTAGGATGGGCCTTGGTGATTAAAGAATAAATCACAATAATTTGCAGCCAGCAGTAACATTAGCATTAAACAGTCTCACTGCAACTTAGAAAAAGCAGTGATACAGTTTACAAATGTTTATATTATTAAGTATCCTTCAAAGATAAGCCCAGTTTCTTTCAAATGTCTGTTTACAGGAGCTCAAAAACAAAGGAAAAGTCTAGATTGTTAAGGCCCTCCAAGAGTCCCAGGCCGCCAATGAGAATGTCCGCTTATGGGGTACAGAGTTTGTATGGGAGTTTGTGAAGGCAGTTGTTAGCAGAGCTGTCTACTTACGAGTGTCCATTAATACAGCTTTCACTGTGTTTGATAATTAGATCCAGCAACTTTTCAATTAAATTTTCAGATCAACAATCATTAATAGTAAAGATGTGAGCACACTACCTTTTGGTTTCTGCATTTGTCAGCAAATGACTCCATCATTTTTTTGCATTCACTTTGACTTTTGTCTATCCATGACATGTAACTATCACGGAATGCCATCCCATCTAAGTACAAAAGTGTGTGTGTTTAATTGATAAGAATACATGATTTAGAAAAAGTTTCCCTTAGGTCCCCAACCCACATAACCGTCACTGAGCAGTGAGCATCAGCTACTTACGAGGATGCATTACAACTGGTCTTTTTTCCACATCAATGGCATGTATGAAGACAATCTTGTCACCAGACTTGTGCAAATTTCCACAGTACCCTGAAAATAGGATTTTGACCAGTCAACTGAAAATGTTGCCCAGAGGCTGTCTTTTTTTATTATAAAACACCACAGGTTGTAATGTGAGAATAATGGAATTGCAACCCCGGAACAATTGGGTGGGGGAGTGCACTGCAGCCAGCTTCTCAAAATTCTTACCCTCTTAAGACCAAAATCTGCTATTTTCCCTGCCCCATTTATGATCTGACCTAACTTTGATACACTTTTCTTAAGACCTGAACCTTACATCAATACCCTGTTTCAGACCTGACTTATAACTAATTCCCTAGCTCAGACTGATGTTAAAGGCACTGTGAAGGGCTTTTGTTGATGGTCTTATCGATAATGATGAAAAAATAGCCTCGTCTAAAAAACGTACCAAATTCAAGGCTAGAGTGCAAAAACCATACCCTACTTGAGACCAAAATAGCCAAAATAGACACCCTATTTATGACCAAAATGGTTAAAAATCCATACCCTTTGGGATTGCACAAACCTCTATTATACACTGTACAGCCCATGAAAGAGAGAACCACCCCCCTCAGGATGTATACATAGTGTAGATATCAAAAGTTTCTTAACAGAGCAAAAAGCCATGACAGAATAATGAACATCCCTGTCGGGGAAATATAATGTCCACTTCTCCCTAGTACAAAAACTGTTGGAAAGATTAATGTGGGTTTGATCTTTCCATATCCCATCCCCTTTACTCCATGTTCCTGCTCCATCCTTAATGCTTCCCAACTCTAATTTGCAAATATTTTGCAACATTAGTACTTATAGTGTGATCGTCTGGGTGAGAGTAGTTCTAAAAAGAACTGTTGTTGCTAACTAACTTTTTGACAACCTGAGCGGAAGTCATCTTCAAAGTCAAGTGAATAGTGTTTGTTAGTTGATGGTGTTACAAGTCTGGTGTGTTGAAACCGCTTGGTTTAGCTGCAAGGCTTTCTTCTCCTACTGTGCATATACTTCCTGCCCTCGTTACTCAAGGGTTGCCACCAGCTGCTACCCTTCCCCTCCCCCTCCCCCTAGCCATACGCCACTCTTATTCAAGGAGAACCAAACTGCCCATTCTCTTTCTTAGGCATGATTCCACTTAAGAGCGACTCCACATGCTAACCCCACTTGGGTGTGATGCTATTCCAAGACTCAGCGAGTGGAGAGAGGTACCACGTGATTGCGTGACTTCAGGCACGTCTACAGTTCACAGACTACGAACATGTCAGAAATAACTTGATTCTTCAAACTTTTTCTATGACATCGTTTACACACACAAATGCTGTATTATAGCCAAGTTCACCCCATATTTTATCGAGCAAAGATCAGTGTAACTACACGCAGATAACTCTTACAGAAGCCTTAGGCCGATATCGTTCATTACCCCCGGCTTGGAATACTTCTGAATACTTGGATATGTTTCAAAACTCGGCTATAGCTATTTTGAAAAGAAAAAATTCCTTAAACAAAGATTCCCTTACTTACAATCAAACGCTTTCTGGCAGTGCTCGCTGCCATCCACAGCAACAAGTACCGTATTTAGCCCCTGCTCGGCCATGTTTACTTGACGTGTCAAGATGTTGGCGAAGGCGAATCGTGTTAGCCGAGTAGTACTGGGACCAAACTGCCAGCAAAGTCACGAAACTCCCTCCTTGTATGATCCAGATCAGAAGGAGGTCTACTGTTTTCCCTTCCTTTCACTCTTTCCAAAAAATTGATTAAAATTAATTCTACAGCTCGGTCGATTTCTCTTGCCGAAAAAATTTCGAGATTTCAAATTTTATAGACTGTAAAATCGGGAGTCTGTTCACAGGTAATTAGAGCACCAACTTAAAAATTCAGTATTCAGTATATATCGGGGATTCAATGGCGGATCTTGATGTTCCCCAAAAGGGGACCAAGAAATTACAGCAAAAAGTCCCGGGGATCTTCCTTAACTAATGAATATGACGGCACCATGATTCGTCGCCTGTTCTCCAATGGCGCATATTTTTTCCGTCACTAGCATTTTCCATCACTATCATTTTCTGCATACCAGCATGCTCTATCGGCACACTGTTTTGGAAATATGTTATGACGCCATGTTCTTCGGCAATATATTTTATAAGAATATCGAGGCTGAAATTTGCGAAATTTCAAAAAATTATTTTAAGAATAACCCTGAGGCTAAGATTTTCAAAAGAAGAAGGTTTGTAAATACAATTATGTTTTCAACTAAACCGTATAAAGCTCCTCCTTTCCAGTAAACGGCAAAACTAGCCAAAAAACAACAAAAACAGCACCAGGTGTATGTTCCACGATGCCAATAATATTTCTGCAAGAAGTAATACGTGTGAGCGCGAGGGCACTAGTGGGAAATATTACAATATTGGTCGAGAAATTCGTTTGCATCTTTACATGTAAAGTTCCAGATTTGGTGTATACATTGAATAACACTTTTGTATACATTGAATAATGTATATGTAGATATGTATACATTGAATAACACTTTTCTTTTGTTGGTTTTTATTAGCTTCATTTTCTAAACTTCAGCCTAAGTTCAGAGGGGACTGGTCCTGAAAAGAGTCCGCTCCAAAAATAGGACCGCATAGGCTTTCCGTTCACATGGGACCTCGGTCCGTCCGCTTTATGCTAGGTCCAGCGGCGGTCCGATATTTGGATTTGCAAATAGAGCAAAATTTGGGTCTGTCTCAAACTAGCCTGGTCCCATGTAAAGACCGGTTTGTTTGGAACCGACTGAGCAATTTTTGCAATCTTCACTTGGAACTGGTTCCAAACGGTTACGATCCGAGACCTGTATATAAACAATAGCCTCCATTTGGCGCGAACTTTGGGCTCGAATATTTGTCCGCGGACATTATTCGTTCCGAGAAGCGAACAATTTTTCGAGATAAAGTCCAAGGACAAATATCCGAGGACATTTTCGCGCCAAATGAAGGCTATTGTGTTTATTATCCTTCATTTTTTTTTTTTCGCAACACGTGCAGTTTTGAAAATTGGGCAATATCACTTGGATAGTCCTCAGTTTTAGCTGGGGAATATTCAGTCACGTGACGCGTTTAGACCAACCGCACGTGCATGAGCGAAAATATTTGATGGATTACAATAACTACTAAAAACGACAGAAACCGGTCTCGGACCGGAATCTTTGAACTCCGAGAGAACACAGGCTAAAAAGATCTAAAATGTCCACATTTTCACAACTCCTTTTCTTCCATGGATGCCTCTCTGGCAAGTTAATTTAGATAAACCTTTATTTACACCCTAGCTGTAGTATATAAAAAAAGTTGAATTTCAAAATCGTGTCTAAGTGACCTTAGCATTAGCCAGTAATACTATGATAAATAAAAACCTTGAAATTAAAAGTGGACTACATAAAACTTATGGTGCACGTTAGACTTGTTCTAAAAGCGACCTTAAATAGTTCGTATTATACAAATTACGCCTTATTCAATTCGCACATTCTGTTGTGATCACCTCAGTGAGACCACGATATTTCGAAAAATGTCATTAATATTAGAATTCATACAAGAGCATATGTCTCTTAAAGTCAACTGTATCAAAACCTGTCAAGAACACTTGCTTGTCTTCTAGTTTAACGTGCTGTGCATTTTCAAGTTTACTTCATCAGCAAGTACCTAATGAACACTTTTGACCAAGGAGTCCGCGTCGCGATTATTTTCCAAGGTGGGGCATCACTAACATGTAATTTTTAAATTAACATTACCAATAAATACAATCGAAGAATTATTGCCACATAAGTTGCATTCTCGTGCTGACATTATTACGGGCCTACATATGTTATCCTCTGATGCCCCATTGGGACACTTTCCTCTGGGCCCAGCTCATTGCAATCATAGATGTTCCATTTGACATAAAGCTCCGGATTGATCCTGGAACAATTCCACGGTAAAGACCGAAGAAACCGCCCCTCTTCTTGATCGCTATTCTCATACGAGCTGCAACTGGAAGGTCCCTTCAAAGAGAATGGAACTCTGATTACAACTTTCTACAGTAAAATATTCATCAATCCTTTTTATGCCTGCCCTCATGAAGACCCTGTCCACACTACGCCAGAGGAATTAGAAAACGGAGCTTTACATCTCTGGTAAGGCCTTCCGTCCACACTGATCCGTCACGAAAACGGAGCTTTTCGAAAACGCTTTTTAAACTAAAGGAATTTGAAAACGCCGGCCTTACGTTTTCGTGTGGACAGAAAATGTTTTGAAAGCGGAGCTTTTCGATAACGATGTAGTCTCGATAATCATGTAATTTCCCTGCTCAAGTTTTCCTCAAAACACAAATCCAAAATGGCCGGTGATTGTTGGATGGAAAACATTTGATGCGTTTTCAGAGTCAAACCTCTGTTTTCAAATCAGTCCTCCAGCGTAGTGTGGACGCGGCCTGAATGGAAAAGAAATCTGAAAACGCTGAGCAGAGCGATCATCTTGTTTATTGAAAATAGAGACAACTAGCGTGGAACTTCAAAGGCGGGAGTTTTGATACATACTTGCCATAATTTCCTTGGACTTGTGACTTCATGTTTTCTAAAGGCCACACAACCCACCAAGCAAAACTAAAAAAATGTCAAGGCTAAATTCCAACCAATACATCGGGCAAAAATTCCTTGGGACAGCTATGATGCTATGCCCTTCAACATTTTTGTAACTTGACAGAAAATGAATACCTTAATGAGGCAAATATTGTAAACAAAGATTCCCTGAGAGCTCGAGACACCATGACGTGACAACTCTTTGAGAAATTATTTGGACTTACAGTCAAACCCCTATTAAACGGCCACCCTCATGGTAATGGATAATGGCCACTTAAAATGAGCTGACCGCATTAGAAAAGCCATCATTGGGACTTTTATTACTGGCTGCCTAATAGGGGTGGCCATTTAAGCGCCTGTTTACAAGGAGAGAGGGTTACCCTAGCAAGCGGGTTACCCTAGCACTCACACATTTCCTCGTCTTTTCTTTGTCGTGTTTACAAGGCAGCTTGAGTTACCTGGGTAGGCGGGTTACCCTATCTGCGTGCTAAGGTTACCCTGGCAGGCACGTTTACGGGTTAACTTTCTAATTGTTTCAAGACCCTTTGAGTTTAACCGCGCATTACGTTGTCCCGGGTTGTAGGGTTACCCTACCTGTGAAATTTTGCTTGTAAACCCGGGCTATCTTTTGCCCCCCAGCTAGGGTTAACACGCTTGCTAAGGTAACTCTCCCTTCTTGTAAACAGGCCCTAATAGGTGGCTGCTTAATAGGGGTTCGACTCTATTTATCCCAGAACCAGACTACAGTTAGAAACCCTGGGGAGTTTCCTGCTGTTCAGGAAAGGAGCTTGGGCTGGTAGGTCGGACTCAAGAATCAAGCCTAAAAACGGAAATGAGTGCGTTAATGGCCATCTCTTCAAGTGCACTCTAAAAGATACTTTGACAGCTAAGTATAGTGGCGTTTCTTCCGGTGAACACCTTAAAAGACCCCGGAATTCTTGATTTACACCCTTAAGCGAGACAACCAGTATCCGCAACAATTTTATCCTCCCCCGGGTTAGAAACATGTTTACTTAGCACCTACATGAAATTACAATAGCCAGTCAGTTTAAAAAGGATACGTTGCAGCTATTCCTGATGAAAGAAATGGTCCTAAGATTGGTCTTCTAAAAAGATCAGGAAAATGTCTTCTTCCAGAATCCAAAAGAACAAAGTATGTACACATAAGTCCCATTGTACGACACCACGTCACACCAAAACCCTGTAGCAGAGAAGAGGGAATTTATAACAGACACTGTACAGCAACAAGTGCTGACCTCAAACAGTTGGCCACTTTCCTTGTCCAAAAGCCAAGCATTCATAATGCAGTTTTTCCAGTAGCTTGATCCATAACACTAACTGGACATGGCTCAATCATGTATATATTTTTTGATTAGCTTTTAAACATAAAAATTAGATCTTGTTATTTTTATGTTTATGTGTCTCATTTGGTGATTTTGTTACAGAAACTGCTATTTTCGCCTCAAACTTAAATTAAGTTACTTAGTATACTGTCTTATATCACTAACTGGATACAAACGCAAATGAAACTGTTCCGAGTCTCACCCTGTAGAGTCCTTTGAATTTCCATGATTGACCTGTTTGTCTTCGTACCTGATAAAAATCAAATCAACCATTTTAGCACAGATTCCTCAACATTTTATTACTAAAGAATTCACAAGGTAGCCCGCATCGCCAACCCACTACCCTCCCACAGAAAAGCTTAAGTTAGAACATAACTTTTTTTTATCCTGCCAAATGTTTAGTTAACAGTCTTAGTGTGAGTACCTTTGCTAGCTCCAGAGGAGTCTCAATTATGGCTCTAGTTGTTGAAGCTGCTGCTCCTGCTATTAACACTCTTCTATTAGGAAAAGAAAAAAAAAATCATGTACAGTGCAGTTTAAGGTATTTTTAGTTTCTCAGAGCATTTGAAGCTACAAATGCATGTTAACACTACAATATATTTTTCTGTAGAAAATTATCCAAGGATGTATAGTCATTAGTGAGGTGAAGACATTGAAGCCACTAATTACAGTGTATAATGTTTCATAATAGAGTGATCTAATTTAACTAGCAACATACAAACAAACAAACAAACAAACATTACTAACATTTGTAATCCACCTGTGAAAGGAATTTTTCTTGCTCCAAATCCATTGAAATATGTGTACCTGTAAACAAATAACAGATTGAACTTTTATTTTTGATCATTACAACAGCAATAAAAAAGAAAGGAACCAAAAAGTTACCTGAGCGCTTCCCCTCAGTTATTTTAATCTATACTGTATTTTTTTTGGCCAGTGGTAGATCCAGATATGCTCAAAAAGAAGGGAAGGAGGTTGTAAAACAGGACACATGTTTCTGTGTCTAAAATTTGGGGTTGTAAATGGAAAGGGAGAGGTCATTTGGGCCCTTAAGACCTTTCATTATTCGTCAAGAAGGGTGAGGAGGGGCCTAGATCTATCCATCCCTGGCTGCATACTTTATCGCTGACTATCCTAGACAATTCTTCAATAGTCTGCCACTCAGGGCAACGCAATGGATAACACACATTTATCATGTCTTTATCGTGCCCATGGATATATCTGTGGCAAATAAAACTGCAGATATGTTCTGCTAGATGTAGTTTATACAATAAATAGAGTCATATTGTCCATAGTGGCAGGCAAAGTGGGCTAATGGTTGGTGCACTAGACTGTAGCTCAAGAAGTCCTGGTTCGAATCCTGGTAGGGGACATTGTGTTGTGTTCATGAGCAAGGAAATTTACTTTCACAATGCCTCTCTCTGCCCAGGTGCATAAATGAGTACTGGTTGTTATGTTTTTGGAGAGGAAGAACACACGCGTGTAACTCAAGATGGCGGACACAAGAGAATAATTTAATGAGCATGTGCACATGGCAATAACCGCTGTATACAATGTACTACATATCACCTCCTTCCTTAAATTCCGCACGGGCTGAACAACAAAGGTTAGTTCTCAATAACAAGGAGAACAACAACAAAATGGAAAACTAAACAGGAGTTAAGCAGTCCTAAGCAATTATGTCTCTAATAGGTCTGAACTCTGTTAAGAGTCATAAGCAATGTCCTTTTAAAACTCGGTGAGCATTCCACAAGCAAGGTACAGTTCCTTAATGTTCCATAATCAGTCTCTTTGGAGTTGTAATGACACGAGATGAACGGTGTAGAACTGGAACGCTCGGCTGAGGTACCACGTTGACTTTTGGAACTGGGTGAGGTCCAGATGCATCTGTTTGCATGGCAGCTTGCTCAACCACAGGTTGAAATTCCCTGTTTGCCTGTTGGGAGGAGTTTAAGGATTCTGTAGAGGCAGTGACTTGGGGTACGGTTCTGAGGAGGTCTGAAGACGCTACTAGTATTGAAGGCTCTTGGACAACAGGTGGAGCTTTGACGGCAGTGGGCACTTGTGGTGCTGAAGTCTGGTTGGGAAGGGGACCTTCCAGTAGGTCATCAATATAACAGCGCCACAGTTGGCCATCCTCCAGTTGGATGCAGTATGATGCCGGAGCGTGTTGTGTAACAATAGTGCCTGTGCGCCACTTTTCTTTGAAGAGGTGGTCCCTTGTGAGAACTCTGTCTCCGGGTGAGAGTGTCCTGAATTTGGTGTGTCGGTCGTAATAGGTCTTCATCTTGGTTTGGTTGTTGGTGACATGCAAACTGATGTCGGGATGGACCAAGGATAGTCGAGTGCGGAGTTCCCTCTGCAGGAATAGTTTGGCGGGTGTGGTGCCAGTTGTAGCGTGCTGAATGCTACGATAAGAGAGAAGAAAGTTCTGGATTTGCCGAAATTTCTTGAAGGTCTCTGCTTGGCCATTGGCAGCAGGATGGTATGGTGACACCAACACGCGCTGTATGCCATTGAGCCTCAGGAAATCCCCATATTCTTTTGATTGAAAGGGGGGTCCATTGTCGCTGACAACTTGCTCTGGGAATCCATATCTGGTGAACAAGTTGGAGAGGACACTGATAGTAGCTGCCGCATCAGTGCTTCTCACAGGTCCTGTCACCTCAGGCCATTTAGAGCACCCATCTACCAGGATAAGGTTGTGTTTCCCTTCAGAAGTGGCAAAATCAATATGGACTCTCTTCCAAGGGCCAGAGGGCCATGCCCATGGGCAGAGGGGTGCTGCAGGTGGTGTATTCCGTGTCTTGGAACACTGCAGGCATGCATGGGTAATCTGCTCAAGATCGGCATCTAACTTGGGCCACCACACATGGCTCTGAGCCATGGACTTCATTCTGGCCACTCCAGGATGAGACCAGTGGAGCTCCTTCAGAATTGGTTCTCTCAGGTTTGGAGGGATGATAACTCTCAATCCCCAAATAAGGCAGTCCTGTTCAATTGAGAGGTCATGATGTTGTATGAAGTAAGGTTTGAGATCTGGATCATGCACTCCTGAATGTTCCAACCATTCTGTGTGAAAGCCAACACCCTTGCCAGAGTCTTGTCATGAGCCATATCTCGAGCAATCTGATGGGCCTTGACGGGGTGTCGTGTGACTTGCTGGGCTGCAACATGGAAAATTGGGCTCTCAATGCTTGCATCACGTTTGAACTCAAGTGGAAGCCGGGATAAAGCATCAGCATTGGCAATGTCGCTTGAAGACTTGTACTTAATGTCATAATGGTAGGATGACAGCAGAATTGCCCAATGCTGGAGGCGAGATGCCGCAAGGACTGGTGTAGAACCTTGAGGTGAAAATATCTTGAGTAAGGGCTTGTGGTCAGAGTGGAGAGTGAATTTCCTTCCAAAAAGGCACATGTAGAATTTTGTTACGCCAAATACTATGGCAAGTCCCTCCTTTTCAATTTGGCTGTAATTCTTTTCTGCTAGGCTTAGGGATCTGGAGGCATAGGCGGTGGGTCTTTCCATGCCATCTGGGAAATGATGAGATACTGCTGCTCTGATACCATACTGACTTGCATCACACTCTCAGTAACATGTATACGGAAGATTTTGTTCCAATCCAAATGAATTTCAGTGAGCCAATTTCTCCCCAGAAGTGAGGGTCCAGCACCAGCAACAATGGTGAGGGGAAGGGCTGCAGACTGGGACTTGTATCTGACATTGACATTGAACTGACCAAGAACGTGAATGGGGTCACCAGTGTAAGCATGTAGCTTGGTGGTGCTAGGTTCAAGGGGTACGCCCTTGAAATACTTAGCGTGAGTCTCCTCAGAAATAATTGAAAACCAGCCCCTGTGTCAAGTTCCATTAACACAGACTGATTGTTCAGTTCAATTGGAACCTCAATTTCATGTTGACCAGCAGAAATGGTATCAAGGGACATGGAGAAGGGGTCAGCTGGTTGACCATATTCTGTGGTTTCATCCACTGCATTCACTCTGGTGGATTTGCTCATGCAGGTTTCAGCAATGTGACCCACTCGTTCACATTTATGACAAGTAGAATTTCTGTACTTACAGTTGGATCGTGGATGTCCCAGCTTACCACAACTTAAACAGGTGAAATTTTGTCGATTGCCTGAAGAAGGTGGTACTTTTAGGTGGTCGCTTGTTTTCTTCTTTGTAAAAAGGCCTGTAGCGATCACCCTGGGTATTGTAAACCTTGTGCACTTCGTCAGAACTGGAAAGTTGGGGATTGAGCTGAGCAATGTCATTCTCTGCAGCTTCTTGACCCTGAGCTATTTGTAGAGCTCGCTCAAAATTGACATCTTCTGTTAGCAACCTTTTTTGAATGACTCTGCTTCAAAGACCACACACAAACTGATCTCGTAAGGCCTTGGGCAAATGGGTGCTAAAGTTGCATGTAGAGGCCAAGCACTGAAGTTGAGCGGCAAATTCGGAAACACTGGTGTTTTCCGCTTGTATGAAGGTGTGAAACGGTATCTTTCGGAGACAGCCAATCTTTTCAGGGTGAACTGCTTCTTTAAAATGGCTTTTAATTCAGTGTAACTCTTGGAGGAAGGAGAAGCCGGTGAACACAGGTCTGCTAGAACGTTGCATGGTTTCCCACCAATGACTGAAATCAAAATGGCTCTACATTGATGCGAAGTAGAAGAATCAGCTTCGACTTCATTTGCCATGAAATATTGTTCTAGTCGATCCAAGTAGTGATCGATATTTGTATTCTTAGGGTCGAACTCTTCAATCCTCCCTAAGCTGGTCATATTTCAGCATCCTTGTCACCAGAAATGTTATGTTTTTGGAGAGGAAGAACACACGCATGTAACTCAAGATGGTGGACACAAGAGAATACTTTAATGAGCATGCACACATGGCAAAAACCACTGTATACAATGTACTACATATCACTAGTAAATTTATTGTTAATGTACGGCAGCCCTGTAATATAAGTGCTGGTGTGATGGCCTACTAGGCTCAAATTGATGCCTTCACTATAATTGTACATGTAGTCCATAGGCTAGTAGTAGTGAACAGTCGTACATAATCATGTGCTACTATGTAGATGGAGATGTTACACTTTTGTTTCTACTCACAAGGCCTCGAATACAGCAAACTGACTAGACCTGTAGATTCCTGATCCCCAAAGAGGCGGAATACACCCTCTGAAAAAAAAAATGTCAAAAAGTTAGTAAATACTGGGTCTTATGGGAGGGAAGACTGCATTACATAACAACCCTAAGAGTAATATCATCAAGGGCTTCAGCCTCTGCTATGTAGAACCATGCATTATTAACTTCTTATTAACCTAGAGTGAGGTCTTTATCGGAAAGTCTCAAACCGAGACCTTACTATATCGACCGAGCAATAGCGAGGCTGAGGTTTGAGATTTTCCCATAATGACTGAACGTCTGAGGTTAATAAGTTGTTTATTATATGGCTTTTTGCTTTGGTTTTGCGGACCCATAATCGGCCCGTGGGCATTACGGGAGAATAATGCTCTACAATTGGCAGAGCATGCGTTATATCAGCTACAAACACAAGCCATATAATACAGACCTTTACTGATCAGTAGTTAATAACTAAACAGACTGTAAATTGTCAATAAATGATTTGCCTACCTATAAAGCCCTCTAATGCCTTGTGTTCTAACTGTCTTCACAAATGATTTGATCATCCCTTCTGTTTCAAATCCTCTCTGTGCCTGCATCTTTGTCTTGATGGTATCAAAAGGATGTCCAACAGCTACACTTGTAGTTCCATAGAGGACACCAACTTAAACAAGGGAAAAATGTTTTGGTTTGTACATGAGATGAATTTGGAAATACTCAAACTCAGATAATCAAGAGTATCAAAGGACACTTGACTGCAGATCCCATTAGTACACATGATCTGGTACTTCTTAGGGGTTCTTTACAAAATTTCAGACCAGCACCCCTATTCTATTTTATTTTTTTTTTTTTTGCATTTTAGGCGCAAAACCCGCCCAATCAAGTACCGCCGAGCTTTAGCTTATATGGAAGTCCCATCCCCCCACCCACCCCCAAAAGGATTAATGACATCATTTATGAGTATGTCCAACACTGATTATAAGTAAGACCCAATTAATGTGAGAATAATTTGACTTGTTATATAATGCAAGTTATTTCATTCTATTCAGCACTATTTGTTTCTTCGTCATAGCGTACATAACCTTAAGTAATTATACATGAATTATTTGCATTTTAGGCGCAAAACCCGCCCAATCAAGTACCGCCGAGCTTTAGTTCATCCCCATCGATCCTCATTGTTAACTGTCACGTAATAATAAGTGAAAACAATTGACCTACCTTTTAAAGCCTCTCTTAGTAGCTAACGAGCAGAACATTTAAGGAAGCCTTTGAGTGAACTACCATAGACACCATAATATGAGCCAGGCGAGCTAGAATTGTAATTCCGTGCACACGTGCCACACAAAAGCTCATTTTATTTGCTCAACAAATGAAATTAACTTACCTCCAAGACCTATGAGACCTTCCTGTATCCAATTAATTCTCTTTTCATTGTGAGTCATGTTTAACTGTTCATTCGCTCTGTTGTAAATCGCGGTTGTGCGTAAGTTTCGTTATTTCTGAAGAAGCCTTCCTTGTTTTGATCACCACAAATTGCTTCATTTAGGTTGAAACGAAGTGTCCTCAAGAGTTATCGGAGATCTGGTAACGAACTCGTAACTACGGAAATCAGGTAAAACAAACAAACAAACAAACAAACAAACAAACAAACAAACAAACAAAAAAGCAGGGTGAATATAAACTGTATCTATCCCCAAATGACTAGCCTGCGAACACAGACGGATTTCCGCAGGCTATCATGATCAACTGGCATCCTTTCATTTGCTTTGTACGTTTTGAGTTCAGAGTTGAGTTGATAATTTTATTCATGCACGGTGACTAAAAACCTATCATATTACAAAGCCTACTTTTCAAGGGTGCCGTGTCTCATTCAAGGCTGTTTACCTTTAAATTCGCTACCTTTAAATTTACCTTTCCGCTCCAAAATTTGCTTTATATTGGAGAATATTCTTAGCCCGTTTCTTTACAACATATTTGTTTTAAACAAGGCATACAGGCAGTGATATGTGTATCCCCCGTGGGGATACACAAAACACTGATACGCCTGGGCATTCAACGAACAAAATGGCGACTCGGATGCGAGGTTTCAACGAGCGCTGTAAAGAGTAGGAGAAACCAGAAATGAATTGGCGCCCAACGGAGCAGATTAGGATTTCTTGAGTTTGGTTGAGTTCCAACCGACTCGATTGTATATCTGACTAAAACTTCGAACAGCGGATACACATTTCACTAATTATTTCATGGCGCAGTGACCTGTGTATCCCCTAAACACAGCCGTTAGATTGGCTATCTACCTGATCGAAGAAAAGGGCCAATTATTGCCGAAACGTGCTGGCTGCTTACTCGCGACGACGTTTATACCCAGGTTGAGGTTTGCGGAGTTTGCAACTCGAATGTCTAAATATCTAAACTGAAATCGCGTGCAGGGGATACACATATCACTAATTATTTCATGGCGCAGTGATATGTGTACATGTATCCCCATAAACATAACTGTTATCGTATAGCGCATCAACCTTGTCAAAACTGCAGGCAATATTAGCACCCGACGTTTTTACACGGCTTGGGTTTGCTGGAGTTTGAAACTCGATAATTCCGCTAAAAAAGCGTGCACGCGTGCACGGGATAATAAGGGATACACATATCACTGATTATTTCATGAACAAGTGATATGTGTATCCCCATGGACACAGCTGTTATATTAGCTGTCTACCCAAGAAGAAAAATGCCCATTACATTTGCGTTGTCAAAACTGGCTTGCTAGAAATATTCACACCCGGCATTTATTCATAGCTTGGGACTGGAGTTTCACTGACCTCGCCGGGTTGTACACGACCGCATGCAGGGGATACACATATCACTAATTATTACATGGCGCAGTGATATGTGTATCCCCTGAAGACAGCCTTTATCTAGGCTAACTGCCGAAGAATAAACGTCGATTATTATGAAACTTGCTAGCAATATTCGCAGTATAGCAATGTATACAGCTTGAGACTTAACATATCTTACAAAAAGTCGAACTGAAAAGCGGGTGCAGGGGATTAACACGAGTGCCACTAATCATTTTATGGCGAGCGGGTCGAAGCAGTGATACGTGTTTCACTCCACGAATAATTCAGATGCAAACAAGTCGATGAACAGTGGAGAATATGCGTTACTCGAGGGGTGAGAATGCACCGCGCAATTAATATCCGCCTAGAAATCCCGTGCCGTGAAACTCAAATTGAAATATATCTAGATCCATTTGGTGTTCAACTTTAAATTCATTATATCCTGCTCGCAGAAAACCAGTTAGGATCAAGAACACAATTCCAGCAGCAGATACGTAAACTTTTTCAACTACAAAAATTGATATTTGTGTTTTAAGTCTGTTTGGGTTAGTCGTTGGTCCAGTAAGCGACCGGACGACGAGAGCGCTTTCAAGGAAGATATTGCTATTTAAAGTAGAGGGGAGGGGGGTGGGGGATACACATATCACTGGTCGCCATTTTGGAGGGGATACACATGTCACTGTGACAGGGTTACTCGTTCTTAAAGAGAAATTCAAGCCTTTGATTCAAGAATATTCTCCGATAACGCAAATTTTCATGGGAGATGACCCCAGACTCGGACGATTTTTAGCTCATGCACCAATTTTCTCGCTACTAGATTTTGATCGTTCGCCCCCTCCGACGGAACGCTTGCTACGAGGGCTAGATGACCGCTGAAAAGCGATTAATGACACTGAGTAAGTTACAATCGATCAAGTTAAGCAATGGAGTATTTTTTTTCCATGTTTACATAGCCTCATCTAAACACGAGGGGGGTTTCGAGAATTCCAGACGGTTATGCAAACCCGAGACGCAGTCGAGGGTTTTACGTAACTTTCCAGAATTCTCCCAACCCCCAAATGTTTAGATGAGGCTATGTAAACACGGAAACAGTACTCTATTGCTTTTATAAAATAATTCACAAAAAACCCGCGAATCTTAAGACGTCACAACCGTGTTTGCATACTCTCAACTAAATAGTACACCTATCGACCAATGAAAGCGCGCTTACTACCTCGGTTATTTTATAAGATGACATGTTATCACATACTGTACAAAAAAAGCAGTTTTTATTTTCGATCTGCCTGTTTGCACTCTTTCTGCAGTTTGAATCAAGTCTACATTTTGTATCCGGTCTGCAGTCTGCATTTTGTATACGTACTGACCGATTTCTGAACTTCCCTTAATTCTCCCTTTCTCCAGCATGTTCCTGCCATCTCACTTCCGGCAGGGATATATCGCAAATTTACCGCGCACCGTACACACCAATTGAGTGTAGTCGTAGGCCATCACCTACACCTTCAACTGGGGCAGGGGGGTCGGAGATCATTTCACAGAGCTTGCTACTTCTTAAAGGTAACTGCCTATAGTTTTACAACCGCACGTGTGCTGATGGCAAAAACTTTAGCAAATTGAGCGAACTCAAAGGAGAAAGTCAGTGTTTTTCGAAATTTTATGATGTCAACATGACCACAAAAAGCAAAACTGACAGTCAATTGTCTCGCATTCTCGGCTACGGTGAAATTGCGTAAAGTATAGCGGACTGGAAATACACATGCCTTGATACAAAGTTAATTAATTAAAGGAAATTAATGCGACCAGTATTCCGCAAAAAAAGAACCCATCTTTTTTCATGTTTCAATTTCGTAACCCGGCCCGTCGGATTCGATGTACTGTGAAAAGTTTGGAAGATTTCACAAAAGAAAATTCAAGAAAATCGCAAGTAAAGCCATATAAACGGTTACGCTGAGAGAACTGGGTGTAAAACCGAATGCAAAACCAGCTTTCAAAATATAACACTGCGTGCGCAACGCGCGTAACAAAACAGAAAGGTATCATTACTTTCGTGCTTTCTTTCTTTAGTGCTAACAAAAATCACACTTGATTCTCGTTTGGAAACATTGCGACGGGATACTGATAGAAGTAACACTGAAGGACATGATGTATAGTAGTAAATGGTTTGAACCCAGGAGTATCAGTAGTTCGTATAGTGTGATCGTCCGGGTCAGTGTAGTTCTTCAGAGTCAAGTGAATAGTGTTTGTCAGTCGATGATGTTATAAGTCTGGTCCGTTGAACGTGATTGGTCAGTATAGCCATGATGGTATTGGCTGAAAGACTCGTGTAAAGTTTGTCATTAGTCATTGGTGGGTTTCGATCCGTCTATTGTTAGTCAAATAGGTCGGTTTTTGGTCCGTGTATTGTTAAGTCGGTCTGTTAGAAGTCCGTTTGTCGGTTTCGTTTCCGTCATGGGTAAGTCGTTTGTAAGGCGCCGGAAGTTGTTGACATCTGTTAACAGGCGTTTGTTGACTTTTACGCTGACTTTATTAGACGAAACATTTACCGATCTACTGAAGCTGACGCTACAAACAGGAACCCAACACCTGTTACTACAGTGACTATACCTTACATTAAGGGCACTTCTGAGACCATCTCACAGATCCTACAGCCCTACAACATTTCGTGTAGCCCACAAACCTACAACTACGTTACGACACTTACTGACCAACGTGAAAGACAGAAACCTAACAACAGACAGGGAGCAGTTTACAAGATCAAATGCTCCGACTGCCAGGCTTCCTACATTGGTGAGACTGACAGAAACCTTAACACGAGACTGACTGAACACAAACGAGCCACGAGAAATGGTGATGCCAACAATCACATTGCTTTACATCATCAACTGACAAACTAAAACATTGACTGGGACTCTGCTCAGTGCTTAACCTACAGTACAAACTATTTCCAACAACTGACTCTGGAAAGCTGGTACACAAACCTAGAACAAACGCCTGTTAACAATAGACGGATCGAAACCCACCAATGACTGATGACAAACTTTACACGAGTCTTTCAGCCAATACCATCATGGCTATACTGACCAATCACGTTCAATGGACCAGACCTATAACATCATCGACTGACAAACACTATTCACTTGACTCTGAAGATGACTTCCGCTCAGGTTTTCGAAACGTCAGTCACCAACAACAGTTCTTTTCAGAACTACACTCACCCGGACGATCACACTATACGAACTAATGATGTATAGTATAATATACTTTGGTATACACTGGGAAGTAACTTGTGTTTCATCCTCTTAAACCATTTAACGTGCACAAAAGACTCACACAGTATAAAATAGAAGGCTCACAAATCAGTAACCACACCTTCAGTCAGAGGGGAAGACCAGACCCTGCTAGTTGTTCTTTCATATGCCCAAAATTTCAGTCATCCCCACTGACGGTAAGCATGGAATAGACAGCAAACTTTTACTTATTCAGATGCAAATAAATCTTCCTGTCTCTGAACCTTGAATTTAAGACAAGAAATTGTAAAATTCTGGTCCGCAGTGTCTAAAGATGTGACTTTTGTACCTCTGTGGCAAGTTCTTGAATTCTAACCGGATCAGTTATAGGTAAACATTGTCCGTGAGGAAGTTTAACGTTACACATGAAGTTGTATGGAGTACCAGACTGAATTATTACTCTATGAAAATTCTTTCCTTTGGAGTTCAACTGTGCTACTGTCTCTGAGAGTTCCAAAACTGGAATTTGTCCAGTACTGCTGTGGGATAACCTTTCCAAAACTCTGTCATGCAATGATGGATAAAGGTCGTCAAGTGGTAATATCGACTGAAAAGGAATTAAGCCTGCATGTTACTGTTATGAAATAATACTGGCTAACATCACTGGTGTAAGGCAGCTACTCTGCATCTAAATTTCCTCCTACCATGTTAGTTATTGAATTGCCGGTTTGGGAACACATTAGTCCCACAAACATGCAAAGGGCTACACTGAGCTCAAAGCATAAAAAAATATTGCTGTTTGAATCATGTCAGTTTTTTTAACCTGAGATGTAGCTAAGGAAACAGTAAGCTGGCTCATTAGCAATCCCAGTTAGTTTTTCCGGTCTTGGTAGTTCTTGGCAGTTTACCCAACTCTTTGTTTTCGTGTGAAATTTCAGCCAGATTTAAGTCTTCTTTCAGCCGTTGCAATTAGTCGGCAACCAACCCTCAGCAACATTCCTGTTCAACACTTTAGTTTCAAGTGATTATAAACTTATAATTTAAGAACACGCCAGTCGTTAACATTTGTGTTTCCAAATTAAATTATGGGGTCATTTTTTTTTAAATTTTCCTGATGAATGTACAATTCTCACCATACTACCATCAATGCACTTCAGTGCAATAGTGAGCCATTGTTGACATCCTTGAGAAGCCCGCCCTTCTTGAAAAGACTGGAAGTCTGCCCACTTTGGAAATCTTCATGTAAACAAAATGTACAGCCAACCTCAATTACAGTGTAGTTAAGGGCTGACTGGATTTTAGGGGTTAATTCTTTAGAGGTATTTCCACACTGATAAAAATGCAAAATCACTCAATATACATGGTAGCAGAGACTAGAAAACTCACCGGCAAAATCTTGACAGCTCGTAGACCTGAGGAAATCCAACCTTGATCTGTCGTGACCTAAATTTTGAAACTCCTTCTGCTGGAGTAATCCACTAAAATGAAAGTAAACACATGAAACATCATCCAAAACACAAACAATAAATTAAATGGGAGAAATAGGAAATAAAAACAAACAAACAAAGCTACAATAAATATGGACCAGACATTTTGATCTTTGGATTGTATTTTGAATTTATAAATTTACTGGTCAATGCACCAGCAGGGCAAAGAATCACTGAATAATAAAAACAACAACAACAACAACATTTAGTTAGTGCCACAATGAAAAATTAGTCCAGGAGAGACCTGCATGACACAAATTATTTTTTTACAGTGAAAGTAAAAGTTAACATAATTTGAGACAACATGTCTGTTGCAAGGACGTTCATGAAAGGATAAAATTTCCATGGCAATAAGTCACCTTTGATTGAGTCATTTCTTTCTCATCATGAAGCACTGTTTGTTCATTGTCAAGAAAGCAAAGGTAAAACATGGTGTCATATCGTTTTGATAAAGTAGCAGGTGTCAGCCAATTAGACCACTCACTGAGAGACCACACATCAGGGACACATTCAAATTTTCTGTAAAGGAAAAACAATTATGTATGTGTATAGTAAACTCACAGATATCTTCAATAAAGTACCCATCTAAAGATGATAAATCATTAAGATCTCATTTCTTAATACTTTGTTAATTTTCTCTTGACAGAATCATGCTAGAGAGTGCTGTTGCACATACATGTAGCTGTCTAATCTTGAAACACTCAGTGAAGTAGAACAACCCAGGTTTTGGGTATACAAATTATGTTTAAGAAATAGAAAACATGTACTGTGTTTCTACTGAATTACAGAAACAGAGGTGGAAGTTTAGGAGAACAAGAAATGCTGAGCGAACACGAACCGAGAGACGAGTGTTTCCACAGCTTTTACGAGTTCTCCAAAACTTCCATGAGTGTACGATATTGCAACAATATTTCCCTGAGTTCCATGAAACAACAACCTGCCTACTGAACAAACTAAGTAACAAAACAATTTCTCAAGGTGAAGAAAAGCTAGTAATCTGGTCATTACCTGCACATGGTTAAAAACTTGCTTGCATCAGCATAAACCTCTTTCCTCCAGGTCTGAATGTCATCCATGTCAAGATTGCTGTTCTTGTCATTTGAGAAACTCTTCCATAGCAGGACTCCTGACTCCTCAAATGTCTCTCTTATTGCACAAATCCTAAATGCAACATCGCTTGGTATATCTGTTGATGCAGAGTTCTTCAACACAGGTGGACGAGGACCTTGAATGTTGACAAGGGATGTGAAGTCTTTCCCAAATTTGGCAAATGATTGTTTAAACAGTTCCAGCCAGTGATTAGAAAAGTCAGCTTTCTCTATCACACCACCAGGAAAAACATAAAAACTTGGCTGTAATGTGAAGAAAAGAAAAAATATCAAATCCATGTTAGGTCTCTTAGATTAAGTCTGAGTCTGTAATGCCAGTGAGAGCTTATCCTGGTTTATTTATATTTATTATTATTATTATTTATTTATTTATTCCATTCTAAAATTACAAAGATAAATATAAAGTAAACAAGTAAGAGGAGAAATGGAAAAGGGCAAAATTATAGCAAGCTAATTAGATGCCCTTGTTTAATTGACAATAATAATTAGGATAAAAGCATGAATAGGCTGCAAGCCTTTCCAGTTCACCCTGAAGTGGGATGCCAGTCAATTATAGGACTATTCCCAGCACTGAAGTGTATAAGACAGGTCAGTGTAAAACACAGACTGCTGACCACAGACTGCCGACTGAAGTCCAGGGGTAAAATGTTGACTGAATGCAAAATGTAGACTGTAGACCAGGGCCGGGGTAAAATGAAGACTGCAGACTAATAGACCTTTTAAATGAATCGTGTTACCATTTCCATCATTGAGAGTAATTTAAAAACAGTAAACAGGTTAATCTGACTGTTATTAAGGCTCACCTGAGTGATATTCAGCCTAACAGGATTCAGGATTCAGAGTGATTTTCAGGCTATCTGGAGGGTAAACGTTTCACTGTGTGTTTAGCCTGAAAAATCCTGTTTACGGTCAGCACTCGATAATGGAAATAACACGATATGTACAACTTAAAAGTCTGTAGTCTGCAGTCCACAGTCTGCGTTTTACACTGACCGCTATATGCACTGATAAAGTCTTAAGACTGCAGTCTGCATTTTACCCTCAGTCTGCATTTTACCCTCAGTCTGTATTTTACCTCTGGTCTGCAGTCTGACCGGACCAACTATGAGAACTATGGTCTAATTAGCGTCTTATACTGTACATACCATAAATTTACTTTTAGTCCCTCTCTCAAGTAACAAAATCCTGTAGTCGAAGTAGCTTTTAAGATGGCTGTTTTTAGCAACCAAAATTAAAGTGGCTGCATTACGTATCACAGGCTTAACGCCATTCATTTCATTCCTTATCCCTTCCACCTACTCTTAGCGGACATGTTGGATTTGCTGGCCAGGCCACCAAGCTCTAGCCCCAGTCCTGCTCTGTTCTTAAAATGGCTGCCGTGAGAAGAATGCCGTGATGTTATGCTATCAGAACTTAATTGTAGTTTCTCCTAAAGAAGTATTGAAGTATTTCTTATCAAGATGAGTGCAACCTACGCAAGAAAGATGGCTCTATTAAGAGCAAGGATATTTGGCGAGTTGACCCGCCAAGTAACCCCAAAGTAAGTTATTTTAGAGTTGGGTGACGTGCAGACATTTTGACTGCATTCAATGTTCGGTCGAAGCTTACCTTAACTGATGGCAACTAGGGATCAGTAAAAGTTTTGCGTTCTTCGGCTGCATACGATTTTTCAACTTAACATTGCACTAACAGCGGGCTCAATTAAGCGTTGTCTTTTTCTCGTTTTTTTGTCCGAATCTTTGTCTTGTAAAAGGTTCCCAGACTTATTAATTAATCTTAATTCTTTAATAAGCTTATTTAAATCGGTGTTTTTAATGTAGTTTACATTTTTTTGTGTGTAGATCGTACAAAATTGTAGAGCATTTTGCTAAACAACCCTTGGGAAGCGAGATAAATTCTTACTACCCGCCTTTGAAGAAGTTCCAGACTCTGCTTTTTAGAATGAGGCATTTTGGATTGTACTATGATGACCATTTGGTAAGTAGCTTCTGTTGAGAGAATAGTAAACACACACAGTCATTTTAAAGCTACACAAGCATGTGTTAATTTTTAAAAACTCTGGAAAAGTGCATTACTACTGGGGCAGATGCAGCATTTTAGAGAATCGAAGGGGGTTTGAGAAGGGAACTTCCAAAGGTCCAGGGGTATCCTCCCCAGAACATTTTTAAAATTGAGGTCCTCAGAAATGGGATTTCTGGCATTCTTAGGCCAAGTCAGCTTGTTACAATGTTTCATTTCTTTATTTAGGGGGCTTGACCAAACCCCAGTGAGTCCCCCAACAGCTTATACTGTACACATAAGAATTAGTACATCCGTAGATAAGGAATTAATAAAGTATAAATATGAATAAAGAATAAAAAGAGAAGTGGAGAGTATCTATAACCTTTTTGTTAATAAAATTCGAAATTACTTAACCCCTTCATTGAAAATAACTTCTTCCCAGTTCTGTTTTTACCCTAATTACATGTATATTAAATGTTAATTGTGATTATGCAGATAAATGATAACTGAACTTTAGAGCGTTTGTGTTGTGATATAGAGTCAAGCTATCAATAGTTGACTGCACTATTGGTATCCTGACTCTATACATTTACAATGTAAGCCTCTATGCTTGGTTTAAGTTGACATCATTAAAGCTCACAAACCAAAAATATTGTCCTCCATATTGCAAAATCGTGATGTTGATCAGAAGTCTGCAATCTTTTGTAGTAATATCTAGTAGGGATCCAAAGCATCTGGAATTTTAAACAACACATAAAAACCAGGCAACATGTATAGTGAATGGCTCAAGACTTGAAGTTTCAGCTCTCAAGAAAGCTGTTGATGCTCACTGAGGACAAATAAAATGACATATATTAATTATTTTTTTATTTAGAATTTCCAAGAAGAGATGGCAGCAAGGCGAAAAGCGAGGGGCAAAGGACCTCCAAAGAAAGGTGAGTCGGGGGGGATCTGCCAAAAGGGTCAACCATGATTTGTATTAGCCAGGGAAATGTTGTGATATGCCTCTAGTAGGCATTCATTAAGATCTGTATCTGTTGCTGTTGTCTAATTTATACTATTTGTTTAAGAATGGTAATGGAAACTGAGAAGCTACAGATTACAATTTTTTTTGTGTATCCATAACAAGAGGTCCAGAAAAAGCTGCTTTAACATTGAATTTTGTGCTTGTGTTTGCTCTACTTTGGTGAGCATTGTGGTTTTCTTGTGCTCTGTGCCATGGAAAAGTTGGGAGTACACACAAGTCAGAATTAAAACCGTTTAATTTTTTCAGGTGAAGGCAAAAGGGCAAAAAAGAAGAAATAAAGAATGCCTCAAGATTCTCTTAGCTGTAGACTGTGTTCAGTAACCAAAGCAAGATAATTATGTCACAAGAGCTGCTCAGTTGTGTTATTTTCCAAACTGTATTTAATAGATAAAAATTAAACATTAATTCTTTTTTCTTCTCATCTTTGTTGGTTTGCTCCCATAGTCATCTGTGTGATGTTTTCTTATACACCATTAAACACCAGTTGGTATTTACTCTGTACCTACCACAGTCTTACGTCACTCCTAATTTCAACATTGAACAAACGAGTCAGATTATTTTTCATATGGCTAGCATCACAAGCTGTCAAGAGATAAACCACATGCTACACTGTGATGGGTACCTGAAGGAGCAAGGTGAAGCTATCTTGCCTGCTGTGTCCAGCAAGAAAAATGAAACTCTTTCAGATAAACACAGAATTCTTATTCCTTATTATTGAAAAGTCAGTCTTTCTTTACTGACAACTGAGAGACAAAGCTAAAGGCTAAAACCATCTAAAAGAAAAAAATCGAAAATGACTCTCATCTCGTTTAAGTAAGCATGTTACCAGCACCCTTGTCTACCCTGGGCGCTAAAATTGCACTAATCAAATGGTTAAAAAACCTGATGAGCAGTTGTTACTCGTTTTTTATCATTTATTTAGTTATCTATCTGCCTATCTGTCCATCTGTCTGTCTGTCTCTTAGTCTGTTGATATGTTGGTCTGTCTGTCTGTCTGTCTGTCTGGCTATTTACAGGGTTTGTACAGGTCCTGGAAAACCTGGAAAGTCCTGGAATTTTATTGTGGCATTTTTCAGGACTGGAAAGTCCTGGAAAAGGGCTACCGGTCCTGGAAAGTTCTGGAAATCTGTTAAACTCAAGTAAAAAAGCATGAAATGTATGGCAGACAGTAAGGAGAATCAACATTAAGATCTTGGGAGTGAAAGGGTTAATGTGAATTTTAGGGTCCTGGAAAAATCAATCTGAGTCCTGGAAAAGTCCTGGAAATTTGTTTCTGAAAAAGGGTACGAGCCCTGTATTTATCTAGGGTCAACCGCACAAACAAGATAATAGCAGTGATTTTTGTGCTTTATTTCATCCTTTCGTTGTTGCCCTTTAGGGAGGAAGGGAATAACTATAAGAAAAACTTTGTTCTACTCTTATTCATCCTTACTATATTAAGCTTTTTTGAAAATATAATGGAAAATAACCACGTGACAGGATTCTTCCGCCGTAGTTTACAAGTAGCGCCGGCGAATGGGAGGAAGGCGGGGACTTGGGAAAGGGACGCACAGGGAAGAGAAGAAATTGCTTGCAGTCGTTTGAGCGCATGTAACCAGCAAAGTCCATGCTTAGAGAAACTTGCTGTGATAGTATTATTCAATTTTGTGTAGTTGCATGTTTCCAAGCTAGAAGCGGCAGGTTCACGTCATGTCTGGTACTGCAAAAATTTCATTTTGGTTCCGTTGAAAAGCTTGAAAGTACGCACAATGAAACTGATTAGAATGAGTTAAAAGTTGTAGCTTATATTTTGCTGTTGTGCGATTGCGTGATCGGCCTCAGCGGGACTCTCCGACAACAAAGAAGCATAACTCGTTACAAGTAGGCTTAGCCAGTCCAGTTACATGTCTTTATCTTTAATCTTTAATAAGTATACTCCTGAAACAGTGGAACTATACTAGGAGTTGAAAATAACATAATAAAAGCACGTAATAAATAATTACAATATGTTTATATACAGTAAAAATTATAAGTTAGTAAAAGATAAAATAAAATAGATTAAGTATAATCTCGTCGAGATAAGTTAGGACGTCTGAATATACATTATACAAAAGATTTAATGGCTGCAAGAGCAATAGTCTTAAAATTATTTATATTAACATCTTCATAAATAGGTAAATTGTTCCATGCTACTATTGTCCTTGGATAAAAGGAAAACTTATAGACATCATTTGATACACGGATTTGTTGGAAAGGACGACTGTTCGGTAATCTGGTGGCCCTTGTTATTTCGTGAGCATCAATGCAATGTCAAGTAAACTAAATCAGAGGAATCTGATCCCGCCGAAATCACCGGGTCTTACTACCGCATTTTTATTTTCAGATGGTGTAGAGTTCTGAGAGAAAGGAGAAAACATGAAAGTAGAGGCGAAAAACTGTCTCCCTAACTGTTGACAGCTGAAGCCTGCCTCTTTCATCTCCCACTCCATTGACCGTCGTCCGCTGTTCCTTAGCCTCCTTCTTTTCCGCGTCCCCTGTGGGTTCCATATCAAGGCTTGCCTAGTGGTGTTGGTATTTGGTTTGTGCAAAGTGCACCCAGCTATCCCCAGCGGCTTCCCTTGCTCTGCAATTCAATTTTCTCTTGTTCTGTTGTTTGCCATAGGTCTTCGCTTGAGATGATACCTAGCCAATAAACTTGTAGACGTTTTTGGAGACACTTGTTACGAAAGTCTGGATTTTTTTCGAAGTGGGCGTTCCTCTGGTTTCAGAGCCATATAAGAGTACTGATTTGACATTTGTGTTGAAGATGTGAAGTTTATTCTTTCTGTCTATCAGTTTTGACCTCCACACTGAACTCAGCGAGATGAAAGCCGCCCTTGCCTTCCCTATTCTTGCTGCAATACTTCTGTCTGAACCAGCATCCTTGCTCATCATACTTCCGAGGTAGGTGAACTTCTGAACTTCGTTAATTAATGGAATACCATTCAGGTTCACACTTACTCAGTAGTTCGCATCTGTTGTTTACTCTCATCACCTCCGATCCGTCTTATTTCTGTTGATGTTCAGAAACTCAAAAACTGAGACCAAAGCTGACCATCCCCCACCGCGAATCTAAAAAACTAAGACCTAAGACCCCTTTCGAATCTCAAAAACTGAGACCAAAGACCACCCTCCACCCCGAATCTGAAAAAACTAAGACCTAAGACCTCCTCCAATTTCCAAAAACTGAGACCTGAGTTTTCTTCAATTTGAAACTTAAATCAACAACCGGTGATATTTTTGCAGCCTAAATCGTGCGCTCCTGAAGAACCGACTGATTCCTGTTCCATAGATGAATCTTTGATATTTCTTGTTCGTACGTGCGGCACTTAGATCTTCAGTAGATCTTAGGTCTTCGGTTTCTGAGACACCCTAAAATAAAACGCCAAATATCAAAAGTTTGCTGAAGGGTCTTAAAGAATCGAAATGCTAGCCTTTAGGGTTAACAGAAGAATTCTGGTGGTCAGTGATTTTGCCATGCACTAATGTTTTATTTTTAAATAGAGAGATTCTCCGTCTTTAATTTGATATTTGCCCGTAATATCCATTCTTCAGACAGTGCAAATCTTGGGGTGATTTATCATAATGTGAAGCTACGTTATAAATACCTTTCTTTTTGTTTCTAATTAGAATCAAAGCTGGTGTTTAGTTTAGATGGATTTTGTTCTCACACCACGAGACGTGTTTTCCATAATCAGTTGCTGATGAGAATTTCGTACTAATTGACCAGCTAAACTTTGCTTACAAAGGACCTTAAGTATGCTCTCTGCTTGTTTACGATTATTGCAAGTCAACCACAATTTAAGACTCTGTAAGGTGCTTATTATAATTGCCAACTTCTTTCATAATGACTGAAGCATAGCAATGAATGATTTATAATTCTAGATTTTAATGAAATACAAAACAAAATAAGTCATTTAATTTACGGTACTCCAGTTTTTTCTTCATTAGGGAAATAGCAGCTGCAAGGTTTCTTACCATGGCCGTGGCAGGGATTTTTACGTTTTTTTCGCTGCTTCTGCTAATGATATTTTTTGACACAACTGCTAGGTGAGTTACTACTCATATTTGTCAAAAGACTTTTGAACTTTTGCTTTTATGTGCTTGAAATCACAGATGGTTTGGGTTCAAATTTAAATGAAAGCGCGTCACATTATTATTTCTCATTAAATTGGGATTTTGCATAGAAAAACTCATTTGGAGAAATTTTACCAGCTTCTTGAGATAACTAAGCGGTATGATCAGAAGGTCTCGAGTTACAATTAATCGAAGACTCCATGAGTCTCTCTACATACCCATAATTCGAGACATGCACTGTGAATACCAGAAGATGATATGTTATTTGGGAAGATGTGGAAACTCTCTCCGTAACCAATTGCAAGGGCAAATCGACTGTTGATACGTCATCAAGTCAGTTGTAAGTGCTAACCATTTTGCCAACACGTCTTCGTTTTGTAAGCCAGCAAACACTAAACGAGACAATTTATTTTTGTTCTTTGATTTCATAGCAAGCATCATCAGTCAAACTTGACAATGACGGAAAGATTGGATTCACTGTTTACAAAGCCACGTTATGATCCCAGACTACGGCCTTTCTTTAATGGTGAGCCTTTAGTCCCTGGTCTCAATTCCTTTTTTTTTTTTTTGGCCGTCACAAGTGATGAATGACTGCCTCTAAATTGTATTACAAGTTCCTACAGAGTGTATGGTGGTAAATCGAAAATTACGTCATCACGCATGTAAAGTTAAACCTCGCTATTTCGAACTCCCGAGAGAAACCAAGAATAGTTCGAAATAGCAAGAACTCGAACTAGCCGATAGTAAATGAGTGAGGGGTTAATTCCCGGGGTTAATCCAAGGAAAATTGTTTTGAGTTTTAGACGGGGAATTCGAAAAACCAAGTTCGGGTCCAGCTTTAGTTGTTAGTTACCAGTCAGCCAAACAAATACCTGGTGCCTCGGTCCGTAAAGAAAATTATCCCTCATTTTACTATGAAAGGAGAATAAGCACTTAATGACTGACTCCAAGGGAAACAGTGAGTTTTGTTTCCACGAGACGGCCCTCAACGTCCCTCGAGGCCAGGCAGAAAATAGAACAACTTAAAAATAGAACAAACTGAGAAAAATTATTTGCCTGACGACGGCTGGCACAGGAATTCGCCGCAGTTTCAAGGTGTACGAACTGATCATGGGCGAGTCGAAAGTTCAAGTTGTTGTTTCCCTAGGGAGTTAGTGCGTTTCGACCCATGACAGGTGACACGTTCTCCTCCAATCGGAAAACGCATTTAAGTTGAGAGGTATAACAAATTTAATCATTTGTTCGCAGTAAAGCCAGTGACGATCACGGTAGGAATATGGATAGTAGCAATGGATGCAATTAATGTGATGGATATGGTAAGACGGATAAAGGCAATTCCTTAAATTCATGCTTTATTTCATCTTGTTGTTATTATTGTTGTTGTTATTGTGGTTGTTATTGTTGTTGTTGTCGTTGTTAGTGATGTCCAGTTATTGTGCTGGTGATGGTGTTGGTATGTGTGGTTGTAGTAGTAGCTAGTTGTTGTGGTTACTCTGTTGATAGTGGTGTCATTGTGTCGCTATAGTGGTGGTAAAGTGGTACATCGTCGTAATAAAACCGGCTAAGATTTTTTTTATTTGGGTAATAAAGTGTGTGTTGCTGTTGTTTTAGTTTTTCAAGCCGTAACACACCTGCAAGCAGCTTCCTGCATGGCTGACAAGTTTCCGTAACATGAGAGTGCAAGTTTTAGATATATAGTTCACATGTTGAAGATCCCCTGGCATTCTGGACGATACGCTTTTTATTCGTTCATTATTTGAGGTCCTATATGACAATAAACATTCAATGTCAGAAGATTTAAAATACTTCTCAAGACATCCTTATTGCATCAAGAACCTAACATGTCTTTCCCAGGCCACAGAGACACCGAAGCGATACCTATCTAATGGCTTCGAAATGTCTCAGATGCTTAGAAACATCCGAACCTGCTCTTAGAGGCATAACACTGACCAAAAGCTTGTGTGTTTTACCAGGAGTACGGGTTAGACATTTTCCTTCGCCAGAGTTGGACGGACCCGAGGCTTGACCATGGTCTGCGCGGTACCCTGTCTCTTAGCAACACTATCGTCTCCCAGATATGGTTACCTGACAGTTACTTCAAAAACGCCAAGGACGCAAGCTTCCATGACGTCACCACACCGAACATGATGATCACCATTGGCCCAGGTGGTCTGGTAAACTACAATGCCAGGTGAGTCCCATTCAGGGGCAAAGTTACTCTTATTAGGTCGTATTACAAGCTCTGGTGTTATGAGCCCCTTGGCCCAACTTAGACTAAACATTTTTTCCTTTGCATAGCGGGAGAAAGAGGTAGTTTTGTGAATGCGATAATATCTGCATTTTAAACTTCATGGACCCTCTTTTGCCCACTCGTGACTTCTTCCCTTTTATTTTTCTACTGGCCGTCTCCATTTCTAACGCTACCTGCAATTTCAGATGGATGTCTGTATCTAGGTCCCTCTGATTCAAAATCAGTGGAACATCCACGAATTCCTTTTATAAAGCAATGAATTAGACATACACATAGTTTACTTTACTTCGTCTCACACCGGCTTAGCTATGGTAAAGGAACGTCCCACAGACTTGATAAGCAGAGTCTACAAGACGAACCAACTAGTTTACAAGCGCGCCAAGAAAACAAAATAACAAAGTAAAAATGTAAATTTGGGAATAAATATTTAACTTAAGTAACTGTTTAAAACAAAAGATATGACAGGCCTACACGGACTCCCCTAGTGAATTGCAATAGCGATGCATTTTAGCCTTCAATTAAATTTTCGCTCTAACGAGCGTATCTTTTAGAGATTTGCCTCTCTTATGTGATATAATCGGAGATTTAGTATACATGCTTTTCCATAAGCATCACTTTGTTTGTCCTCCGCCATGTGTTCTTCGGTGTCCGTTGGAGGACAGTAAGAGGGTGTTTTTGGGGCTGTGTAATCGACATCCCCGTCACCAGTTGTACTTGGTCCGAGATATAGCAGTAATTCGTTGTCTGACATCTTAGTTGCTTCAGCAGGACCGCTCGGTCTCGATTCTTCACCAATCTCTCCAGCTGCTGTTTGAGGCGTGACAACTTTAAATTCAGTGTTACTCAGGGAAAGGTAGAGAAGTTTCTCAATTCCGTTCCCGCTCGAATAGTTGTTTGGTGATCTTTTTATACCAGGAGAGTCTGTGGTTAGGATCGAAGTTGTAACTTAAAGACATATTGCAGCAGCTATGTCGAACGAGTGAAGGGAGACCAGTTTCTGCTTTTTATTTATTTATTTATTTTTTTTCAGGGTGACTTTAAAAGCTTCTTGTCCAATGGATCTACGACTTTATCCTATGGATGTTCAACATTGCCCTTTGATCATTGAAAGCTGTAAGACAAATTTACAAAATACTATTCGGAATGTCTGCTTATTTTCATGCAACACGTGTATCTCGACACCTTTTAAGTTCTAACTTTAATTCAGATTTGAAGAAGTCAGATATTGTGTTTAACGAAAGTACAACCTTAGCAAGCTTTACAAAATTTGTAACGTTATAACACTTTTGATTTGACAATTCTAAAACTTGCTGAAAGGATTCTACCGGCTTGTATTTACCTTTATGTTTCGTGTGTATATACTCCACACTGGGCTAAACACACCTTGACATTTGTCTTCATTATTGGAAAATCTAATTCGAAGGATTTAAGAGTCCGCTCTCCTCCGGCAAAAATATTAAATAGCTAAAACTCAGTTGCTAAGGCATCCTATCATAAAGACATTAGCCAACTTGTCTTCGTATCCGATTCCTTCAGTGTTTCAAATGACCACACTACACATACAGAGTCGTTTTTAATGTGTTTACAGATGGTTATGATATAAACAACATTGCTTACAAGTGGGAGATGTCCAGTGATGATGGCATGTCGTTTGTACCCAGCGATATGAAAATGCTTCCACAGTTCAAACTCACCAAGCTGCAGTTATCAACACTATGTACCTCATATGTCGTTGGTTAGTATGAAGTTCATTTTCCTGAAGATTAATTACAAAGGAAACAGAAGGAAGAATTTTACTCATTTAATTATTTATTTGTTTATTTGTTTATTCATTCATTCATTTGTTTGTTTGTTTATTTATTCATTTATTTATTTATTTATCCCGGTTATTATCTAGAGGCTATAGGCGAAGTGTGTCCGCTTAGTGTGTTTTATTGAAAATCCGTGAATCTTGGCATAGTTAGTTTTGGACGGCAATCCTTTAGGTAGATAGAGCGCCTCATACAACAATTAACAACCGAATTGACTACCGTTTATAACAAAACGAGGGCGACTAGTTTAACCCTCAATGAAAATTAAGGTAATGTGCTCGAAATACTGGCTTAACAACGCGTCTGGGAAGACTTAAAGAGCCGGGTTTGGAAGGAAATTTCGTTGTCCGAACAAAACAAAGTAAAAACGATTTTATTTGCTATCCGAAAATATAAATTAGTCGTTCGAGTTGTTACCTGTTACTCTAAAAATCATCCCTTGTCACATCTTATGGCAACAATGTTAGGTAAGGTAACAACTAAGGTACTAGCTAACAGCTAAGCATTAATGTAACATTGTGCCGTTATTTGATAACTTCCTTTCGAAACACTGACTAACTGAGTAGATAACGGTTAGAAGAGTCTCGACTGTAGTCTGACCACAGTTGTTGTTGTTTTTTTTCTGTAAACACTACTGATTTACAATCAAGCAATTCTTCTTTAACAACTCAGCCACTAACAACTAAGTGTTGATTTTGTTTGGCAGGTAACTGGTCTGGAGTGAAAGCATTGTTTACGTTACAGCGCTTGTACAGTTTTCAAGTGATTCATCTTTTCGGCCCCAGTGCACTCATCGTCACATTATCCTGGCTTACCTTCCTCTTACCTCGCTCTCAGTCCCCTGCTCGCGTCACACTGGGAGTGACGTCAGTTCTCACCATAGTTACCATTCTGACTATGTCAAATAACGCTATGCCCAAGGTATGAAGCCTGATCAATAAAAACAAAAGAAAATGAAAGAAGCGACGAACACTTGGCGATATACACATATTGTTCTTAGCTGACGACCAAAAGGCTCGGGCGCAGATCCTTCCTTTTCTGGGGAGTGGAGGGGGGGCCGGGGGGGGGGGGAATGAGCCCTGCAAGATGGAGCTATCTTGCCCGCTCGGGCCTGCCTGCCCTGTCCCGCAAGAAAAATTTTCCCGAAAGTCATATAATAGATCCTTTATTGACCAAGCTTGTTTGGTCAAGATGGCTGTTTATATATGGCTAGCTCCGTGAGCGGGCAAGATGAATTAAATCCTGCACTGTGATTGGTTACCCGAGCGGGCAAGATGGAGCTATCTTGCCCGCTCGGGATTACCCGCCGTGTCCCGCAAGAAAAATTTCCCTGAAAGCCATATAATAAATCCTTTATTGACCAAGCTTGTTCGGCCAAAATGGCTGGATATTGGCCTCGTTCTTTTTTTGCGCGTTTATGGACCTCGACTCCGTTTCGGTCCATAAACACGCAAAAAAAGAACTTGGCCAATATCCAGCCATCCTGACCTCACACTTGGTCAATAACCCATACATATTGGCCTGGTTGTTTTTTTGCGAGTTTATGGACCTCGACTCCGTCTCGGTCCATGAAAACGCAAGAAAAGAACTTGGCCAATATCCAGCCATCTTGGCCTCACACTTAGTCAATAACCCATACATCTTGGGTTAAAATTAGGTATTTTTCCGATCGAAATATCATCAATTTTTAATATCTATTTTATTTTGTTTGTTTTGTTTTAGGTGAACTACGTTAAAGCCATTGACAAATACTTGATTGTGTGTTTCTTGTTTGTGTTCTGTTCGCTGTTGGAATATGCAATTGTTCTTCTTCTTGATCGAGGAAAACGGAAGTTTGAAAAAGAGAAGAATGAGGTAAGAGCTCTTGTTACATACCACGGTCACCATTTGATCTGTTACAAATTTCTTACAAGGAAGGACTGGGGACGAATACGTAACTTACTTTCGATACCAATGCTCCGCTGATGGAGCCACTGAGGGTAGACTTGGAACACTGGACACAGGAGCCGCGACAAAGGCCCTTTTCGTTAAAACAAACAAACAAAGAAAAAAACAAAAAAACAATGGGGAGGGAACGAATTTTGTTCGTTGGACCTTTTCCAACTCTCAGACGGGCTCCCTATGCTACAAGCAACGATTTTACTCTCATTAGGATAGTGATTTTTGCGGTATTTTTGAACTTGCAGTTTAATGGACACACGACAAAACAAAATGGTACCACAAAGCAAAGGCAATCAACTATGTCACTAGAGGAAAAGAGGCTTCACGAGGAGCTGATGAACGGAAACACAAACTCGACCAGCCACAAGCACGAACGCACCCGAAACTACTCAGATGGAAATGTTTCCTTGCACGTTTCAATGTCTGAAACACAGATAAACTGGGCTGAAAAATGGCACAGTGTTCGAGAATTCATTTATTGTGAAACTTTCATAGTTGGTGTAGATGAGTTATCACTCAAGCTCTTTTCTGTTGTATTCACTACATTCAATTTGTATTACTGGTTAACAATTTTCTACTTTTCCGATTCTGTTATCTAGTTCAAGACTGTGCGTCTAATCGAAACCTCTCCCTTGGCCTGTTTTGATCCCCGATCGAGAGTTTGTGAGGAAAACTTGAGATGGCCGACAAGCAAAAAACCAGGACGAACGAGTCGTTGCTCTTTTTTGGCTTTTCCGTTTTCTTGTTTGTTTGTTTTTTTGTTTTCTACAATTAATTTTAAACCAAGCGCTTGGTTCAGCTCTAAATCAAATAACAAATCACTGCATTTTAAGATCTAAGATCTACTTTATGAAATCGGGTTGTCAATAGTAGGCGGCTGATGGACAAAAATTACCGTCTACACTGGTGACTTTATTGAGCCATTCATGTGATTCGTTACAAAGAGATAACAAAATCAGCTGCCCCCTCTAGCAGCTTCCAGCTATAAAGCGATGTCCTTCATAACTTTAGAAAATCCTGAAAAACTGCACAGTGGGAAAGAGTGTTGACCGGACTCTGATACCACAATTACTTATAACTGGACTTAAACGAGCTACGTCACGGTTTGCGCATCTTCAAAAGTTCAGCCAAAATTTTTCAAGTTTGTCGTTTGTAATCCGTGTTAATCTTCTCCATCCTTAACCATCTTTGTTCATTTATGGTTAATTATAATCTCTTTGGTGGTTTTCTATCTTAGTGAATTACTTTTTTTCAGATTTCCTTCAATTGAAATGTAATCATTTTGTGCGTAGCCAAAATAACTCAAAATACCGTGACCGAGCTTGTGTAATATACAGACTGACATATCAGAGAAGGCAAACCTGTTGACAACTGTTCACACATTTTAATATTCCTGAAGAAAGCTATGCGATGTGTAGGAATACATTTTGATATTGTTTATAACTTTGAACATCATTATTTTCTGAAAGGGCTATGAAACCGATCAGCCCCGGGTTTGATTCTATTATTCTTAAACAAATTTTTGATGAAATCTTAGCTATAAATACGAACAAACTAGAATCTAACTTGAGATTCATACAAGTTAATGTTTTGCAATGCGTTTCATATTGAGAATGTTCCGTTATTCAAAGTTTCCTCACATGTATAATTTTGTATTATATAAGCTTGGCTAAATCGTGTGACGTAGCCACCTCTAAACTAGTGTATTGGTCACTACTTATTTTAGATAATACGTATATTGTATAGTATTTATCTACAGTTTCTTTTCCATTCATGATTTGTACTAAAATTCCGAAGGCTCCAGTAACGCTTTCCTTTTGGCAGTCTCTCTTGTAACACTCTGATGCAATCTTCCAAGTCTTTCCTGACGAAAAATATTACAATAATAGCATTGGAATGGTGTAATTATGATTTCATACAAAAGTAGCCACATTTAACAGAATATTTTCATTCTGTTTGCAAATTGGCCATTATCTAATGAAAACCATTTTCTAACTATTTATGCATGCCTCACCCTTCTGGTTAAAACACTATAAATTTGTTGCCAACCATTCATGTGTAAATAAGATTGAACTTGTGGCTTTGAAATGGGCATGTGATTACATGTAATCATGGGATTACATGATAACGTTTTAAGTCTTGCAGTCATTTTGGTGTCAGATTAGAGTACAAAAACCTGTATGTACCATAGATGTATATATAAATATAGCGTAAATCCTCAAATTAGAGCCCCCCCTCGAATAAGCGCCCCCTTCGAATAAGTGCCCCTCCTATTGGCCAAAATTTTGAAATAAGCGCCCTCCCTCGAATAAGCGTCCCCTCCCCTCCCCCTATTTTGTGGATGAGTAATGAGACAGCAAAGGATGTATAGTTTTCGTCGTGTAGTATTAGATTTTTATTATATGGCAAGCTCCGCGAGCGGGCAAGATGAATCAAATCCTGCGCTGTGATTGGCTACCCGAGCGGGCAAGATGGAGCTATCTTGCCCGCTCGGGACTACCCGCCGTGTCCCGCAAGAAAAATTTCCCCGAAAGCCATATAATAAATCCTTTATTGACCAAGCTTGTTCGGTCAAGATGGCTGGATATTGGCCTCGTTCTTTTTTTGCGAGTTTATGGACCTCGACTCCGTCTCGGTCCATAAACTCGCAAAAAAAGAACTTGGCCAATATCCAGCCATCTTGACCTCACACTTGGTCAATAACTCATATGTACACTGTTTCAGTTTGTGAATTGCTAATGGTGCCCCAATTTAAACTTTAGGATCAGCTTTTTGCGTCGATAAACAGCTTATGTTGTTGTTTACATGCAGATGATGTATTAAAAAAATGATCATGTTAGGGTACGATTTGGGAAAAATTATATAAGCGCCCGCCTTGATTAAGTGCCCCCCTCGAATAAGGGCCCCCCATCTTCTCCTAAATTTGAAATAAGCGCCCTAGCGCTACTTCAAGAATTTACGGTATACCTTCTACAGCATCTCTGAAAATGGAGCATGCAAATGCCACTCTTCGTGCAAGAACTTTGTATGAGGTAAGATGAGGTGATATTTTATTATCATACAGAGTTCGTATCCTTTTTCAGAAACAAATTTCCAGGACTTTTCCAGGACTTTTCCAGGACTCAGATTGATTTTTCCAGGACTCTACAATTCACATTAACCCTTTTACTCCCCTGATGTTAATGTTAATTCTCCTTACTGTCTGCCATACATTTCATATTTTTTTACTTGAGTTTAACAGATTTCCAGAACTTTCCAGGACCAGTAGCCCTTTTCCAGGACCCATACGAACTCTGATCATACCAACAAACTTAATTAAGGCGACATGAATGTACATTTTGTAAAGTTACACAGGCTCAATAAAATTCAGGCGTAAAACATTATGTTGGCTACTAATTACACAACAACTGACAAGTGGTCAGTGCTATATTGTGTGTAGTATCCCTGTTAATTCTTTAAAGAGCCTTGCATCAGTGACAATGTTAATTATGGCAGGCCAATAGGCTGATTCAAAATAAAAAGGACGGGTCACAAAGTCAGGACAAACAGGATGCCTACAGAAAACCTGTTTAGCTGGTCTGCAAGAGTACAAATACAGTGTTAGTAATATTAATTTTGTACTCAAATTAGGTGGATTGCAGATTAGGTTGTTGGACTGAATTCAAGTTGGATTCAGAAAGAAGCCAGTATTTTTCTGCTCTTTTTTTTTCACTCAATCAATGTATTTGTGTACAGTCAGTACCTGAGCATTCTGCAGTATGTTGTTTACTAGCATTACACGTCGTCTTGAGTTCATCAGCTTCTTGACATATGGTTCAAGATCAATGGGGAATTCTTGAAGCTCAGACAATCGATGCAAATCTATAAATTAAAAAAGGGCACCAGTTGACAGTTAATATGTTAGAGTATGAGTTTACAGTAAATCCGACAGAGGCATTGTCATCTGGTTCTGATTCCTAGTTGCCGTCATTGTGTTGTGTTCTTGGGCAAGATATTTTATTGAGATTAATCAGTTTACAATTAACCTTGTTGTACTTTTTGCGTAAGACTGACCTTGAGCTAACTTGTCAATTTGTTCCCTAAGTTCAACTTGACTTTTTCTGAAAAAAAAGTTACCAGATATTAGTAAATACTGAAGAAAAAGTTCTGCACATTTGTGTTGTACCACAACATCTCAGCTGGTTTCATCAAGAAACCAAGATCATCAAAAGTTTTCTTCAACTAGTTGATAAACAAGGAACTGGTTAAAGATATTGTGTTACAGTACCGGTCAACAGTGGTGGTGTTTTAATCTCCATTTGTTGCTAGGAAGACACTTTTCAACTTATGGTCTATTCCACTTAGGGTCAGCATATGTATATATGTTTTTGATCTCCAGAGATTTCAAGAGATAAAATGAATCATTGCCCCTTTCTAGTGGTTAAAAGTTTAAGTTATTATTTCAGAGGCTGAGAGGATAGAAGGCAAAGGTGTTATACACTCTGCATGCATTGTGATATCTACTTATTTCATGGCTAGAGAAAATGTTGAGGGTTTAGAATCCAATCCCTTAAACATGGAAGGAAACAATCTCTACAAATTTCTTTACCCCAATTTCTTATGGCGGAATGGGTCAAAATTAATGACATTCTGTGTAACCCTTGCATTGAGGGGGAAACACAATTCTACCTGTAAATGGATGGAGTTCTTCAAAGGTTAACAAAAATTTAAGGTTTAGAGATTTTTAGTGGATTTCTTCGGGAGTAAGGGTAAAGACTGGGAGGGGGTGTGGATTTTAAGTGTAACAGTTCATGACAACTCCATGCACTGTAGTCCCTATTTTGTTATACTGGAACCCTGCCTTATAGTCATCCCCTTCATATGATTACCTCGTTAACACAGTCACCTCGTTGTCATGGCCACTTTTCTCTCCTAGCAAAAGCCCCATACATTTTCTCATAAGAAAACCCTGTTAATGTGACCATCCCTCTAATAAGCCAATGACCAGATTCTAAATCCCAACCTGTAAAAGTTTTACCACATTTATATGGCCACTCAAACTGTTATGTTCATCTCTCTAATATTGTAGGTACTGATTCAAGTTTCAATTTTTGTAAAATTATATTTGCAATCTGGATGCTTATTGAAGAACAGTTGTTTGAAAGTGTAATTATGATATATTTCCTGAGACGTCACTCAATTTAGACCAGTCATGATATTTGACACTATCCCGTTAATACGGCCAAATTTTCATGGCCCGTTGGTGGTTCCACTATACAGTAATACTCTTGCAGCTGCCCTATTGAAACACGATTTTATCATTGCTGAACGATACAGCAACAGCATGATACCTCACACTTATAACTTTGTTATCCAGTTCTTCAACTGCTGGTCGAAAAATCTGCATAAGACCGTCAGCCAAAGCGCCTTGGTTACTTTCTGCTGTAGTTCTACCATCCTTCTCTAGTACATCCGCCATCTTTGGTGCAACTCACAGGACTTGGTCAGCGGTAAACCACAAATTTGGTACCAATCTCTTCTTTCGTTACCAGTCTTTTATAGAAATTTTGCAATTTTACGTAGGCTAATTACCTACCTTTGAACTTTGTACGCAGCGTTTGCTAAGGCAAAGAATATGGCTTGTTTAAGTCTTTTGCGGCGAAATGCTGGCTATGGGCTTCAGGTAAGGAATAGATTGTAAGATATAAGCTCTACTCGTAGTCTCTTTTCTTTAAACGTAATTTCAGGTATAGACTAGAAAAAGCTCGCTCTGTTTTGAAGTGGCATGTTGTGTAGGTCAACTCACTTTGCATTTAATAAAGCTAAAATAAGTTTGTTTATTGATTATAAGATGCAGATAAGCTGATTGATATAAGCTCAAATTACAATTAGGCAACAAAATGGCATAAATCGCGGCCACTTTTCCGTCGAAAGTTGAACGAATGTGATGCCTGGCTGGCGTGACTTGAAATTGATATTACATAAGTTAAGCTTGGAGCTATCAACAGTATAATTCCCAGAGGCGCTTTTCTGAGTTTTGACCAAGTTTGGCAAGACCTATCCCCTTTTAACTCACAAGTGTATCAAAAGGAAAGTAACAAAATTATGTATAATGAGTCAGAATCGTGTTTAGATAAATGCTATACCTTACTTTACCTGATTTTTTTCTTTTTTATTTACCTGATCGCTTTCTTAAGTACAGAGAACTTTCCTCCTACTGGAAATAGTGAAATTTCCAGATTGTAGAAGTGGAAGCCCCCATATTAAATTCAGTTAATGAGAACATCAAAAATTCACATAACTTATGTCTACTTTGCTAAGTGTTGAATAATGGCTTTATTCATCAGAATTAAATTTTGCAAAACAAGTTCTAAATATGCTTTTCTTGCAGAAGGGGGTAGTTTCTGCTGGAGTTACAGCTTTGGTAAGTGGCTGGTTTTTGCAATTCATGCATAGTTAACTACCGTGTGGTTCCAGAAAATATCCTGATATCCATTCTCAGAGGACGAGGGTAACGAGAAACGACAATAATAGTCCAACATATATAAAAAGAAGTACGAAATCTCACTGAAATTCCTGGAGGGGTGCAACTGTTTGACCCTAAAGATCTTCTGTTGAAAGGGTGCTGATATTTATTTATTTATAGCATACATTTAATGTTCCTGGAAGGAAAATTGATGGACTTTGATGAATCCGTTTACAGTGAAAAGTATTTACTAAGTTAACAGAGTAAGATGGAACATTATTCACATACTAAATTTACTGTTTATTCCTTATTTCAGAGAGCCAAATTCAGTTCAGAAGCCTCCATTAAGCTTGAGGCATCTTCATTCAATTCTGGCCTTTCATTTGGTAAATATAAATCAATGTGGAATTGTATGAGTTTTCTTTGAGAATTGCATACTGTCTTGTGGTTTCCTTTAAACCACCAGAAAGGCAGAAATGGCAACTGTCAGAATATGAATGTGGAGCTTTAGAACTCTATCTTTCTTAGTTCTCATAGGCCATCAGAAAAATGACATATATATCACAAAATTTATCAAGCAAAGACATACTCTATGAAGGATCTTTAAGACACAAGCGCAATATATCCCTGAAGTGATCCAAATTTGATCTCCAATAGAATTTTCTGAGGAGTTACAGCAACTCCAAGAGATGGCCAGAAGGTTCTGCCGTGAGGAAATTATGCCAGTTGCTGCTCATCACGACAAGACTGGGGAGGTAAGGTGGTACTATTTTCTGAACTAGAAATCAGTACATGTATTTCTATTAGAGGAAAAAATTCTCACTGAGTTAAATCTACAGGTTCAGAAATCAATACATTACTATCGTAGATGTACATGTAATGGTACTACTTATGATTGTTTCTTGTAAACTGGTAAGTGCTGTACATTGCTCATTGTGGATGATGGTTCTCTGTAGCCACACAAAAATACAACATGTTACATGGTAATAAAAATGATGTGTGCATTGTAATCTTGAAGTTATGTGATTGTAAGATTTCAAGAGATTATTATACTTGTGTACGTCAAAGTGGGTGAAAATGCAGTGATACCACCATGTATAAAATCTGATGTTTTCTTTACTCATTTTAATATGACTAGTATCCATGGGATATACTCAAGAAGGCTCATTCTGTTGGCCTAGTAAATGGTCATATTCCAGAGGAATTTGGTGAGTTTATTTATTTGTTTATTTAGCATTTTATTATATATATATATCACATTTTATTATCTGCATGGGTTTACAACTATTTAAATTGTTACAAACACGTTTTTACCATGTTACAATGATCTGTCTCTTATATTATTATGGGGGATCTAATTAATATTGTTAAGATAAATTTTCTAGTCTATATTTAAAAAAACACTTTACTAACAAAAATAGGGAGGTGAATAGCTTTGTTTTGCATCTTGCAAGTGTAGATATAGTATCTCATATACAGGGTTGTATACCTTTTGTGGCCAGGTGCTTCGGAATTGCACTTACAACATGATAAAATTGGAGGAAGTTTGTTTCACAAGCGTATTTGTTCTTAAATTCTTGGTAAGACATAAACTGGCTATTACTATTCAACGGATCTTGTATAAACAGAACATTGCTGTTAAGCTATTCACTGGTGAATATGGGCTTCCCTCCAATGAGAATTTCTTTGTTGTTAAATAAGATCATATCCTGTCCTCTATTATAGTTATACGGGGTTTTCAATTCATTGAAAAACTTTAAAATGTTTATATACAGTAAAACGTTGGCAAAACATCAATATATTTGGTATTGTAGTTACATCTTATGAGAAAATTCAAACCTCCATATCTTCCTACACTGTAGATAATAGTCTGGGACAGTTTTCCAGTTGTTTCTTCCGGGTGCAAAAAGTCTTGGGATCCAAGCTAATCTTGGTGCTTTAATCATGCTTTCTACATCTATCATGCGTATATCCGCTTTAAATTGATCTTGATACAGCCCTTCTCTTTTTATATTGTCATTTTTGTTTTTCCGTAGAAATTTAAGTGGTTTGGTTTTGATTATCAGCATTATTTCTTGAGGGACATTGAGATTTCATGCTGAGTAAACGAGTTGTGATAGGGCCAGAGATTTTATAATTAATACCCTCCCAAATAGTGTAAGGTCACGTGCCCTCCATAAGTCCAGATTTGTTTGCAATATTTGCAGCTTATGGTTGAGGTTATGTTGGTGTTTTCCTTTTTCATCATACAAGACATATGATTCCTAATATTTTAGCCAGGTTATGCAGCCATTTCAGTTGTAATGGTTTGCTTTTACTATTTTCCCATTTTCCCTACCAGATCGCTTTTTTTTTTTTCAGTTTAATTTTAAGCCTGCTAGCATACCAAAGCTATCAACTATTTCTAAGGCCTTTTCTACAGAGGCCAGGTCGGCACAAAAGAGATTTGTATCCTCTGCATATATTGGCTCAATTTCAGTTCGTTTCCTATTATTTCAATTCCCTTTACATGAAGGGCTTGTCGGATTTTATTGGCCATGACTTCTGTTGAAAGGATAAACAATTATGGGGATAGTGGACACCCCTGATGGACTCCTGGACTGTCGAAACCGGTTTGTCAAAAAACCATTATTCGATACTGCACTCTAGATCTCTATGTTGCTGTAAAAGGTACTAACCCATCTTTGAATACTTGTACCAAAATTGAAGATGTTCAACGTTCTCATTATGGAGGGCCATTCAAGGGAGTCAAAAGCTTTCCTAAAGTCTAGAGACACTAGAATGCCTGGAATGTTATGCTTCTTAGTAAATTTCATGATGTCAATTATGAGGCAAATGTTGTCCTCAATATAGTGCCCTTTGATGAAACCGGTCTGGTCTAAGTTTGCTAGCTTTGGCATTGAAGATTCTATTCTCTTAGATATATATACTTCTTTGTTCATATATGATTGTTATCATTGTGTAAGAAATAGAAAACATGTTCTATGTTTCTATCTATATAAATCCTCTTTATATAAATCCTCCTCACAGATACCTCATGCTTGTACTTCGAAAACACAGAAAAGTGGCTGTCATTTCGTTAACAAGCGCAAATTGCTACAATCCTCACTATCTATCACAGAATAGATAGTGAGCAGCATAGCAGTGTGCGCTTGTTAACAAAATGACAGTCGTCTGTGAAGAGGATTTAGATAAAGTTTTGAACGACTAGTAGATTTATACTAAAACAATTAGATTATCCGCTCTCGATTTCTATGTGTGATAGTTGACTCAGGCTGCACCTTTGTCAGCTATCGCGCGATAGAAATCTCAACCTCATAATTTAATTGTTTAATATAAACACAATTTTTTAAAACAATCAGCATGCGTATTTATTTATAAATTATTACATTTATAATAATATTATTATTACTTGCATAATATTATTATTACACTCCAGGCTTACATATTATGTGCGTATTTCTTGTATTACCTGACTTGGTCAGTCTGTGCTTCATTCTGTAGGGGGAGCTGGCCTGGGTGTCCTGGATGGATGTGTAGTAACTGAAGAGCTGGCGTATGGTTGTACTGGAATTCAAACAGCTATTGAAGCTAATTCTTTGGCAGTAAGTCTCATTTTAATTTAGTTTTGCCTGGGAGTGCATAATTTCCAAACTACGCACATTCAATTCGATATCTAGGCCCAAGTCTATGGAGCAAACTAACAAATAAAGAAAGATTGGGGATAAATCTCGAGCAGTTTAAAGGGACACAGTCAGCTTTGGGACCACACTGACCTGGACACTAGTTTTCTCACTTTGAAAAAAGTTCACCTCAACCTGAAATCAAAGTACATCTAGCAATCCGCTTCAATCTTCACAGTGTCTTGCTTGATTTTCAATTGTTTACTGAAAAACCTGTTTTTCAGTGTGCCAGTGCTCCTCCTGTGATGGTATTTTTATCATATTTGGATAAAAACGGTATGGATGGGGTCTCCATGATTTGCAAATTAGCAATGGAATGGTATCTAATGTACATGTGCGCCAGCTGACTGTGTCCCTTTAAAACCCACGTATGGAGGCTAGATCTAGACAACATCCTAGATGGATGTAGTGGCTGCCATCTTTGTAACTCATAATTTTAAGTTCTCTTATGTATGTTATTCTCTTATGTATGTTCTCTGTATGTTATTTTTAGATAGTTCTAGTTAGGTGTCCCCTATTAGCAGTGCAGATTCTCCACTGCTAGATGTAATTGACACAGTAATAAAGTCATTATCATTATCATTATCATTATCATTATCATTATCATTATCATTATCATTATCATTATCATTATCATTATCATTATCATTATCATTATCATTATCATTATTGTTATTGTTATTATTATTACTATATTGTATAATATCTAGTTAGGGGTTCAAAAAAATTCTTATTTCACAAGCTACTTTTTAATTTTTTTTTGTTAAATACCTTTACAATAAGTTGAACAAATATGTGGCAATCATTTTACACACATGAAACTCATAACTGTATTTTGTTTTTCCACAAGGAAATGCCAATTATCTTAGCTGGTAACAACGAACAGAAAAAGAAATATCTTGGTCGGATGGTGGAGGAGCCTTTGATGGCTGTATGTACTGCCTTTAACTTTTAAAACTCATTCTTTTGTCTACAAATGTTGGTTTTGGTAGTGATTTTTGCACTTTATTATTGTACTTTTGTCTGTAGCTGATATCACATAGACTTTGATTGGCTTATTCTAGGGCATTGTTCTCCCCTAATGCCCACAGGCTAATCACAGAACTGCAAAGACAAAGCAAAAAGCCATATAATAAACAACTTATTAACCCCTTGAACGTTCATTCTCAAACCTTGGCCTTGCCATATTGTCTTCACTATCACTCAGTCAATATGGAAAGTTCTTGGTTTGAGATATTTTCTTAAAGTGCCTATGAAGTAAAAATAATTGCTGCTGATTTGAAAGGCTTTTGAAAGTGAAAAAGAGTGGTGACTTCCTCTTTGGAATATCTTTTTTTGTTTTAGAGATATTCACGTTTTTGTATTATAAGTGATGACGTCATAGGTGGTTCCACTAAAACAGTTCAACACTCAATCAAGAATATCTCTAGAAATATTAAAGCAGTGTTCTTTAAACTTGGCACCAGAAATGTACATCACAAAAGAAACAAAATGACACCTGTCGTGTCGTCGCCATGACAACATTTATGCCGCTGGTCCTGTTTTAATTAAAACTAACATTACCAGATTTTATCTTAAACAAGGATCATCCACTCCCAACAATCTAATGGGGAGAGTTAAGACAACATGGGAATCATGTGTGTTCCAAGCAAGACCCTCTGTCCCTTGTCGAAGGGTTGCAAATTGGCATATTTGGTTTTTCACAGAAAGAGATTGGCGCTAAAAGTGTTGCCATGGCAATGACACAGAAGGTGTCTTTCTGTTTCTTTTGTGATGCACATTTGTGGTGCCAAGTGTAAAGAACACTGCTCCAATATTTCTAGAGATATTCTTGATTCAGTGTTTTACTGTTCAAGTGGAACCACCTATGACGTCATCACTTTCCTCTTTTGCATAACACAAAAAGGTAAATATCTCTAGAATGAAAAAAGATATTCCAAAAAGGGAAACGCCATTCTCCTTTACTTTGAAAAGCCTTTCAAATAAGCAGCAATCATTTTTTTATTTCATAGGCACTTTAAAGATCTCACTTTCAGTTAATAAGTAGTTAGCACAAGAGTTGAACAGACTAAGAGTAACTAATACATGTACATGTTTGGAGCTGGGGATTATATGACCCAGGCTACACTCTCTATAGCATAATTATGTGTCAGTTTGCATTGGCCAGTAAATAAACTGCAAGTGAATATATGAAACATCATATATATACACTGTAATTAAACTGCAAATAAAGATGTAAGGACATGAATGATGGTCATGGTTATATACACAAGATTTGGGGTATTATAAGACAGGCAATTACACATATTATAGAGACTGTATTTCCTGCAGCCATATTGTTTGACAGATCCAGGCATATCAAGTTTTGAGATTGTGTTACTTTGCAGGCATATTGTGTGACTGATCCAGGCATATAAAGAGATTGTGTTACTTTTGCAGGCATATTGTGTGACTGAGCCAGGTGCAGGATCAGACGTGGCAGGAATCAAAACCAAAGCTGTAAAGAAGGGAGATGAAGTAAGATATATTACAAACCAAAAGTTTTACTTCATATCAGTAAGTGAGTATTTATCACAGGTTTTGTGATCAATCATCATGTGAAGGCCTTCATGTAATACACATTTGTATATTTGCTAAATTTCCTTCAGTATGTAATCAATGGACAAAAGATGTGGATAACTAATGGAGGTGTTGCTAATTGGTGAGTATCTCAAGAATGTCTCCTAGGTTACATGTATGGCATTCCAGCACAATCTCAGCCAGCTTCTTATCTCTTTCAACACTTTAAGCTGGCCCAAATGCTGCAGGTGGAAGAATTTGAATCTTTATCAAGACAGTTTTTCTTCAGTTCAACTTGTTATTTGCCAAGTCTTGAATTTGTAACAGAATGCTAAGGGAAGATAAAGGCAGTTGACTAAGGCTGTTTTCATGGTTGGACCCGAGCACAGTGCCCAATTATGATTCTCACTGGGCATTTATGTCAACACACCTTTTTCTACTGTTTTGTGCCGGTGCTCAGGCACCAAGTGTAAATGCACCTAAACATTTCAGTCAATGGTGTCCTTGTAATGCAGGTATTTCCTGTTGGCACGAACTGACCCTGATGCTCCTCCTGGCAAAGGATTCACAGGCTTCATTGTTGACAGGGACTCACCTGGAATAACTGTTGGAAGGAAGGTACCAGGATATTCAATTATTTGTGACCCTCAGCAGGCCAAGGCTCAATCTCGAGTCCAGCATGCTAAATGTTTGACATCCAGGCCTCTCATTAGTGAAGTGACCTAAGGCCAAGGATTGAACCCAAAAATGTCTTGTTGAGCAGTTAAAGAGCTGTTGGCAATTATTGTTACAAGGGATTTTTTTCATTGTGAGCTGCGACAAATGTATCACCTTTGTGGTGAAGAATCTTACTCCTTTGATTTTGACATGCTACTTGCCATGTTATTAGCCAAGGGAATTTTCATTTTTCCAGTTCTCCATAATTCACTCTGTTCGCCCCCAAATTTTGCATTAACTATTGTTGTGAAATGTTCTTGGGAGGTCTTCATATTCCCAAGAACATTTCACAACAACAGTTTATACAAAATTTGGAGGACAAACAGAGTGAATTATGGAAAATAGAGAATGGGGAACTAGGGTTAAGGAAGTGTACATTAAGTGAAACAAGTTTGAAGTATCCAGCCTCTCAACAATTGTTTGTTTTCTTGCAGGAATGGAACATGGGTCAGAGAGCTTCTGATACTCGTGGTATAACATTTGAAGATGTCATTGTACCTAAAGAGGTCAGCTATACCTTTGTTTACTTTAGTCTCTAAGGATCTCAGAAAAGGTTGTACGAACTTTTCGAGGAGTAATAAAGTCTTAGGTCTTAGGCCGTAGTTTTCGTGACACGCTATGTTGTCGTCCGATTTTGTTAGTCACTCGATCATATGATTAGAAACAGAATTCTTTCCACTCAGTCCTACTACCATTGTTAGTACCTTCATTACTGACCATTAAAATATTGTTTCCCTGTTAGAACGTTCTTGGTTCTGAAGGCGTTGGCTTCAAGATTGCTATGGGAGCATTTGACAAGACCAGGCCTCCAGTAAGCCCGTTGTTATAGTTTGACCGTCTTGGTTACAGAGTCTCGTTTTAAAATTCTAATAACTGTTGAGCGATAGGAAAGTGAACCGAATATCGAGTAAGGTATCGGAGTTTCAGACGTTCAGACTGCAGACGTTTCAGCTCTGGAGTTCTTCACAGGGTGCCTGTTACTGTACATTTTGGTGGAGCGAACTGCTGCGATTAGAATCCGCTCTGCTCCAACAGCAAACGGCGTTAAAGGAAAGGTGTACAAACCGATTTACCAGTCACCATTTTATACACGGTCCTTTCTTTCAAGAGACAATATCTTTGTTTCACATATACTGGGTCTAAGCTATGCTTCCAACTCCCCTGTCCAACTGCACTTGTCTTGATGCGAGTTTATCGTGGGTTACTGTTTCTCAGATGAGACCCTGAACCTGATCTAAGGCTTTTAACCTGTTTAGGACAGACTCACATAAAATTGCAAACCCTAGTTTAGTGGTGTTAAAACAATAGTTCTCTGATGATTAGGTTGCCGCCAGTGCTGTTGGTTTGGCGCGGAGGGCTATGGAAGAGGCGCTCAGATATTCACTGGAGCGGAAAACCATGGGAAAATATATCGCCCAGGTATGTTGATAACAATTAAGCGGTATATTTTTCGGACTTCTCAATTTTACAAAATTACCTTTGAGGCAAAAAGTAACTACAACGAAATAGTTTACTGAGCTAGAAAAACGCAAAAGAGGTCACGACTGATGAAGAGAACAAGGATGGGTAACATTCGAGTAGATTAACACGGATTGTCTCTTGAAGAAACTTGAAACACCAGGATGCGCTATCCGTGAATCCTCTAGAGGTTGAATCAATGTCTGACCTGACCTGCTACGAAGCGGACGATGGTTTGACTCCCCCGACACTGTGTGAAGGGCGGCGTGAAAAGGCGAGGTCAGGGCTGGTACGAACTTAACTGTTTGTTTCATTTTATTCTGAACATTAGCACCAGGCCGTGAATTTCATGTTAGCTGACATGGCGATTGGTATCGAGACTTCTCGCTTGGCGGTGCAGCGCTCAGCTTGGGAAGTTGATCAGGTTAGTTGCTTGTTGGCGAGTTCAAACGTTGTGTCGACCCGGTGGAAACTTCTCTTCGCTACGTGTTTGTTTCTGGTTAGTTCTCTGAGGCACTACAGCGGAGCTTGAGGGTATGTTGTACTGAGGGTATCAGATTGATTGTCTGGATCTACCGAGGAATCTACCGAACTAACATTGAAATGGATGTCATTGATGAGAATTAAGGCTAAGTCGTTCCTTTATATCTCCGTATTTATGAAATGCAACAATTACACTGCCTGGAGTATTTTGGTTTTGCGATATACGTTAAGTTTATTGTCACTCAAGAATACTTCTGCCCCACTTCTTCAAGATGTTGCCAAGAAAATCCACCACAGGCTGAATTAAGTCTCGGGTTCTGAAGGCTGATTGTATACGTGTTCAGATTTTGTGTAGTTTGACTTGGTTTGTCGTGTTGTAGTGTGTAAAGTGAGACAAGCTGGACATGTCACTGACTTGCTTGATGTTTTTAGGGCCGCCGCAACACGTATTTCGCCTCCATAGCCAAGTGCTTGGCAGGAGATGTCGCCAACAAATGTGCTACAGATGCTGTTCAGGTATTACATTGTACAATTCTGAAATACAATGGGGAACACTGTTAAAGTCCGGCAAGAAGCCGGCTCAAAAATAGTCCCCTTCCCACGATAAATTAATTGTCCTCTAGAGGACATCAACATTTCTAATTACTAAGTTAGCAATCGGCGACAAATTCTTGAGAGATTTTGCTCGTAGAGGATCTTTTACCCCTCTCCATTATTCTGCTCTCTGACGATAAGCGGTGTTTTGTATTCGAGAAACAGTTCCTTCTGCGGAAGACCTTGTTTTGTATTTTAAGTCGTCACAGAATACTACGAGGCGTTTGCTATTGTAAACTACTGTTTATTAGACAATTGTGGAGCTTGCGCTTGTGTTTGATGTCATGCTTAGAGTTTTATTACCATTTGTAGGATTTTTCAGCTGTGATGTATGTTTTGCTTAGACTGCTGTCATCTCGTTTGCCTTTTTTGTTTGCAGGTCTTTGGTGGGAATGGATTTAATTCCGAGTACCCGGTTGAAAAGCTGATGAGAGATGCTAAAATCTTCCAGGTGAGCCTTGCGTCTTCGCTCCTTTGTTATTTCTTTGTCACAGCCTTTGGCAAATCGTCCGTCGCTGACGCCACTGGTAAATTGATTTCTTCGCGCGCAAGTGGGATTTCTTCGCAAGCTGCGACGCCATCATGGCCCGATAAACTGCTTTGTAACTTTGAGACAAAAATTTGTCGCACGTGGAAATGAAACCTTCCTATTAGATATATGGCTTGCTCCGTGAGCCGACAAGATGAACGGAATCCTGTGCTGTGATTGGCTACCCGAGCGGGAAAGATGGCGCCATCTTGCCTGCTCGGGATTACCCGCTGTGTCCCGCAAGAAAACAGTGTTTATTTTCCATATAATACATCCTTTATTGACCTAGCTTGTTCGCTCAAGATGGCTGGATATTGGCCTCGTTCTTTTTTGCGTGTTTATGGACCTCGACTACACGCAACTGAGAAAAAGGTCAATTAATCATATGTATTTGCTGACTGTGCCGTTCTCAATATGGGGTAAACTTCATTAATATTTACTAATTTTTACTAACGTATTCGTTCATTTTGTACACCCATAGTGGACGATTTCCATTGACACAACAGATCGGTTATAAAACTCGGGGACCTAACAAGACAAGGAAAATAACCGATTTAGTCTGGAAAGTTCTATGATTCTCTTTCAGATCTACGAGGGCACGGCGCAGATCCAACGAATGATAATCGGACGAGAACTCATAGACAAGGCCAAGATGACCACAATGTAGAAAGAAGTTCAACTTTGAAACTACAGAGTGTATTATCCGCTCTCTTTGAAAAACCACTACTGGTAGTTATTAGTTTACATTGAAATATTGTGAACAAACCATTCAATGGCCTCGCTATTATCGCTGTTCTTTTGAATTAATTTGACCTTTTTAGGTCACGCTAGATAACGCGACATGAAATAGCGTGCAGCGGCGCTGTGAATGGCTGTAATACTGAATGATACCTGTTGTAAATATTAACAATAGACTATAAACGTGAAACTTTTACTCAATAGTGTTTTGTTCCTCGGGTTATTATCTATCATGGTCTTATCTTTTCTATTTTAACCTCTTTTCACCTATTTCTTTCAATGTTATTCGTTTTTGGCCGCAGTGTTGTACGGCGTAGCAGTTTGAATCCAAATAAATTAACCAAGCTACAACCATTGCACGTGTATTTCGTCGTTTTATTTTTAACCCTGTATGTAATTTTTAACCGATTTCCGATTTTAACAGGATAAATCAAAGCCTTTTTATTGGAGTCTTTGTTTATTTACTGACTCCCGAGAGTGATAAACCTCAGTTTCTTTTTACAATATTCAGTGCATTGTCCAGCGGTCTGGTTTACAGTTCTGCGCTTTCTCTGATTAGCTGAAAGCTATGTTATACAGCAAGTTACTTGGCACTCGGCGTATGCTATTTACAATCGGCCAATCTGATTGGTTCTCGGGTTGTTTATTCGCTTATAGAACCCGATCTCGCGTGTGTGTCGTTCTTGAAAGGGAAGATTATGCTTGAATTTTAGCGTAAAAAACAAAAATTGTAGGTCTTAAGATTGTGATTATTATGGGCGATAGTCAACTTGCAATTAGAACACGTTTTGCTCGCGAGATTGAACAAGTTGTGTGCAAGAGATTGGTCAATTATTGCATGTACCCAAAAATAGTGATCCTTAGTGAATAACAACTTGGTTTAAGGAAATACTCAACAAAATTTTGCGATGATAGATTTAGCTAATGAAATAACAAAGAGCGTTCCATTACAACAAAGTTGCAGCTTTTTTTTTCCTAGAGCTTGTTTCCACTTAGAAGGTTGAGCCTTAGAGGAATAATGTTGAATTGTAGTCGTGAACGATAAAATGATGCATTACCAGTTTAGATTAAGATATCTGAGAAAAAAAATTGTGGTCTTAGTCCTCTGATATCCATATAAATTAATAACTGATGTTTTGATTTTCGGTTGTTTTTTTTCTTTTTTCTTTTTCCTGGAAGTTATGTATGGGGCCGCAGCAAAAAAGGAACAAGACCAATCTTCCCCAAAATGGACCGAACAAGTCAGTTCAATAGAGTATTTAACACAATGGCTCTCTTTCTGCTGAGAAATAAATGCGTACCTGCCATCTATTGTTGGTGTAAAACGCGAGCAAAACTCAAGCATTTCGTCACGTTTCTCAGGTCACTTTCGCGAAAGTTAAACTCAAATTATCACGCCAAATATAAAGAATAAACTGAGATTTTACTTAACAACAAACTGTTTTCTTTTGAGCAGGTTTTGAAAAAGCAACTCTCATTAAATCAGAAAATCTCCTTATCATGCCAGGCCAGTTCGCCATCCTGGCACGTATATACTTTATGCCGGTGCCCCGAAAGTGACCTGGAATCTTTCGAATTGGACTGTGAAAACATCATTTGATCATAAATCTGAAACGTGTTCTGTCACATCATGTCAACGAGTCAAATGGGTTGGTTTTACGAAGATTTGATCAGACGCGCAATAATACCGGAAGATGCTTCTACAGGCAGCTTTTAACTTGATTCTTTGAACTGTACTTTCCCAGCTTTTCGAAAATGTTAACTGTGTGCGAAAAGGTCGCATTGGGAGTAACTCAATCGACCGTTTTCAGTTTTTGAAATGGCCTCATTTTTAAAATCCAGTTAAAATAAAAATAAATGTCAAATATGGCGAACAACCTTTTAACGGAAGACATAGCAAGAGGCTAGTTTCTCACGCCTTCGAACACTCTTGGCGCTTATAAACAGACAAATTAATGATGACAACCATCGAGCTCGAGTGTTAATTGATCATTTTAACAATCTTTTTGTCAAAAAACAATTAACACATGCCTAGTAGTTCACACGTGGTTTTGAACTGGAGTATCGCTTTCACAAAGAAACCTTCACACTCGAGTATTGAATGTTCATTTTTAGCAAATACAAGTCATTTACTCCAGCAATACACACATGGAGCCTAAATTATTCCTACACCAGAACCTATTCATAGCTAATAGCACTTGAAAACAATAAATTTGCCGTTAACAGATGGTCACTAAAATTTATAACAAAGAAACTTCCACGCCAATGATAAGATTTTTTATATAGCTGTTACAATGCCTGCATGTCTGAGCGAATCTTGACAATAAAACAACCGGCGAAATATGTGAAAGAAATCCCATGTTAAAAGATTTTGAACAAATAAATAGAATGACATGCAGTCTAACTTGTATGTTGCTTGTCAGGGTAGGTAGCGAGAAGAAGGGTATTGGAAAATGAGGACAAACGATCCAAATTAAAATAAAAGACAGTGATACACTGGATACAAAGGCATGAATACATTTATAAGCAAGAGTTTATGTCAGATGTGCTCTCAGAGGGTTTGTAGGGTCATGTGGTAAGGAGTAAATATAATTGACATACGCCCTAGTTTGGTTGAATTTTAAATAATTAGAATCATTCGAGTATCGGTTACCTTCCACGGCTGTGAACATATACAACAGTGTCTACACAGCTTACTGGAGAAGTAGGTCATACAGGAAAACAAAATTTTTCGCCGGAACTGCATCAAACCTCATCAAACTGACAGCATTAGATTGCGCTATCATTTCTTTTACCACCCCTCACTCCTAAGCATAATAGACCTTTTCCGATTGAGCGGTTTGTTTTGCCATTTCAGACCATGTGGTGATACTCTTGAGGATTTTTGATTTCAAATATTTAAATAGTCTTGTGTATATGAATAAATAATTTTTAGATGGATAAAAGAACAATTCTTTAGAATATCACGCAGTCTGTAATGGAAAACAAATCTCCCAAGCGAAAAAGGTCTGTTGTTTGAAACGTTTATACAGGTTCTTGGATTCTACGTTTGTCGGTCTTGGCGAAAACATGAATTTTGGCGTTTATCTTAACTACGTCTTTATATTTAAGTCAAGTCTTCATTCAGTTTTCTCGTAAAAATAGCCATTACATTCCAGACCGGTAAGGCACGAAATGGTGTCTGATGTTACTATCATGGTCGAGGGAAAATCATGGATGAATTGATTAGAAATTAACCGAACTATCAACTGCATTACTAAAATATTAATGAAAATATCATCATCATCATCATCATCATCATCATCATCATCATCATAGCAGACAACCAACCAGAAATGTTCTTAGACAACCGTATTTATTTACCGTGTTCACTAACATTCCACTGACACCGTAACGGTCGCCTTTAAGCTCACTGTCAGTAGCTTAAGAAAAGTAAATTCGAATATCTTGCAGTTACATCTTCAGTAATACGATGAACGCTACAATTTAACTATGGAAATGAACGGAGCGGAAAAAACGGGATGCTCTCACAGGCTAGGATTCAGCGAGCTTCTAAATAACACGGATGAGGCATAACTGTGCCTGTAACTGCGTGTTATCAACTAATTTTAAAACGTCTTTTCGCGCCAAAAGCATTTATAAATATGAATTGCGCGAGCCTAAGTTGCACCCACGAAAACCGCTTGCCTGACTGGGTGATTTCCGTTAGTTACAATCTTCCGAAGGAAAAAAGACGGCGACTGGTACATTTATCCATGTTTCTTAGCGCACTATTACTTTAAACAACACACATAATGGCGTAGGAACGTTAAAATTCTAACGTCTTCAACTGAATAACATGCACTATGTCGTTGGCTCAGGAACAAATAGTCCCAGTTTGAGCTTCATGGGCTGTGTAAGGTTCGCATGGCATTGTGGTAAACCGTAGAGCCGCCATCTTTTTTCCCATGGACGTTTTTTATCAGTATGATCTTGAAAGGAAGAGTCTTTTTACTTCTTGGTTTTGGTGGCGTTATTTGGTAGGGGTTTTTCCTGGGAAGATTTACATAATATATTGAAAATATTTTAGTGTTTAATGTATTGGAAGCCGATTGGAAGTGATAAAAGTACAAAAAGCTTTCGAATTCCTATACACGGCTCTTATCAAGTAGGTTAGTTTTGTAATTTAGTTACTTAAATTTAAACAATAAAACTATGGATTTTTACACCGCCAATAGGCCCTTTGCACGATCCGGTCACATGTTACAAAATCACACATGCTGGGACGCAAGTTGCAAAGTGGGACATTGGATAATGCGATTCAAGCGTTTTGATTGGCTTAGACACCATGATATATGAGCAATTATACCATGCTCTAAAATGTAGTAAGCGAACGCGTAATTTTTGGGGGCTTTTTTATTTCTACTTTATTTCATTTTTCTGTATTTTGGTGAAATTTTGAATAAAACTAGTGTTCCATTCTCGTTTGTTGGATATGAAATGAGTATTGCCAATTCGGCGCAGGGAGCTTCGTTGCTATCTACCATGTCATATCCAACGCGCGCTCGTGAAATAATATTATGTTCAATTATTTAACTCAAGTAATGAAATATTAATAGTTCTGTTCTCCTTGAGATATCTGGTGTTTTCAATTCTACAATCAAGTGAGGAAAGCAATAGAGTGGCCATCAAAAGCACTTGACGGTGTGGATATACATGTATACACATCGACTAGAGCTCAATTTTAAACAGTTTAATCCTAAACTCTCTTGCGTTCTTAAGTTTCTTTCCCTCTAATAATTGTACGAAACAAAATTGCTCATAGTTGTGTCAGTAATAACTTTTCATCTCTGATAAGGTGAGTTACTATGCGAACTAAAATGCAGTTGAGGATAAAACGGCCTCTCAAGCGAAAGGCACATGTGAAGACAAAATTAAACAAGCGAAAAATAAGGACAAAAAGATCCAGAAGGTGTGATTGTTCTAATTGTCGAGCCATACGAGAAGAACACACTAACGTATCAAGTTAAAGGAACCGTGAAATCAACCTTAAAAGTCCAATATGTCCAATGTTTTCCGGCAATAGCTGAAGGCATGTTAGATACCTGCTATATCATTGAGCCATGCTATTGTGTCGGCATGTTGCGCTCAAATCTGTATATGTAGCAACTAATCTGTACAAAAAGAATGCGAGGTGTTGTGGGCGTTCTTTTGATTTGATAACACGTGTTGCCAGCGTAGATAAAGTGGCGGTGTCGGGCGGTACAGCATGCTGTACCTCGTGAGCCGGCTGTACCCGACACTCAAGTAGTTACCCGACCGTACAATAGAGGGGGGAGCAACTCTGATTGACGTTTTTTCAGGTGGAGAGAACTTTTTATACCGGGAATATTAAGACACTAATGGGGATGGAGACATTCCAAACAGTTTCCAGGAAAATTGGAGATAATGGAATTATAATTCCAATACGCTGCCAAACCTGGTAAGAAAATTCGAAATTGCGAAATTCGCACGTAATTTTCCAAAAATCGAGTGAATGCTTCAAAATTTCGAAACGGCTTGTATAGCTACTGCTCAAACAGGGTTTGTAAGAGTTGTCGCCCCCGTGTAGAAAGAAGTTAACAACTGTCAAAACATATTGCATTGTATGAAAGTGGCTCAAG